>NC_134795.1:15125402-15220402 GCF_046742065.1 Oratosquilla oratoria | reverse complement strand
CCTCCTCCCCCTCGTCTTCCTCCTGTTCCATTGCCTCTTGTGTATCTCCTCCTCCTACTCCTCCTCCTCCTCCTCGTCTTCCTCCTTATCCATTGCTTCTTGTGCACCTCCTCCTCCTCGTCTTCCTCCTTATCCATTACTTCTTGTGCATCTCCTCCTCCTCCTACTCCTCCTATTTCTTCTCCCTTTCTACTGTCCCTTCAGACTACCCCTCCCCCCTCCTTCTCTATCCATCTCCTCTCCTTCCTCATTCTCCTCGTCCTCCACTTCTGTCTCCTCCTCCTCCTCCTCCCTTTGCACCACCATTTTCTCCTCCCTCCTCTCCCTCGCCCCATCCGACCCAGCATCCCACAGACTTGGTAATCACATTTCCATCCTTTTAGACTTTTAATACAGGAGTCCCCCCTACCCCCTAGCCCCCCACAAAACCTCGGCAGCGGTCCTTCCTCCCCCTCCCCCACCTCCACCTCCACCTCCACCCCCATCCTCATCTTTAACTTGCTAAGCCAAACCATCTCATCCTCGGGAGCTGTCCAAGCAAGCAAATTTTCCTTCTTCCGTTCCTTCCCCAACACCTACGAAAAAGAGCATTCGTGTGTGAGTGTGTGAGTGTGTGTGTGTGTGTGTGTGTGTGTGTGTGTGTGTGTGTGTGTGTGTGTGTGTGTGTGTGTGTGTGTGTGTGTGTCTGTGTGTCTGTGCGCGTGTGGATGGGTGGGTGTTTTTTGTATGTTCTAGTTGTATTTTTCCATATTTTTTTTCAAAATATACAGGGTTGGAGCTCCGTCAACGAGGTCTCGCCTCTACATCTCTTATCAATTTTAGCTTTGATATATATATATATATATATATATATATATATATATATATATATATTTTTTTTTTTTTTTTTTTTGCCTGGAGTCTATTTTCATTCCACTTACATTCCTACATGTCGGTGTGGAATGTCGTACTCCCTGACAGGTCTTAAGCAAACTTACATTTTTTCTTTTCTTTTTTACTATGACCTTTATCTAATTCTTATCCCATATTTTTACTATGATCTTTTTTTGTCTTTCTTTGCTATGACCTTCGTTTGATCTTTTATCCCATACTCTTTACTTACTATGATCTTTTTCTTACTTGATCTTTCATCCCCATACATTTTTTTTTCATCTAAATACCATTATATCACATCTTTGTCTTTGTTGTTCCAATGCAGGAAGCTCCAGTTTTTTCAACCTCTATATGTCTCACCCTTCACGTTTGGAATCGTGTTTGTTACCGTCGTTTGCATTCTCTCTATTTCTCTTGTATCTCTCCAGAGGTGTGGTGACTACACCACTACTGCGTGTTCCAGTGTGAGACAAATTCGACATTCAGTTCCTCTTTCTTTCCTAAGCACGCACCCCCAACAGAGAATGAATAACAAATAATATCCATTTCTAATTAGGCTAACTAAACAGCCAGACAGTCAGAAAATAGTTTAGCAACTAAAAAAAAATTAAGTCGGGTCTGGTAACAATCTGTTGGATTCCAAAGAATAAAAGATTTCTCCCCCATTCTGCAGGTCTTCATTCTTAAGTCAATTCTTCAATTGCCAACATACCTTCCGACTTCAAAACAACACTCTTTCCACCTGCCACATAGAATCACGCCTCCTGCCAACATCCTACTATGGGTATGACACCATCCACTGACAACGACGAAGGAAAGCATCATTTACACTATTTCACAAAAAGTGCAAAAATAAATTGTGATGGACCTGCTTTGGTCCGATGATCAAATGTCAACCCTTCTAGGTTGCACTTCAATGAAGCTAAAGGTGATTATGGGCTTTGAGGGGGTAGTGACAGGGAGATTGTAGATGTGTAGTTCTATCTACATTGGTTATCAAAGGTTCTGGTGTTTGGAGAAGCAAAGTCTGAACGGTCTCTGTTCTTCACTGTTCCAGTGTTCTCTCTCTGGTTTACACATACAATGCAACCTCCGAAGTAGCCTCGGGGGGTTGCCAGATTTTACATACATATATACAACGGTTGTCATATTTACACTGGGAAAAATAAAAGAAAGGTTCGTCGCGTCGGATTCAGCGACGATGCGGTCTCTTTTGTGCGACGCAGGTGTCAGGGCGTTTTTCCAGAAAAGCTGACGGCTTCCATTGTCCGAGCAGGTGTTTCTGGGCGTTGGCTGGAAAGTCTGGTCCTCGGGTCACTAGGGACAATAGAATGTCCCTTGGGAGGATCCGAGACAATTGAGAATATTCCTCAAGTCTTGACTTGGAGACGTTGGAGTACTTCTCGCTCTATATGCGTGTGTGCACGCTGGGCATCGAAGGAGGTTAATAACAAATGCTCAGTCAGCTATATTCACTGTCCTCAGTAAGCTTGGTACTCATGGAAGATAAGAAATAATGCAAGGCCTTTTGCAGAACATTGGCATGAAGATAAATACACATAACCTTGGTATGATGGTGGTATTGGGAAATACTCATTAAGAAAGATGAAATAGACTTAATTATATGAGCATGCGGAAGTAGATATTATTTTCGTCCACCTAGGCAAAAATATACATTTATGAAGTTGTCGCTCGATTGCGAAGTTAAGCTTCAGTTTGAGACCTGCTTTTGCTAGTTGTGAGAGGATAGTGTGTAGAATGTGTAAATGTTCGCTTACGGATTTAGAAGCGATGATCACGTCATCGAGGTACATGAACACTGAATGACCTATGAGACCTGCAAGTATTTTGTGCATAAGTCGTGTGAGCACTGAAGGAGCTGAAACAAGACACATGGCTAGTCGTTTGAAGTGATAGTGACCTGTGGGTGTGCTAAAATCTGCCAGAGGCCTAGACTCTGTAGCAAGGGGGATCTGGAAATATCCCGACATAAGGTCTAAAGTCGTGAACACTATGTTGTTTTCACCAACGGAGTGGAAGATGTCTTGTAATAGATGGTGTGGGTGCCTATCTGGTATGGTTAGCTTATTTAACTATCTGAAGTCTACTACAAGGCGAAAGGAACCATCGTGTTTAAGGACAACAAAGAAGGGGAAGTTCTATTCGCTGATGGATAGTTTGATAATGTCTTGCGCAGTCATGTCTTGGATGAGGTTATCTACAACCATACATTTGCAGTGTAGTAATCTGTATGTGGGAATGTAACGTGGTTTAGAGTTCTCAAGAAGGGATATATGATGCTGAATGAAATTAGTGACTCCAAGGGGTTCACCTTGAGTGGCAATGGTATGTCAGAACTTGTTGCAAAGTGCAAGTTGGTTTGTGAATCAGGGAAGTCTACGGGGTTGAAATATGATGTATCAATGGGTTCCTGTGCTGTGGAGGGTTGCGTTAGTGTCATTGGCAATTAAAATGCAAGTGTGACCTTTCTTCGACATAGGGTCGATTGTTGAAAGCAGGGAAATGCCATTGACACGGCAAGTTTCTGGCATACAGAGTACATCAGTGTCTTGTGTTTGGAAAACTCGCGTGTGTATCTTTGTATACTTACGAGGGAACAGCATCTTTGGGGTGATAAGCACTGTGTGAGTGTGTTTGACTGTAGATATTACTTCCGAGACTGGGGTGGATTTGTTATTGAATTCCTCTATGAGGTGTCCTTAGGCGTCCTTAGGCGGTGAGAGATCAACCTTATTTACTGGGTGTTTTGTCCTGAGTTTTGCTGATTTGGACATGCGGGAGGAGTTAGTGCGTCTGTTACGTTTGGAACACAAGTCCACAGCTGTCAGTAAAGTAGCAGAGTTAGAGTCGTGGGAAGGTGTTTGGGTGGCGGTGCCATTTGTGCTAGCAGCTGGTGCATCCTCGTGTGATGAAGCAGAGTGAATTTGAATGGGGGGCTAGAATTAACTGACGTTAAATCATGTTCTACATGCTCTGCCACGTTGATATGGTTGACCTTATGGAAAGTTGTTTATGGCAATGCAGGGAGGAAATGATTTGCATTAATTATGCCATTTTGAGCAGAGTAAATAATTATGTTATGTTCTTTTATCAATGTTAAGCCTATGAAGATATCAGCAGGAAAGTAAACAGCCACGTAGGAGGTAATTGGGATGGAAGGGCACTCATCTTTGAAGCTAATGTCTAGTGAGAATTTATCAATGATAGGGAATGGTACACCATCGACATTGCAAAGGTTGCCGTCGGGAGGTTCCAGAATGGTGACGCGCTTTGTTTCAGTGCAGAATTTGTGGAAACTTTTACTATCATTATGTTAACTGGGGAACCCGTGTCGAGAAAGATTGTAACTTTGGTGTTGCATAACGTAGCATTGAAATTTAAGGAATGGAAAGATACGTCTGGGATATCAAGGGTATGTACCGGTAGAGTTGATTATTGAATATTTGGGTATGGAGTAAATGGATATGGAGTTAATGTCCTTGGTGTGCATTGAGTCTTTGTATTCTGTAGTCACAAAGGATATTTGTTACGTGAATGTCTTGCTGATGTGTTACGTGAATGCCTAGCATGTCGGTCCTGGTATCTAGAAGAGACATTCAGATCCCCTTCCCTAACGAGGGAGTGGTAATACCAAAGAATTGAATTAAATCGCCTGGCGGCAGACAGAATAGGAGGAGGAGGGTCACCCTATGTGAAAGAAGTCATTTGAGATGGGCCACAGAACGTAGCAAAAGACTTACAATGTTCACGTCCCCTAAATAAAATAAATGAAGCCAAATTAATAAATGAATAAATCAATCAATAAAGAAGAAAATAAATAGATAAATAGATTATTAAATAGATAAGAACATTATAAACAAACAAATAAATAAACAAATAGGTAAAATTAAATAAACAAACAATGTATTAAAGATTAACAAAAATATGTCTTCTTTATTGTTGACTTACTATACATTTTAGTTTAGTTTATATTTTTCATATTTCTATTTTTATTTTATATTTATTTTACATATTTATATTTATTTCAGGTTCAACGACGATTCACAATGATAAACTTCGAATAATTACGTTTTCGTTTACTTCTCATTTCTTGTTTCGGTTTTTATGTAAATTCCGTTCTTCACATTTAAGAACAAATATTTCAATGTTTACTTACGAAGCTCTTTTCTATGTTTACACGTGTTTCTGTGCTTTGTACCTCAAAAGAGCACAATTTTTTATATCTAAGCTTCCACTAACGAAGTTGTTACGTTTATTATCTACATTTTACTGGAGGCCGACAACGATTCGTGATTGCAAATGAAGGACGGCTTTCTCCTTTTATCGCAATATGTTCTGTTTCAATGAATTACCATACTTCGTACCTTAAAAGATCAAGAGTTTTTCTTCAGCGTATACTAACTAAGTTGTTGTATCTATTATTTACTGTTTTACTGAAGCTCGACAACGATTCGTAATTGAAATTGAAGGATTTTTTTTCCCAATAGGTTTTCTGTTCTTATGTCGTCATACACCCTTTATCACAGGGAAAAAAGAAACGCAGGACTGTTCAAATAGATCTGTCCATCTCTCTGGAGCCAAATTTCGTCCACTTGGCGCATGACGTAACACGAAGGCGTCAAATAAACCAATCACCAGCCTCCATGCCAGCAAGGGGCGGGGTCAATTGAATGAATGATATGAGTGGTTCCCTCTCCTCCCTTCACATGGAAAACAACCAATCACCAGGCTCTATTCCATCGAGGGGACAAAACCAAATGAACAAATGATCCAATGAGGCGCTTCAACCTCCAAATGACGTCAGTAGAAGTGGGAATGGGTAGACCTTCTCTATCAAGACCTAGGCATTCCCTCAGTATAATAACAATTCACAAACTTTGTTATAATTGACTTCAGACAGTTTTATTCAGCTGAGGGGAAAGGCACGTTGATACAGACTAAAACGGGATCAAGAGTTTTGAGACTTTCCTTCTGTTCTTCGGCTGAATGAAGTCTTCTGGCGTTGAACGGAACAATGTCTAGGGTGAAAGTTCCCACCACGGCGAAGAACCAAAGGCACCGACAGCGACCCAGCTACGGCAATAAGAAGTTCAAAGGACCAACCGCTCACTCCTTTCAAACTTCATGAGAGGACCTTACAAAGGAGGAAAAGGAGGTAGAGGAGTAATGATGGGGAGAAAGATGGGGAGGAGGAAGAGGAGGATGGGAAGGAGGAAGGAGGATGGGAAGGAGGAGGAGGAGGATGGGAAGGAGGACGGGGAGGAGGAGGACGAGGAGGAGGAGGAGGACGGGAGGAGGAGGAGGAGGAGGAGCATGGGAAGAAGGAAGGAGAAGGAAGATGGGGAGGATGGGGAGGAGGAGATGGATGGGAAGGAGGACGAGAAGGAGGAAAAGGAGAAAGAGGAGGAGGAAAAGGAGGGTGAAGAGGTGGAGGATGGGAAGGAGGAAGGAGGAAGGAGGAGAAGGATGAAGAGGAGGTGAAAGGATGGGGAGGAGGAAGAGGAGGATGGACAGTAGAAAGGAGGAGGAGGATAGGGAGAAAGGAGTAGTATAGGGAGAGGGAGAAAGGAGGAGGAGGATGGGGAATAGGAGGATGGGAGGAAGAGGAGGAGGAGAAGGAGGATGGGGAGGGGAGGAAGAAAGTTAGGAGGAGGCTGGGAAGGAGGAGGAGGAAGGAGGAGACGGAACGAGACGGGAGAACAAAGGATGAGGAGGAGGAGGAGGAGGAAAAATAGGAAGATCAAGTGGATTATTATTATTGTTTTTTTTTTTTTTTTTTTGGGGGGGGGGGCTAAAGACGGATGAATTTATGAAACCAAAGAGTCGTCTTCCTGTCCTACGAGGGTTCCGACTGATCAAGTTCACCTTCAAGCCGGGGTCCGTGCCCACCCCCCACCCCCACACACAAACACCCCTCAGCGATTGTAGCCTTGAGCCAAAACAAAGGTCATTAAGCACATCACCGTATTGAAGAAGTCAAGGTGGCGCAGTTGAAGACAGATTCTCCTTCGCGGAAGAAGCTGCGATCCGGACCCCTTCAATACGGTAACACACGTTACCCCCTTCATTCTAGCTGCCGCCAGGTGATTTAATTCACATATGGAACACATCTCCCTCCCTCCTTCCCACCTCTTCAAGGAAAAGGTCACATAAACCATCTCCAGACTGCTTTAATCACCAATTAAGACGAAATTAGTCAATTGCTTCGCAGTTTCACTGAACAGAAACTCATAACCCCAAGGCTTGCGGCAACAGTACTCGGGGTCTCCCATTCATATCCCAGGACAGAAACGTGAGGACGTGTGAACAGAAACACATAACCCCAAGGCATCCGGCAACAATACTCGGGGTCTCCCATACACATCCCCGGACAGAAACGTGAGGACGCATGCAACTATGGGGTCGTTTCTATGCGCGCTGGTGGCCTAATCGGAAGCGTGCTGGTCTCTCATTCGATCAATTGTGGGTTCAATTCCCGTGCCTCTCTCCAGTTCTTCTTCTCTTCTTCCTCTTTGTCTCTCACCCTCCTCCTCCTCCTCTACTATTTTATTTCTTCCCTTCCTCTTCGTTTTTTTTATGTCTATTTTTTCTCCTCATCATCATCTTTTCCCCCATTCCTCCTCCTCCTCCTCTTCTTTTTCCTCTCCTTCTTTCTTCTCCTCCTCCTCCTCTTCTTTTTCCTCTCCTTCTTTCTTCTCCTCCTCCTCTCTTCTCCTCTTCCTTTCCCTCCCCTCTTTCTCCTGCAATGCTATCCCCTATTATCACCCTTCCCTCCTCACCCAAATACCATTCTTTAAATTCCTTAAACGTGACCAAGAATTCGACACTAGATTCCCCAATTAAGGCCACTAGGTTCCCCCAATTAATCCCACTAAAGAGGACGACTAGTCAGGGGAAATGAGATCTAAGTGGCCATAATAAGAGCCCTACGAGGCTGAGCGGTGCTAATGAGCAAGCAACACTATAGGCAACAAGCACCACCGGAGGGGCGAGGAAAGTAGCCCTGCCTTCTCCCTTTCCTTTGGTTTTGAGAGTTAATCAATACATCAGTCTACCAATAAGTGGATAACTGATACATCAACTGATTGATGAATTAATCAATTCATTGTTAGTATTTGAATCAGTCAATTGATGTAATACCTTCCTTTAAGTTGGTTTTGAGAGTTAATCAATCCGTCAACAAATAGACAAATGATACATTAACTAATTAATAAATGAATTATAAATCACTATTTGAATCAATCAATTGATAGCCATTTACTTTTACTGTGGGTTTGAGAGTTAATCAGTATATCAGTCCGTCAATCAGTAAACAAGTATATTGACTGATTTATAAATGAATAATTGAATCATAAATAAATAAATCCGGTCATCAATAAATGAAGAAGTGATACATTAACTGATAGATAAGTTGGCGAACAATCCCCGACTTCAACAACCTGCTCGTTAGGTGCTCTTCATGACTTAACCCAGCGGTCTGCCTCGCACAGGCAACCTCTTACGACTTGCCTAGTCTTGTTAGACCTTACGCCGAGCCCAACTCTGATTTCCGATCTCAACGCTGAACACCAATAGACGATCGCCCCACCCGGCAACGAACTCTCACCGGCCCAGACACGCGTGAGGCAAATGTCCTGGCTCTTCCCACCCCGTCCGCCTACCTCGCGTTCGACGACGTCTCTTCTCTTACAACCTGTTTCCTTCTGTTACACTACTCAGAGTACAACAGCACGACGAAAATATCGTGAATAATCTGTTCTCAAAATACACAGACTGATACATATGTTCATACGTATCTCTTGTTTTATCTTCAAGCCTCGTATTGTCACATAACCACAGGTAATTTTTTTTTTTTTTCATTGAACTTGCCATATCGGATGGGAGAGGATTAATTCAATATCTACCAGCAAAGATACAAACAATATACACAAGAGACAGACCAGACAACCAACACCCAAACATCTATAAATTCCTCATTAACATTTTCCAACCACCTGAGTGATCAAAATTAACTACTAAGTTGATCTAACTCCCTATTTTATTTATTTACATAAGGAAGTTATAATTAGTTAGAAGAGAAACGTAGAACACGAGTAAAGTATTTCTTAAAGTAAGTAATAATGTCGTGTAATGAATCGGTGGGGGATACCAGCTTCGGAGGTCGGCCGCTGCTGTTGAGGTGCTGTGTCTTGCTGCATTGTGTTCTAACTCAGGCAATGGGCTGGAGTCTGAGATGGCCCTTTATCCAAGAGAAAATGAAGGAAAAATAATGAATGTTGGACGGGTGCGGGGTGTTGCTTGTTTAGCAATGACAACAGCAATGGTGATGGAAACACTATGAAGAATCGTTCCTCAGTTTATTTGCACGGCACAGGAAGAGACGTCCTCGCACTCACAAAGCGACTTGACTCCCTCACAGTTCGCTCACGACTAACTAAAAACGCGTCATCTACGCCGTTCCATCATTTGTTGTTGCCATCGTTAAACAAACAACAGGGATGGATGGAAGGTGGGTAGCATGCCTTGGATCTTCATCTCCCTTACAAATGGGGAAAATGCCATAGAGTGTATGTATGTATGGGTTGACGTGATATTCATAAATTCACAATATTGACAAAGAAAGAAGTTTGCTCATACGGACACGAAAGCAAGCGTACATAAGCGACAAAGCAAAAGTGCGTAGAAGAAAGTAAGACTTATGTACCTAAAGAAACAACTCTGATACCACATGAAACTAGGACAAATCATTATTCTTAGATTAAGTGTATTGAGTCCTTGACTCCCACATGGGATTCACTGCCACGAGAGAACGATGATGTCCGAAACATTCTGATGAGGGTCGTTCATCTCTTTCGCTACGGGGGTCGGGGCGGTGGGGGTGCCACAGACATAAATTAAATCGTCTTGCGGGTGCCAAGCTAACTAGCAGAGGTATTTTGACAGATTGGGCAAGTAGCAGTCACTGGTGTGTGTGTGTGTGTGTGTGTGTGTGTGTGTGTGTGTGTGTGTGTGTATTCACTTGGTCTTTTTTGGATCACGTGTTCGACTCGTGATCGACAGCTATTTCCCTCCTGGAAGAGAGCTCAGAGCTCGTAGGTCCGATCTATGGGTAATGCTATGACCTTTCACACACACACACCCCCCAACTCCCCGCCCACGAGAGTCAGAGTAACTACCCGAAGCGCAGCTGTACCGAAATTAATTTCGGCCCTGTGCAGGATTCGAACCAAGCACTACGCGCACCACCATGCTAGTAGTTCATCGTTCTACCAACTGCGCCACCGAGTGTGTGTGTGTGTGTGTGTGTGTGTGTGTGTGTGTGTGTGTGTGTGTGTGTGTGTGTGTGTGTGTGTGTGCGTGTGTGTGTTTTGTCATCATTTGTCTGTTTGGTTTTCATTTATTATTAGTTATATGTTAATTCATTATTTACTATTTACCTATTTGTTTATTATTTAACTATACCTATGCATTTATTTATGTATTTTGTTATTTACATTATTATAGTTTTTATTTATTATGATTTTTTCGCATCCGACCTAGATATGGACCAAAAGGTCTCCTGTCGGCATGCTCCGCCTTTGTAATCTTTGTCTTTGTAAGTACACAGTGCTTGATAGAAATGGTCAAGATCTCGCTATTTTAGTTCGCTGAAAGATCCTTATTAAACAGTTATCGTGAACATATAGACCAAGATGCAAGTTAACCAAAGACCGTTTTCATGAAGATATATCAGCACTTCAGATGATCCTAAATTGTCTTAATAATTCATTTTATAAGCTTAGAAAGGAAGTGATAGAAATTTAGGTAACCCGCGTCCAGTGATACATCGGAATATAGATCATTACGTTCAAGATAGTTAATGTTCTCAAAGCAGTTTAACTTGATCATTAACATGAAATGAAATTCGCTAACGAGGCTGGAACACATGATATCAATTAACATTAATCATGCTAAAAGGACCTTGAATAATTTTAAAAAATTGATGTTATGAGGACTGATTATATCAGTTTTCAAATATAATCTTTCCTAAAATGAAAACTGTTTTCATGTAGTGGGTAGTTATAAGTAGGAGAACCATTATATCTAGTAAAGAACACGTAATTAATAATCCAAGATTTGAGAACTCAAGGAGCGGAAAGAATCTACACACGTCAGGAAGTTTCTACAAATACCAAATGTATAACACTACACCTTTAATAAGACCGGCCGGTTGATATACGAGACGTTGGTTTGATTGTGACCATATTCACACTCAGGTAAGCGGAAGGAATCGACATCAATAGCGACTCAGAATCTAAATAAAGAAAAGTAATCTAGTCGAGTAACATATGGATTAAAATCTTACGGAGTTATTTCAGGTTTGACTATTTTCTATTACATATTACCCCCATCCCATCTTGTGTTAATGCAGACAGTTAATGAAAAAATTTTGAAGACTTTTACTAGTCTCTTAATGTCTTTGTTCAGTATGTTTAAATAACAGCTTATAATAGTGATCATTAGTATATGCGTTTGGGTATTCCTACGTATATGGATGCATAATTATGTGTGAATATTTCATGTGTGTTGTGTAACATGTCATATACTGTACATAACATGTGTACCATGTAACAAATCTTATAGAGTATATGTTGTATATAGCATGTTTTCTGAAGAGCTTCGTTCCATACTTTATTACAAAGTCTGACCAAATAAACTTGATTCTATTCTATTCTATTTTATACGAGTACGTAGCACGATATCGACGATTCATATTCAGGTGATGAGGATATGATTGCGAACTACAAGACAAGTAGATGTCCTGCAGTATAAGAGTACATATAAACTTCTTGTGTGTAATGTTACCATGCATTTCACTCGGAACCGACTTTTTGTACCTCGTCTATGTATTACATTACCTGTAGTTACCTAAGCCACAGGTGAAATATTTTTACAAAATACATATGTTGAAGCATCCGATTTCTGTTTTTATTAAGCTATTCATTAAAGAAAACGGGTACGTTTACGAATAACGCAACATCATGGATGCATATACAAATAATGGAACGATCATAAGAATCCACATTTACGTATATCCAAGTACATCTTTAAATCTATTTCATCTATGTAAGTCTACACTTGGTTTAAGAACAAGTCCATCATTAGCATAAAGATGAAGGGTAAATAAAAAAGAATACTCACTCTTCGAAATATTTCGTAACGTTGGAGACTTGCGAACACGCAAGGGGGACTAGACTAGGGAGGAAAATATTAAACTTTTATTTCACTTCAAACGGATGACAAAAACTTTTGAGACACAGCCGATAACGCAGACCAATAGTTTCGACAAGTTTACGAAACATTTAAAAAAGTAAGCACTTTTTTTTGCAACACCCTGTATAAAAGGTCCAACAGGGTTTAATCGTGGCTTTCTAAACGACAGTAAGAATAATTACCATAAGTATAAATTGTCAAGTATTGTCAAGTATTTTTCTCAATGTATGGGAATGGGATTGTGAGTTTATTCAGCTGACAAATAAAACATAAATCGCGAGAGTTAACGCACATGTATATGCATGTATGTGTGTATATATGTGTGTAGATGTGTATGTACCATACTACCATGTAACAAAAATAAATAAATAAAAATAATTTTTTCCTTACGGGAGAGCAACTCCCCATAAGCTTTGCTTCTCGCTCTCCCTTTTCAACTACCAATTTTGTAAAAAAAAAAATGTATATATGTATGTCTAATTGTATTTAATATTGTTGAATAAACCTATAATAAATAAAATAAACATGTATATCAGTTATACCTATCTAATCCTTAAAGCATGCAAAGAGGTGAATGACACTGACTTCCTCTACATCACCACGTTTCAATTTGGTTATAAATTATTCTTCGCTCTTTAGATTTGTATACGTTATAAACGACCTATCTTCAGGTGGTTCAGAAGAAGAAAAAATGCTGATTAGGACAACCACCAAAGAAACAAATACGAGTGACGCCATTGAAAAAAAAACAAATTAATAGCCTTACACATGGACATAAAAACTGGAGCTAAGAATCACCTGTGTATTACCTATCTACACACATACATACATACATATATATATATATATATATATATACATATATATATATACATATATATATATATATATATATATATATATATATATATATATATATATATATATATATACGTGTGTGTGTGTATTCACTTGGTCTTTGTGTGTGTGTGTGTGTGTGTGGTGTGTGTGTGTGTGTGTGTGTGTGTGTGTGTGTGTGTGTGTGTGTGTGTGTGTGTGTGTGTGTGTGTGTGAGAGAGAGAGAGAGAGAGAGAGAGAGAGAGAGAGAGAGAGAGAGAGAGAGAGAGAGAGAGAGAGAGAGAGAGAGAGAGAGAGAGAGAGAGAGAGAGAGAGAGTATTCATGTACCTGTTCATTTGCTTTCATATGCTCAACCATACTAATGCTACAGACTCCATCCCTCCTTTTTCTTTAACTCCAACACAACTGTTCCGCATCCATTAGTCTCTGGCAAGCGAATCAAGATCCGGTGAACATGGTGAACACATAACTTAGTAGTTGTTCCTCAACCCTCGACCTCCTTATGGTTATTTCAGAAGAACAGTGAATGTGTGTCGGTCGAGATGATGTTCAAGTTTTTACCTTGTGATTGCCCTGGAGCGAATAAGGTAGCGCGGTCAAGCTTCCTTGTGTATGCACCCATACTAACTTTTTGCGGGAACAAATATGACATCAGTTTTGTACATCAGTCTATATACTCTCGCTATCAGATCCTGTCTAACCCCATCCACGGTAGGATCTGGTCTTGAGGCGGCCGGACAGATCTGGTCGAATCCGGCCAAATTGGAGCGTGGATGTACTGATTTTGCTTCGTCCGGCCCACATACACGATCCAATCTGGTCGGATCAGACCACATCTCTTCGGCGGCCTCAAGACCAGATCGTATTGTGGATGGGGTCTCTAAGGCGTGTGAACCCGCCATGTAAAGAACTGTTGGTCTTTTATTGTTGCTAACCATAATGTAAAAATAAAACAAAATGTAATTTCCATTTTAACTCTCAATGTGGATCCATACATATAGTAACAACGCTCGCAAACAGGGGATAAGTTTTTAGCTGAATAGCGATGGGGCTCATCTTAGCGTTATATATAAAATATATATAATTAAAATATATAGAATAAAATAGATAAAATTTTAAGTAAAAAAAAAAATAACCTTTTCTCTGATTATTATTATTATTATTATTATTTTTTATTTATTTTATTTTTTTTTTTTTTTTGTGCATCCGACCTAGATATGGATCAAAAGGTCTCCTGTCGGCATGCTCCGCCTTTGTAATCCTTTGTAAGGTATTCTGAGACTAAACGATTTCATCCAATTGTGGCAAACTTCCTCTACAGTGACCCGAGGTCAGGACATCGGATAGGATCTGTTCCCTCACAGGAATAAAATCACCTGACGGCACACTAAAGATGAACCGATGCCCCTCCCCGAACAGGTAGGTGAATGATTTAAGGGGAAACCCAACCCGGAGGAAGAGGAGGAGGAGGAGGAGGAGGAGGAGGAGGAGGAGGAGGAGGAGGAGGAGGAGGAGGAGGAGGAGGAGGAGGAGGAGGAGGAGGAGGAGGAGGAGGAGGAGGAGGAGAAGGAGGACCTTCCTGCGCCGAGGGTACACAATTAATTATACGAAGACAATCGTCTGCAGTGACGATGAAGATGATGAGCAAGATGATTTGGCAATTAGTGGGGATCCAATGACACTCTCCTTCCCCCCCTCCCCCTCCCTTCCCCATCACCTTGCGGTCGGTCCTCATTAACGGCAACCTGTCAACCCGTCCTGTGGGTGAGGATAGCGGGGGTGGGGGGAATAGGCCTGAAGTAGGTAAAATAGGTGATGATGAAGGGGAGGAGGTGGAGGAGGAGGAGGTGATGGAGTATGAGGTAATGGATAATGTGGAGGAAGTGGTGGATGGAGGAGGTAATAGAGAAGGAGGTGAAGGTGTTGGAGGAGAAGGAGGAAGAGGAGGTAATAGAGGAGGAGGAAGAGGAGGGAGAGGAGGAGGAGGAGGAGGAGGAGGTGGAGCCGGTGGAGAAGAAGGAGCTGGAGGAGGTGGTGGAGTTGGGGTAAATGGAGGGAGGAGGAGAAGGAAGCAGTAGGAAGAAGTGGGAGAAAGCAGAGGAGGCGGAAGAGGATAAAGAAGAGAAGAAAAAAAAGAGAGGAAGGGGAGAGAGGAGGAGGAAAACGAGGAGGAGGAGGAGGATGGAGGAGGAAGAGGAGGAGGAGGAGGAGGAAAATAAAGAAGGGGAGGAGGAGGAGGAAGATGAAGGGGAGGAGGAAGATGAAGGGGAGGAGGAGGAGGAAGATGAAGGGGAGGAGGAGGAGGAAGATGAAGGGGAGGAGGAGGAGGAAGATGAAGGGGAGGAGGAGGAGGAGGATGGAGGAGGAGGAGTACTAGGAGGAGTAAAGTAGGAGGAGAAAGAGGAGGAGGAGAGTGGGAGGAAGAGAAGAAGGAGGAGAAGGAAGAAGACGAAGAATAAGAGAACAAGGAGAAGGAAGAAGACGAAGAATAAGAGAACAAGGAGAAGGGAGACAAGTTGGAGGAGGAAGAAGAGAAGTAGGAGGAGGAGGAGGAGGAGAAGGAGGATGAAGAGGGCAAGGAGGATGAAGAGGGCAAGGAGGATGAAGAGAGCAAGGAGGAGGAAGAGGAGGAAGATGAAGAAGGGGAGGAAGAGGAGGAGGAGGATGGAGGAGGAAGAGGAGGTGAAGGAGAAGGACGAGGAGGAAGATGAAGTGGAGGAAGAGGAGGAGGATGAAGAGGGCAAGGAGGAGGAGGAGGAGGAGGAAGACAAGGTGGAGGAGGAGGAAGACAAGGTGGAGGAGGAGGAAGAAGAGGAGGAGAAGGAGAAGGACGAGAAGAAAGATGAAGTGGAGGAAGAGGAGGAGGAGGAAGAGGGCAAGGAGGATGAGGGCAAGGAGGATGAAGAGGACAAGGAGGAGGTGGAGGAGGAGGAAGACAAGGTGGAGGAGGAGGAAGACAAGGTGGAGGAGGAGGAAGACAAGGTGGAGGAAGAGGAGGAGGAGGAGGAAGAGGGCAAAGACAAGGAGGAGGAGGAAAACGAGGTGGAAATGAAGAGGGAATAGAACGAAGAGTGGGAAGAGAGTTCCAGAACCTCCCAGTGAAAGAAAAATTATTGAGGAGTTTGTGTTTGGATTCTATTTCATTATACTGGAATTGACGTTCATGTTTTTTAACTTTTTAGCCATTTTGTTCAGGTAAAACAAAAAAGTTCTGGCGATTTAAGTATTCCCTTTGCTGAGTTTCACTGTACCTTTTGCCCGACGAGTTTATTCAGCCAAGGGAAAATGCCTAAGCAGCAAAAGAATTCAAATACATTCCGCCCATATCGCTAAATTATCCCCCACGCGAATTTAAGAATTTAATCTTCGCGCCGCCATTTACCAATTATATTATCTTTTAACACAACCAGGTTCAGACACACCGATGTAGCGCTGCATTAAACAAACACACACGCACGCACACGAACACAAACACACACACACACACACACACACACACACACACACACTACACAAACACGCACACCTAATGACCCGAAAGTCGAAAGTACAAGAAGTAACACAAGGGGGGGGGGAGAATTCCAGCAAGTCTGGAGTGGTTACTGACTGAAGTGCTTGTGCCTCTGAGGAACAGGTGACCATGAAGTGCCTGAATTTCAGTCGGCAGGAGATATGGAGTCCAGAAATTAATCATATAGAAAAGGGAGAAATTCCTAGTAAGTCAATATAGTTCCAATTCAGGAGGAGGTACAGAGAAATAATTGAACTACAGACCTGTGTCACTGACCAAAATAATAACTAAATTATGTGAAAGTATTGCAAGAGATTTCCTATTCAAGTCTTGAAAAGAAGAACATTTTCGTGTATAACCAATTCGGTTTTAGAACTGGAAACTGGAAACTCCATGATGGTTGACGTGCTGCAAGAGAGGGCTATGTGGACTGTGTATACTTGGATCTGGAGAAGGCACTTGGCAGAGTACCTTGCAATCGATGAATTAAATTTTGAATATATTGGAAGAACTCATTATTATTTTTCATGGAAAAAGAGATTTGTTGAAAGATCTGTAGTTAAATTTTGAATATATTGGAAGACTTATTATTATTTCTCATGGAAAAAGATATTTGTTGAAAGATCTGTAGTTAAATTTTGAATATATTGGAAGACTTGTTATTATTTTTCATGGATAAAGAGATTTATTGAAAGAACTGTAGTGAAGTATGAGATATATGTATGGGTCGCTTCTGTCATCTACAGTGTTCCTGATATATGTAAACATGTTAAAAGGTACAAGCAATACTAACTTGTTTGCAGACAATGCAAAAATCATGAGAAAAAGACATGAGACAGACTACAAATTGTTAATTCATTGATGGTCTTTTAGATATTCTACCTACTTTGCATTTAGGATTCATCTTTCACGATTGACTTCATATATATACATATACATATATATATATATATATATATATGTATATATGTATGTATGTATATATATATATATATATATATATATATATATGTATATGTATATATATGAAGTCAATCGTCAATCATGAAAGATGAATCCTAAATGCAAAGTAGGTAGAATATCTAAAAGACCATCAATGAATTATTCAATGTGAAATAAATCATTAGGAAAAGAAAAAAAAATGGGAATGTTGGTTACGGATACTTTGTCGCCTGATAAACAAAGTAGCTTTTCATTATATGGACGATAACACACACACACAGTTGGCATTGTTGGTAGAGCGCTGAACTGGGAAGTAGAAGTGCTCCCAGTACCAAGTTCGAATCCTGCCCAGGGCCGAAATTATTTCGGTATCGCTGTGCCTCGGGTCGTTACTCTGACTCTCGTGGGCGGGGAGTTGGGTGTGTGTGTGTGTGCAAGGTCATAGCATTACCCATAGATCGGACCTACGAGCTCTGAGCTCTCTTCCAGGAAGGAAATAGCTGTCGGTCATGAGTCCAACACGTGATCCAAAGACCAAGACCAAGTGAATACACACACACACACACACACACAATGATATGGACGATAAAAAAAGAAAGAAAAAATCAGAGAATGCCTGATCCACCCTAGATCGGAATATGCAGCAGTATGGCTTCAGCCTAAAATGAAGAATATAAACACTTTTAAGAATAACAGAAAGAGCAACGACCAAACCTACTCCCATCCTTGTAGACAAAACATCCGAAGGAAGGTTGAAAACCCTGCATGTCACCATTGCAAGAAACGAGATGATTTATTGGTAGTGCAGTTAACCGCCAAACGATCTTATTAACCCAAGGCTGAAGAGGGACCTTCTCCCCCGATTCACCCTCTCATTGTTATTCATTAGTTATCTTTTCTGACTGCCGCCTGGTAATTTTATTCTCCCAAGACGAATGCCCTGTCAACCCCAACTCAAAGTTACACCCAACCACCATTATCTAAATCCCACCCCTTGCAGAACAACGAGCATCTCTATAGCCCTCATATATTGTAGAAGAGAGGCCAAACGCAGAGTATGGGATCCAATATATCTAACGTTTCGCCCAGCAGGGCTTCTTCAGAAATAACACAGTGGAGAAACATCTGACTCCTTATATAGCCCGAGCTTGCGGGCTATATAAGGAGTCAGATGTTTCTGAAGAAGCTCTGCTGGGAGAAACGTTAGATATATTGGATCCCATACTCTGCGTTTGCCCTCTCCCCTACAGTGCTGTTGCAGTCGTTGCTGCTTTTACTCAGCCCTCATATATGTTCTGGATATTATCTAATTAAGACGCACCAGAGTGACGTGCGGTCCAGAAAGGGATGCTGTTTGAAGGACCCGTTTCACATGCAGGCACCCCACTAGGAACTTTCTTACACCGACTGAACATCAGACTACGCCAACCCTGGCTACATAATTGTGTTCTCAAGTTTAATGACTGACCTACCTTCCCCTACAACTCCGTTGTCCTCTTTCTCCACCCTCCTCCTCTTCCTTCCCCTCATTCTCCTTTTACTTCCCCTTTCCTCTTCTTCGTACTCCTCCCCTTCTCTTCCTCCTACTCCTCCCTTTTTTCCTCCTCCTTCCCTTCCCCTCCTCTCCCTTTTCTTTCCTCTCTTCTTCCTTCTCCTCTCCTTCCTCCTTCTACTCGTTCTCCTTGTCCTTTTCCTCCTGCTCCTCTTCCTCCCTCTACTCCCCCCTTTTTCTTCCTCCTCCTTGTCCTTTTCCTCCTGCTCCTCTTCCTCCCCTATCACCCTTCCCCCTTTCACTCCTCCCCTAAGTCTCATGACCCTCCTCCTGTCTTCATCATCCTCTTCCCCCTCCTCCTCCTCCTTTGCCTATCAACCGTGTTATCCTACTCTCCTCCTCCTTTCTTCATCATCCTCTTCCCTCCTCCTCTGCCTATCAACCGTGTTATCCTACTCTCCTCCTTTCTTCATCATCCTCTTCCCCCTCCTCCTCCTTTGCCTATCAACCGTGTTATCCTACTCTCCTCCTCCTTTCTTCATCATCCTCTTCCCCCTCCTCCTCCTCCTTTGCCTATCAACCGTGTTATCCTACTCTCCTCCTCCTTTCTTCATCATCCTCTTCCCCCTCCTCCTCCTTTGCCTATCAACCATGTTATCCTAGTCTCCTCCTCCTTTCTTCATCATCCTCTTTCCCCTACCCCTCCTCCTCCTTTGCCTATCAACCGTGTTATCCTACCGTCTAACGCGCTAAGACCTAATCCCCGACCCCGTCTCTACTCTTCATTAGCCCAATTTCCTCCCTTCTCTGCAATTACCTAGTCACCCAAGAGAACGACTTATAATCTGTTTATTTTAGTTTGGCGGAAGAGATTTATTAGACAAAAAAAAATCACATCTGTCTTTAAAGAAAAATAATAGTGAAATAAGAATAAAAAAAATCCACATAAATAGATAAATAAGTATATATAAACGAATAAACGAAGAATTGATAAATGAATAAACAAATACATATATATGTGTGTGTGTGTGTGTGTGTGTGTGTGTGTGTGTGTGTGTGTGTGTGTGTGTGTGTGTGTGTGTGTGTGTGTGATTGAAGACAAGGGCTAATTTTGTATCCATTATCTTAGTGATTTTCTAGATTTTCCGAACAGATTGTTCTCGAAGGGAGGTTAAACACAATGCTTCCGAGTTTCATGTAGTTATTCAATAGAAGAACATTACACAAAAACATAAAATACTGGCTTTCGGTTGTCTCATACAACCATCTTCAGGTAAGTGAAAATGAACATACAGATCAGTATTTAAGTATAGATATATAAAAATATTAGGATAGGTAGGTTGAAGCTGGACGTTAAGTCATGGGGTGTTGGGGTTTCGCTTTGGCTGGTGGTAGCAGGACATTTGGTCACAGAAGGACGTTCGCTGTTACCATGGAGCAAAGTTGTGTAGTTGTATAGAAGTAACTATATCAGTCTGTATATTGATGAGTGGGGTATACTTTGAGATGTAGACTCTTTCTAAAATATGCAGTTTCTTGTGATTGTTACACTGTTTAATTATTTTTTAAATTGTTAACTAGATCTTGCCTGGTAGGCGTTTTATTGTGTGCTTGTGTCATGTGTTTGCGTATGCTACCTTTACGGACATGCATTGTGAGTCGTATAATATCTTCATACGACATTGATTATTATTACGACAATTTCCCGCGGAAGACAAAATGTCCTCAGAAAGAGAGAAGGCAGATAAAAAGGTCTGCAACAATAATCTTGCCATAGTTTTAATCAAACATGCTTAGCAAAAGAATCTGCCCATATATATATATATATATATATATATATATATATTGCATGAGAGTGGTGCATGATTGACTACATGGATAGAAGCGCTGGTATATTACAGTCTATAACATTTTTACTTGATATCAATCACGTTATACAATTCCATGTTACTTGATTATGTGGTCGCCTTTCACCACACTGTTGTCGTCTCTATGTGCCGTCTTTCTTTCGTGTTTTTACTTTCGTATTGTAAGTCTTTCACTTTCTACTTTACTTTCACCACTGTCTTTGTTACGTATGAGAGCCACTCACTATTTTAGTAGGAAGGCCCTGTGTTTCTGATTATCCGACTTAGTCAAGTTCTACTTAGTATTATCTTATGTATGGGAGAGGTTGATATTTTCCCTTGATTTTCTTCACGAATTATTTTTACGGTGTCATTCTCTTAGGTAAAGCAGAGGACTCCCGTCGGGAATCCTCAATTTGGGTACTAGGTCAGTTCTGCAATGACGTCATGATTGTTTTTTTGTTTTGTTTTTAGTCCAATGACCTTTAGTTTTAGATCTAAAAACCTCCCCTTTGGGCGGGATTTCACAATCGTGAATCAATTTAATTTTCTCCTCCACCCTTTCTCCAATCAAAACTGCTGTTACAAGCCCGTATGAAATACTGCTTACTCAAGCAATCTCGAATTCACTGCACACTGACATAGCTTACTTATTGTTACATCAGCATAACATGAACATTATACAGCAATGAAATCGGGTCCCCGGCGACTGTTTGAAAACATTAGACAGAGAGCGAGTTTGTGCAACTCCTTCACTTACGAACTGTTGTTTACCAAACACAAATTAAATTCTCGCCACCTACCTCTCTATCTACCTCATTTGTCTACCTATATCTACGAGCCCCTTACAATTAATTCATATATGCACACGTACACACATACACAAGCTAGGTATAATAATTGGAAAGTAGCAACAAGCATTACTCCTTACCTGTACACTACAATTAGGTAAACACACACACACACACACACACACAAAGAAAGGGAGAGAAAGACAAGAGGAGAGACAGAGGCACATGGAGAGAGTGACAAAGAGACGAACATAAAGAGAAAGAGAGAAAAAGAAAGGCAGACAGAAAGAGAAAGATAGCGAAAGACTGAGGCAAACGAAGAATGAGATAAAAAGAAAATCAGAGAGAGACAGTGAAAGAGACAAAGAAAAAGACAGAAAGACGGAGAGAGACAGTGAAAGACTGACAGAAAGAGAGACACAGACAAGAGACAACGGGGAGAGAAAGAATGACAGGTAGACAGACGGAGTTATCACAACTCCATAAAATCGTCTGGCTTTAGCAAGAAAAAGCAACAAGAAAAATATAAATCCTGTTACGAATAGAGTTAATTGGAGTAACACTTACCACGTGTTCTGAAGTCCTGCCCGTGGGGGTGAAATCCCGGACAGGTATTTTGACAAGCGTCACTTACATGGATCCTATGGTCACACTTCACCAGCTAATCAGGTTCGAGTTAGTAAACTAACTTCTCCCTCGCTACCACAAAACCAATCTTAAACTGGCCGTAGGTTAGCATAGCCTCTGTGCAAGTCTTATTTCATTTAGTATCGAAATCACAGGCTTTCAATCACTTGCCGTTTCCATCGCGTCAACGGTCAAATACACCGAATATCACCTGTCTTTCCACGTACCGTAACACGGGAATTTAGCTCACATATCAAAAACAAATGCACGTTGCCAAGTTTATTGCAGGGGGAAAACGTGCAAGCAACACGTGAGAAACTTCATCGTGCAGATGCAAGCTAGTCCTCTCCCTTCCATGATTCGTTGGGCACTGAGGGTCGAAGAGTGAGCGGAGGCCGGAGGGGACTGGGGGGCGGGAGTGAAGTTTCTCGACACACGACCCCTGACTGCCGAGAGGCCGCCTGATTCGGAGAAAACAAGAGAAAAATCTAATTATATATACGTTTTCTTTTTTCTTGAACTTGATTAATAACTATTCGTTAGATAATGAATATCCCACTAGTAAATGCAGTAGCAATTTTGATTAAATTAATTGGGAAGTGTGTTAGAAATCAGAATTAAAAATTAACCTCACAACACCGTCTGTAACGGAAATCAACAGGTCTAAATAAACGAAGAATAGACGGCCTAAACACAAGTGGTTAGATGCGTCTTAGTGGTCACAAATGTTAGCTTGGCTGTTTTTCAATATACACTTTACATCAAATTACACCTTCCAGAGATGGTGTGCATACTTTCTACCCTAGCCAACAACTGCATACAGTATCTATCTATACATCAAGGACTTCTTTCTCCTTATAAGGGAGGTATCCAACTCAAAAGCATGCACTCCCTCCCACCCATCCCACTCCCCACATGCACCACCTATTGTTCCCCTCTTATCTTAGCTCCTTGTGGATGAATGGCCATCCCTGTCTCCTGCCCACTGCCCGGGTCAAAAGCAACGCAGCAAGACACAGTACATCCACAGAAGGGCTGCTTCACTTAAAGGCGACTCTCCTTCCCCCTTGTCCGCTCTTGCAAGTAACACCAACGGTAATTTGAATACATGCTGAGTCTGAAACTGGAATATCTAGTCCAGCTGCCACCAGAGAATTCTACTCGGTTAATTCCATGTAGCGAAAAGGTTGAGATATATTAGTAATACAACTAGCTTATATGTAAAACTATTGCAAATGTTGCCCCCATCCCCCAATAAGCAAAATCTAAAATGACACCACCCAGAATTCATGTCATTTTGCTGCCGACAATTTATCAAAGCCTCTGTCCTTATGAACAATATTGTGCCGATTTCGATAAATGTTTCAGGTTCGCTGATCTAGGTTAGCTAATAGGGTGGTAAACTATGAAAATGATGATGCACCACATTAGGTGTACATAGTGTTGGGTATAGTTTGCAAAGGAGGCCTGTCACTTTCAGAAAAATGTGAATAAACGATAAAGATAATGGTGTTGATTCTGTTAAAATGATTCATAGTGTGACCGTTATTTAAGGGAGGAGGTTGGGAAACAGGATATTGTTCCAGGGACTGTGTAGGTACGGCATTCTAGTAAAATGTACTGGGAATACCACATGGACAGGTCAGAGAGCCGTCTTGGTCCTGAGATGGTCATTGGTGAGATGATAATATCCAGTTCACATATCAGTAACCTACCAATGCATCCGTTTCGCTTTTAGGAAAAAGTCCATGACCGTGGGTGAGGTTTGGTTGTCTTTAGGTTGTCTGTCGGGCACTTCTCCCAGAATTTTTACCACAATTTTTACAATGTGGATCGGAAGAAGGGATCGAAGTCTCTTGCAGACACGAGATGGATACACCCAGAGCTGGGAAGTGATGGGAATCAGAAACACAAATTAACCTCACAACACCGTTTGTAACGGAAATCAACAGGTCTAAATAAACGAAGAATAGACGGCCTAAACACAAGTGGTTAGATGCGTCTTAGTGGTCACAAATGTTAGCTTAGCTGTTTTTCAATGTACACTTTTCATCAAATTACACCTTCCAGAGATGGTGTGCATACTTTCCACCCTAGCCAACAACTGCATGCAGTATCTATCTCTATATCAAGGACATCTTTCCCCTTATAAGGGAGGTAGCCAACTCAAAGGCATGCACTCCCTCCCACCCATCCCACTCCCCACATCCACCACCTATTGTTTCCCTCTTATCTTAGCTCCTTGTGGATGAATCAATGATACACCCAGAGCTGCCTTGTCGGCCTGTTCATTTCCAGGATACCAAAATGAGATTGTGTAGCTCAATGGATGGCGGGATTGCATGGTGGAAAATGCTTCCGGGGTGCTTCGTAAGTCAGGGATGATATGGGGATGGGGTAGATGTGAATGAGGTGTACGACGGTTAAAATATAATGTTTGGTAGTCAAGATAAAAGCGAAGCTGGGGTGATATGGATTTGGATTCTTTATCTGTTGAAAATAATGCTGTGTAACCTACTTCACAGCCAAAATATGAACCGTCTATGTTAATGGCAGTGGAATGAAAATGAAAGTGAGGGAGAAATTCTTGACATTTTTTTTTCTTTTTTGATAGAGTGGCCAACACGAAGCAGGGAGGTGGAATAACAGAGATTAGGTGTTTCGACTAGACAGACATTTTCAATTATTTCCAGAGTGGATGGTGTAGCAATGCTACTGTGGTGAAGAGAAAGAGGTTTTGGTGAACTGATTTTACATGCTGTTCTGTTCTGTTTAATTAGGGAGTGAAGCTCCCACGGGCTTTAGGTGTGAGCCCGTTTGGAGGGTGATTTGACTTATGAGTGTGTGCAGGTTTAACCACACCCACTCATACATTCACAAGATGTGCATACGTATATGAAATACGTATGTACATCTCGGTGAATGCACTCTTCCTAACATATCTGTGTGTTCAGTAGATAGTGTTTTGTAGCAAATGGTGTAATGAAATTTAGAAAGAAGGGGGGGTGGTTCAATGTATGAGTGTGTATGGCTTGGCCACGCCCACTCATACATTTACCGGATGTGCATACCTATGTTAAATATGTATGCACATCTCGGTGAATTCACCCTTCCTGACATGAACAAGTGCAAAATGTATAATTTTTTAAAGGGGGGGGGGTGGCTGACACTCCACCAGCCGACATAGTTCGTATTCGCTTAAGTGGCTGCATAGGCGGCGCACAAGACCCTCAGATGTTGTCGGAGGCCCTCTCCTCAGAAAAGCAGTTGCGGGGCACTGCTTGAGATAGTGGTCAAGGGTGGCTTCTGGGTGGCGGCAGTGGCGACATCTTCTTTCTTCTGGCGTGGAGTTGTTCTTTATTTGCCAGAAACAACGGTCCTTCAACCTCAGACGGAAGAACAGAGTTTCCACTTTTCTAGGTGTGGAGCGAGGAAGTACAAGGGGCTCGTAGTCTGTGACTGCCCTGTACCACCTTGCCCTTTCTGACACCTCTGCCTCCAGTCTGTGCTAAAGGAACCGTTGTACCTGGGTAAGAGCCCTGGTGTGTATGCGCAATAGATTTCTGCTGAGAGGGACGATAACATCGACTTTGGGTCTTTAGCACGCCGCTTCTGCTGCGGCGTCGGCTAGCTCGTTACCTGGGACGCCCACATGGCTTGGCACCCAGTTGAGCGTAACACTCCTGCCTTGCTGATGTAGCTTCAGGTCAGTAGGCGTACATTGTCGCTAAGCTGCCTAGCAGAGACTGTGAATCCGTGTGGATCACCACAGGACCAGCTCGAGATATTAGAGCATGCTCTAACGCTCCTTGGACCGCTATGGCCTCAGCTTGGAGAGTGGACGCATGATCAGATACTCTCCTGCCGAAGGTCAAACCATCCGTCACGAAGGCAGCCCCCGCACTACGGGGCCTGTTGGGGTCTACGGAGCCATCCGTATAATAGACCGCCATTCCAGGTTCCGACAGTGCGCGGATGCCTTGTAGGGCCTGGACAACCACACCATCCTCTGCGACATCAGTAGAACGAGTGTACCAATGGAGACGCACTTGCCCTATGCAGACGCATTTGACACAAAAAAACTTCTACCTGCCGATGGTGAATAGATAGGAGCATAATTATAGGCTCAAAAAATCACATTATGAGGGGATAGTTAAGTGATTTTTTGAGCCTATAATTATACTCCTATCTATTCACCATCGGCAGGTAGAAGTCTTTTTGTGTCAAATGCGTCTGCATTGGGCAAGTGTGTCTCCATTGGTACGCGTACCCTACCGGCCGCCTACGACCCCTCATCCCAGCATTAATGGCCTCTACAGCAATTCTACAGGTAATAACGACGTCATCCATCGACTAAGGTAATGCCACTGACGTCCCTGGTAGGGGAAATTATATCCCTGGTCATGTTAACGACTTTTCTGGTAAAGATGACGGTATTTTCCCACCGTTCTCGTTAACCTTCGTACTTCGGTTCTGACGAAGATAACAAGTCGGAAAAAAAGTTCTTCGGCAGCGGTTCTTCTGGTCCCGCGACGACTTCGCAAGCCGGAGGGGTGGTCCTCGGCGACCTCCGACCTCTTCCCGGCGAAGTCCCTTTGCCGGGAGAAAGAGGAACCCGTCAGCCTCGAGAGGGGGTGATGCATCCCTTGCTTTGGAATGCACCGACAGCCCCCTCCGTCACCTTGACACTCGGTCCGCAGTCGAGGGAGGTCGCTGTCACCGCCGCCGCCGTCTCCGCTCATACGAAGTGGTGTCGGACTTCGTCTTCCTTCGATGATCTTTTGCCGGACACGATCGTCCTGAGTTCCGGAGGAGGACGGGCTCCCCATGCTGCCCACAGCCTCAGCGATGCAGATGACGAGAATGCACGACCTACATATCTAGGTACGTCCATAATACGTAATACATACATATATATGTACATATATCTGTACAAACACAGTGAATCATTTATTTATTCATGTGTTAGTTTAACTATTTGTTTGTATATTTATCTATTCGGTGTCTGTGGAAACTACGGAAGCCGTGAGAAATGTTAATGGCAGACTGATGAGAAGACTAGTGGAAGAGAAAAAAAAATCTTGTCAGAAAACATTAGTTGGTATTTGTCTATTTTTATCGCTAGGGCGGAGAAGGGGCGTGCAGGAGATGAACAGTAGCCAGAGGACCCGATTATTATTATTATTATTATTATTTTTTTTTTTTTTTTTTTTTTACTGTATGGCCATTGTCACCTGCTTCCTGTGTGGATAACAAGACTGCCATTCCCATGCCATATGAACAGGCACAGTACTAGCGTTTGTCGAATCCTTGAAGAATTGTTGAGGGACCAAGAAGAATGTGGTATACTTGGGTAATGGGGAAACTCATGATGCGGATGAGATATTATAGTGATGCCAAAGCACGATGAATGTCTATGACGGGTAGAGCCTTCTGCATAAAACTTTTTCACTGAGGAACTACGGAAGGCACCTGTTGCTTAGGCGTAGGCCGAGAGAACGCGGCGAGTCCAATACTCTGAGGTCCGAAGGAGACACAACAGCTTAGCATCTATAATCGATTTTACTTTTTATGAAGATTTAGAAAAGATTCTAATGGCATTGTCTGTCGGCTCCCCAGATTGTGTGGGATAATGATTTTAGATCACATCTTCAGAGGCCTGAGGTATTTAGATGCCTAGGACGGTGCGCTGGTGACGTTTTCAGAAGCGTGTTGGTCTCGCATTCGCTTCGATGTGGGTTCGAATCCCGCACTCCTCTTCCATTCCCAGCAGTGACTGTTACCTACCCCAAGAGTCCAAGCACATAGGGCACCTACACGCCAGAAGGCGCTTAGTAGCTTCTGTTGTCAAAGCCGTCACCTATGCGTTTGGGCGGTTGGGGCAGTTATCGATATGTAAGTTAGTCAATATGATCGACGTGCTTGACGTATCACTCGGCGAAAATGGGCGCTCGCTTTTGAAAAGGACGTTCTCTAGGGTATGGTGTTTTTTGGAGCAGCAGAATTTCTATGCTCTATGAAATGTGGTACAATCTATATTTCATCACGGAACTAAACGTGGATATGGTGAAATTTTGGTGATTAAAAGAAAAACTGCTAACATTATGTAATCTGTGATACTGGTTAGCATTAACTGTTAAAGGTCAGGTCTCGTACTGTTTTGGAGATATGTGATGTTCACTGGAATTTCAATTTGTACAGGAAAGCTACCATCAGGGTTGTGGTTACCCTGTGGAGGGTACGAGGAGTGGAAATTAGTCGTTATGATGCACGTCTAGTATTACAGATCCTTCAAAGTTAAAGAGGTAGATTGTTCTTGGTTTTGGAGGGGGTGGGACTCTGTTTTCCTTACAGGGAAGTACTGCAGAGCAGGGTGGGAGTGCAGGGGCATTTTGGTTTTGGGTCTGTTGCTCGCTAAATGTTGTTATTTGGCTATTACTCTATTATCATTGTTCGTACCATGTTGTTGGTGACCATGCTAGGTGTGGCTCCCCAGCCTAGTTAGATTTAGGAAGGCTAAGTTTATGACAATTTTCCTAGCCCCTTTCCCATGTGAGGGGAGCATTGCAGATCCTAAATAGGGCTGCTCAGTCATGTAGGTTGCTGCCAAGCTCTGCTACTATCTTTTGACAGGGTCACCACTGTGTTGTGACTATCGGCTTTCTGTGATTACGATCTCCTGCACCCACCATCATTGGAGGAATTATTAACTGGGAAAATTAAGTTATCGTTAGCGGGAGAGAAGACAATGACTGAATATAGTTAATCTTTGTTGCCTCCTCATTCTTGGCACAACCGAGTGGTTAGGTTAGGTTATACGAGGTTATGAGGTGGCATTTGGTTTTCCTTACACCAGTTTTCAAATCTCGTTTCAGTCCTCCCTCCCACTTAGTAAGGTGATAGTATAAAAAGGACCTTGTAACAGAACTCAAGGCAGGTAAGTAAATCCTAAACCCCACAGATTGTGTTAAATGGGCACATTATAGTAACCTGTCAATTTATACACGCATATACCAAAGGCTTTCCCTCTCATATAAATGGACGCCAAGTCAATATACACACTCATCAGAAAGAAAAAAGTATTCTACTACCTCTTGGAAGTGAATTCAGATATCTTAGGGTAACCAAAGAACACTGCTGTAATTTTTTTGTTTCTCAAAAGGTACATGAAAACAACAAAAGAAATAATGCAAATTTAATGACGAAACATGACACAATAAGCTGGGCACAAGGTATAATCTTGGGCAATTCAACACACACACTAAAGTACTGACTAGTTGGTCAATATTGTCTACCAAAGGAAGGGGATGCTGCCTAGGATATGGGGCAGAGAATGGTAGTATAACTGCCTCAGTTCATAGCAAGTATGGTGATTGGGGTGTTTCGTTAAATGTAACTCTTATATTATCTATGTTTTCCTTTACATTAGTGTAAAATTAGCACAATGATTAAAGTCATCCCATCTACAATGACTCGTATAATATCCAGAGTAATGACACTAAACAGTAGTTGCACAAGGCTACATTTCACCAAGCACGCCAATAACCATATTTGTCATCAAAAGAGGCATATGTACACGGTCATACAATGACAAATAAATTCATCTCATTGTCAATGTAAAGGTAGGGGAGTAAAGAAAGAATTAGATGGACAGGTGGACGTAAGTGAACACAAAACTGAACTCATAAATGTGCAAACGGAGGAGGAGGAAAAGGAGGAGGTAGCAACTTAAGGAAACTCACTTTCATTTGAAGTGTGAAGGGTTTGGAAAAAGTGGCTATGTATAGGTACCTTTACAAAATACTGGTTTATAAAACTATGAAAAACATATTCTTATAAATATATACTTGTATATATATTTCTTTTTGAGTATTGACTGTGACAGGAAAAGTGTTGAAGTATGAGAAAACAAGCCAAGGAGACATAAAAGAACCAGGAAAAAGGACGATGTGTAGTAGAATTAAATTACTAGTGAAAAATTAAACTAATCAGAATACTGAGCAAAGTAAATCATAACACGATAAAAAAATAATAATAAATATTGTACGTAAGATAAACAATTTACACCTGAAAAAATAAACTGCAGTCACAATGAAAACAATGATAGTCCAGTATCCACCTGACCTACACTGGGAAGCAGCCCCTGAGCTGAATGGTGCATATACAGTAAGATGATACTTCATATCAAATACTATTACCTACAGTACAGTTGATACATACATCGCAGAAGGAACAAAGGATACGCATGAATGCAGGGCTATAAATCATCAAAAGTTTGCCACATATGTGGACTTTAAAGAATACTCCCATTCAGTTAAAGGTGACAGAAAGCTGAAGACATCATCCACTGAGCTCTGACATCTCAGAGCAGGTTCGGGTAATCCACTGAAAACACAGCACAAGGCAATGGCACTTGGGCTATACTTTATAAATATGTAGATATATTTTGATAAAAGATTTTTTCTCAACATTATATCTATGGCTGACTTTTTACAAGAATATAAGCCTATGTAAGAAGAATGCAATATATACATAAAGATCCAAGTGTTTGCTGTAACATTTTAGAGAGAAACAAGTGGAAATAGGGTGGGATAGTGTCTGTTGCCTGCTAGCCACACCTTCGTGCAGTGCTTCACCTGGACAAGTATGTCATCACTTCATACGATAAGAATTAACATGATACACACCTTCCTTAATTAACAGATGATAATTCTAGAGAAAGTGCTTACTGGTTTCAAACATTACCTTTTAACAGACAATTGGAATCGTTCAACTGGAGTATATATAAAACCTCCACATAAGACAACATGGGTGCCTTATAACCTAACCTTACCACATGCAAAGATATAAAACTCCCTTGCCTTTCTTGTCCAAATAAACACACTGATTTAGCTTTAGCAATCAAGTTGAGGGCAACTGCAAGATGTCTAAAACCAAATTTTTTCTATAATATAAACTCCAAGCACTATTCATCTGTCATAAAAAACACCAATCTCTGAAATGATCAGATAGTATATTCATATCCAGTATATTAGTACAAGATACAAGTTTCCATATCACAATATGTGAATGCACAACATATAATCATCAAAAATTGCCCTTGTGAAGTTCAAAAATACATATCATGGACATGCCAGCAACACATCAGGACATGAATCTGGTGTTACTGGAAGGCAATGCTATTTCCCAAAACAGCCCATGGGCTCACACCATACTAAGGTATAACATAATACAGCAAACTGGTCTACAATGCAAATGTAAATTCCAAAGAGCATTATCTTCCTTCTATCAAAGTAAGTCATAAATGACATTAAAAACTAAGAATGTCATAAAAATAGATCAACTGAGTCCAGTAAACAATTACGACCACTGATACAGAATCTTTAATGACTAAAACCTAATGGAGAGCAATTTTTACTATCTTCCTCTTTGAAGCTTACAACAGACCTTGATACCATTCAAAACTGTGATGACGATGTCAAGATTTGGCAATCCAAACATAGCAGAGCATGGGCAGTACATCTTGAAGAAAAATCATTCAATTTCTAAAACTAGCTTTATCATCATGTTTATACTAACTGGAGATTGGGGAGACCCCTTTTCCTTATTTTTCTCCCATGAAGAGTCATGGCATGCTTTGACTCTGCCATCCCCTTCAAGGAGGAAAGGGATATTGGTATATACATATATCATACTACTCCAAGAATACTCACTAACATCTCTACTATTCACAAAAAGGGAGGGAAATCTAACCACGAAATTAAATACATAAATCCAATACACCTCAATCCAACTAATTCACTTTAAAAAATAGAAGCCTTGATATAAAACTTACTGTACTTTTGTCTGCCACAATAATTCTCTCTTGCCAATAATTACTTCTTTAACACCATACAAGAGCAATGTTCATTTTCTATTTTTACAATAGCTACCTCATGCTGAGTCATTCCCAACATTCATTCCGTTGTACCTGATTTCAATGAGGGATTCACAATTCTGTCTTCAGTGTTCTTCATTATATCTAAAGCCTGCAGGTCTTCCACAAGAGAGACCAGAGGCAACAGATTGATTAATAATATCTCTAGGAATACACCAGCTCATAATTGAAATACTTTTCAGTATGTAAGCATATACACTGGTCCCTATACATATATGCAAGAGATGCATTCAGTAAAATTGTCACAATGTATGAATTTGCATAAAATGAATATTCAATTCAATGGAAAAATATGCACACATTCCACCACATAACTTTGCAACCTATGAAATCTTTTACATGAAAAATTACAACTTGGTAGAATTGGTTCATAGCATATCTGTGAATCTGCATATTAAGATGTTGCATATAATGAGGAACTGGCATATGTGTGTTGTTTAGTATGAACACTTGGTCAACACATTCCCTTCTCATAAAAACCAACCATGCAAGTTGTCTCCAATTTCGGTTTCCTATTCTCTAATCCTTCTATTTTCTTCTGTGCCCTTCTACTAAAATGTTCAATACACTTACTCCCTTAATGATTTTTGTATTCTTTTAAAATGTGTGTGTGTGCGCACACATGCGTATTTATCTAATTATAGTATACAGGAAAAGAGCAATGCCAACAGAAATGGCTCCTGTCAGCATACTTTGCCATTGTAATCACTGACATCACAGTTCAGGAAAATTCCAAGATGGGACTTTGGTTATGAATGTGAAAGGCAGCAAAATTTCAGGTGGCAAGGAGCTGCCCTTTCCTCTTGAAACTACATATAGATACACACACACATACACATGGCAATGTATAAACAGAACATGAACATTGCCAATAGATTTTGGAGGAAGCTTAAGAACAAACAAGATAACATGTTTTCTTGAGCTGCCTCACTGTAAACCACTTGTTATTACTGGTTTTTTTTAAGATGATAAATGACACCATCCGTGTCCAAACATTGTACTCTCTGTCGATAAAGCAATACAGAACAGGCCTTTGATCTCTGTATCTGTGTCAGTTGTATAGGGTACTACATCAAGGTCATATCTTAACTAAAAATCTAAGCCTTAAATATATTTTCCTATACAACACCAAAGTATTTTATAATCATCTTTCTTAATTTCTAAAAAATTATGGTCTGTTTATAACCTCACAACTTTCTTTTCCTATATTCCAAATTGCTGAGTAAAACCTGTCAAATATCTAATATTACAATTTTTGAGGCAAAGAAAAATGTAAGTAACCTCAGTTTGCCTGATGTAAAAAAAAAAAATAAAAAAAATAATGAAGTTTCACTGACTAGTGTCTCCATGAAATCAATAACAGTAACACCTTACAAAAAAAATAAGAGAAATTTTAGAATTATAATTTAAGAGAAGCCTTGGTGAGATTAAAAAATTAATCTACATCTTTGAAGTACCCTATGTGTGCCCAAATCACCACGACAGCTACAATCTAAGGACAACTTTTACAATGGAACAGCATGCCAACAGAAGAACTTTTGGTCAGTAATATGGTTGGCTGCAATTACAGAGTTCCCTAAAGTGACAGTGTACCCAACTCTCAAAAATTAAAGAAAAGGGGGGGAAAAGAGGAGCGAAAACAGTAAATGAATTAATAAAGAAAAATAATAATAATAATAAAATAAATAACAAATGAATAAAGAAAATAATATAAAAAAAATATATATATATATAAAAATAAATAAATAAATAAATAAATAAAAGATTGTCATGGTATATCATCTGAAAGCCAAAGAAAAATCAGACCCCTTGACTTCAACAGCTACATTAAATAAAATAAGACTTTGTAGTACTTCATTTGAAATTGTTTTCACAAATATACACAAAACAGCAATTTCATAACACTTTTCCAGTAATATATAAATACCCATAAAAACTAAATATATATCTCATAATCTATTTGCATCACTCATCCCAAAATGCACTATTCTTCTGTACTGCCTGAAATGTATTCTGAAATGCTATAAAAACAAAATGCAACATCTATAAACGAGAAATAATCAACATCGACTCGACTCTTCCCTTGTTACTTATCCTATAAAGCAAAAAGTAGAAAATTGCCATTCACCAGCGAATACATTCTGGACTCCCATAAACCACAGACAACTTTGTGACAAAATATAATTTTCATCAACATGCATCATTTTCAAACTCCAACTTGTCCCAAAGTATAAGTTCAAGCAAAACAATATCAATACTTTAATGTGCATTTATATTCTATCCCAAATGTATCAATTTACAGGGAATGAACCAAGGTACCTGCATGAGGTGGTCCTGCAAAAAGGACACCTGAAAGAGTCAATTCCCCATTGCCCATCTTCAAACCTCGTCAACTTCCTCACTTCTATCTGAAGGTGGAGCCTCAAGTGAATGGCAATTAGTCTTTGGCGTGAGCCCATGATCTCTCAATTTCAACTTTATATCTCCTCCACCTTTACACACAATGAAAGCTGACAAATAATAACTGCTCCCCTCCTACTACTTTCAGCTGGTAACGCAGAAAGTTCTACACTATTACAATACAGCCATCAGTCCCAAAAAAATTATGGGAAAACCTGAAGACTGGTGCCAGCTGTTGTGGGGCTGCAGGCTTCCAGTCAATGAAACTCAGAGCTACAAGTGAATTGATCAAGATGCACAATCCATTCCGAACATATAAAACCAAGGTTCCCCATGATTTGTAACAACTAATACCCTGGCCATTAACCCAAACACATCTTGATGTTGTTCAGTGGTGTTCAATGGTAGATTTTTCATTACAGTTGTTGTCCCTGACAGGGAGAAAAACAAGGTTCCCCCATGATTTGTAACAACCAATACCCTGGCCATTAACCCAAACATATCTTGATGTTGTTCAGTGGTGTTCAATGGTAGATTTTTCATTACAGTTGTTGTCCCTGACAGGGAGAAATTAAATTGTTGTAATTGTGAGCCTGTAACAGCTAAGTTAAACACAACAGATCTAACCAGTAAACTCAGATGCAGTCTCTAATAAACCTTATGTGATCAATAAAGCTTGCACATGAAACACTATGAAACGAGGTATGGTGCTGCTCTGAATCTCAAAAAATATATTTCTATTAATGTCCAAAAACAAATCCCATGAATTCCCTATACTCCACTTGCTTCTGTCAAAAATACAAAATAAATCAATAAAATAATAAATAAATAAAAATAAAGTATAGTAAAGTATAAGGGAACCTAACCTATTGTTCTTCCTTCATGTGGTAGTCTGTGTGTATGGCCGTGAGTACAGTGGAAATTCACTCTCCACACTCATTCTCCTCCTCCTCCTCATCTATCTTCTCATTCTCTCAAGTACCATCATCTGCTTCTTTCATTACCACTTTCCTATCTATGCACTCTTCACACTTTCTTTCCATCTTCATTCTAGTCTTGCTCTTCTTTCTGACACCTTTTCCTTGAACTCTTGTACGTCTGTCCCTCCCATTCTGTTCATGCATTCGTAAATCTCCACAAAGCCCAATTCACTTTTTCTCTAAACTCTCCCTATATCCATTTATTTTTGTCCTTGTTTAGTGCCTCATCCACTTTCCAAAAACTGCACACACACACACCCCTCAATCAGCTCATGTACAATGCTAACATTATTCCAACTAATGCTACTTCTAATATCCTCAACCTCTTTCCATACAGCAGTGCGGTTTCTACTATACTCTCAAGTGTACATATCTTTACTTATGACATTATATAACCTTTCCAAGATTTTTGTGCTACAGCTATCTTTCTGGCATTCAGCATGCTTATGCTCAACTTCAAGTTCCACTCTTCCATCTGTTGCCACATCTACTCTCAAGCATCAGACCATGGTAACCTCTTTCCGCAAGTTTTCAATCTGATTTAATGAGCACCACTCCTAAGTATGCATCCAATTCTATGAAAAATGTGCCAATTATATTGGAGCAAGCATTTAACATTTAAAACTACCGCGCCACTTATACGAAATCAGAATAAATTCTCTTGAGGAAGGGAGGGTGCCTCCCCTTTGGAATGTTGGTCCCATATCCCGGGAGGATCATATACACACCCTCATCCCATGGGAAGTTCTGCCCACTATCTGGAAGTAAACATCCAATTGGAGCACAAACCCAAATGGGGTTTCATGGACCCGAACCAGCAGTTTACGTTCATGGAAACTATTCTCCTGAATACTGGGCAATCTAAGCACATAAGCTTCTCAGGGTACATGCCTACCCTTGAGAAGTGCTGTACAAGGAAGAGAGTTTTATCCTGCTTCTTAATTATTGTGTAGCCTCTGCCCTTGTTAGCAGTTATAATCCTATCCTTGAAACATACATATCCAATCTTACGATGTCACATCTCTAACAAAGGGAAGAATACACCCTAAATTGGAAGTGCACATCATACTGACCTCTTCTATCACAAAATTTATTCTTAAACCAACCCATTAAGCACATCTTCTCTTACTAAAATTACCCTACCCATACACCATACCACCCTTTCTGAGGAAAATAAGAAAACTGGAGTAGAGTAGTTCACATCTAACCCAATGGCCATAAGCAAAGCAAACAGTAAACTAATTGTATACATATTTCTTGAGCATGAAATTGAAGCAAGTATATACTTTCAATAACAAAATCTGCAATAATCTTACATCAAAATGCAGTAAATGCCCAGGTAAGCTTCAAAGATAAAGTGATCAAGTGCAAAACCAAAGCAAATTCATTATGGAAGGAGAGTGGACAAGTTTCCCATGATTCAGATCATCATAAGTAATGCTGGTCTATCGACTTTAAAACTCCTCTCTAGATATAAAAAGCTGTGTTGAAATTCCTTTTCCATCCAACATCTTGGTTAATAAAAAGCTATAAACCTTTGCCACATTCTAGACATGAAACACTCTGTGAAAGATTTTGTGTTTTCTCTGCTACCTGCAAGTTTACAATAAGATAATGTTTACAAGTATTCTAAAGCAAAGGTATACCATGATAAACTGATGTTCCAAGGAATAGATACTGCTGCCTTGGGCTAGAATTCTCAAAAAACTTTCTGTTTGCCAAAGATGTACATTTAGTTTGCATATGCACAACCTGATGATACTACTTTCAGCTTAGATGTCAAATATTTATACCATTTAACATGTAGTGAACAGGATTCTTTTGATTAACAAACTTTAACTTCCAAAATATATCTTTTCTTCTAAACATCTTGCCATGCATGTGTCACACTAAACATTCATAACAGCCCACGTATTAGTGGTGCTACACAATTGGAAGGTGATTGCATACAGAAAGAAGAGTTGACTGTGGCTTGTACAACAGAGAACTCTAACCTTTCCATCATGTTTTGGTGACACTCACACCATTTTTTTGCTGAAGATGACAAAAGTTGAACTTGCTGGGCAGAATTGGGGTAGTTAGTTTTTGTATCTTGAGACATCTTTAATACCTATTCCTTTCTTGAATATTGGAAGTGTACCATGTGCATGTTGTTTTCATGTAATGCAGATTGGACATCATGCTTCTTATTTCTTCTTTTACTTTTCTATTGAACAACTCAAATGGAATGGAACATAATGGCACTTGTAAGCCCACTTATTCTTTGAATCCAATCTAAATATGTTTCTTTCTATATTTCTTCTGCCCTGCAATACACGTGCACATGCACTCTCAACTTCTTGCATTATATAACTTCATCAAGTTAGGGACACGGATTTTTCTCTCACATCTTGAGCTCTCTCTATGGGAAATGGCATGTAAGTTGGAGAAAAAAAAAAAAAAAATCATGAAGCAACACGGGGCAGGATATTTCTTTCTTCAAAATCTTTTTAGATTAATTCTATGGTTACCTCATCCTCCCTGTGTTACTACAGAATATCTAGTCTTTCTTTTTGGACTGTGTGGGATCTTCACTTGCACCCAATTGACCTTTGATGAATCCTGCCACTGTGCTAATGGTTGATGCAAAGTACTTGTGAAGAATCCCTGTTGCCTTAAGTCCCGGGAAAAGAACTACTGCCAAAACTGTAAAGAAGAGAAACAACAGGTGAACAAATGAACTAATTCAGCCACAAAACATACAATACACAGTAAAGTCTTGCTATACCGAACCTCATAACACCAAATTTTGTCTACATCAACACTTTTCATTAAAGTAGCAGTTGCCGACAAGACTGACGAGTTAAACACTATGTGAGGATGGAGCCTTTATTTGTATGACGTTTCGCTTATTACAGCTTTTTCAAGTGCATAGTTGTGATACACATGCTTGAATAAAGCTGTAATAAGTGAATTGTCGTACAAATAAAGGCTCCGTCTTCACATGGTGTTTAATTCGTATATCAACTACCGAGATCTACCAATCATTCGTTTGATATAACAAACATGGTCAGTATATGCAGTGCAAGGTTCAGTATGGATGACAGGAGCATGGAAAATTTAAATATCTATGAACGCAGAGTGCATACTTTTGGCTATAAAGACCAAGCCTTCCCTCCAATGAGTATGATATAGTGAGGGTTAACTATACACAAACACGACACTGGGCAACTGTGAGACACACATGTGTATACATAGTTACCTAGATGTATTTCTGAGGAAACAAGTCATATTCACTACTTTTAATTCAACTTGTACACTATCTCCTTACAAACACATTTTCCTAGCACCTACCACTACCATAATCAAACTCTCCCTAATCTCTTCCATATTCAACAAATTCTTGAAGTAATCTATCCCTCTTCCTTTTACCAACTTCCATTAACATCTGTCCGTCTGCACCCTTTGTGAATACTAGAATAGCCTTCTCCCCCGAAATCAAGTGACTGCTCACACTAAACAACTGTGAAAAAAAAAAAAAAAAAAAAAATAATAATAATAATAATAATAATAAAATAAAATAAATAAATAATACTAATATATATATATATATATAGTAAAATCAAATGGCTAAATTCTCCTATCAGAAGAGAACTTTATCATTTTAGACCTAGGATTTGATCATTATATGAAGTTCAGGCCATATATCAAAGACCTAACAGCAAAAATAAAAAAGAAAACATACTTAAATCCATTGGAAGCACTGACTTCGGACAACACACACACACACACATATATATATAATTCAGCAATATACAGTACTATTAAAATATTTATAACAACCAACCACCTATACCAAATTGGCCCAATGATGGGTATCTTCATGAGGTGGTCCCGCTACATGAACAACAAAACTTCCCAATTTCAAAACCCACTAACTCTTCATCTCCATTAGGAGGTGCAACCCCAAGAGGCTGACATTTAGTCTCTGAACTGGGCCCCAAGATCTCTGTCAACTTTTGCTGTACTTCTTACACTCTTACACCTCTATAGAGCTGACAATCAGCAACTGATCTCCTCTTCCTACAACTTTCAGCAGGTGACACGGAAACAACCCCACACTGACACAACCCAGACAACAGTCCAAAGATTCTTCCCAGAAAAATCTGTGGGAGGTTCCACGGACCATTGGCAGTCAATGTGAGGCTATGGGATTTCTCCTTACTGAAACTCTATGCCTTTTTCTTTTTGGCTACTCCCCGTGTAAGGGGGAAAAAGCCTTTGGTATATGTATGTATGTATGAAACTCAAGGCAATGATTTATTGACCTATACCACACAAAACATTTGCACAGAAATACACACACTGAGATCATTAACAAACCTTTCAAGATAGACCACCCAACTCAATACTACACCAACAACCACAAGAAATAAGTCCCACAAAAAAATAACCCTCCCACATTTGGTAAGAACCAGTGTTCCACTCTCCTCAACAGAAAAAAAAGTCTACAAACCAATGATGTAGGTGAGTAGTAGATTGTTGACTGTGTTTCCAATCCAGGCACAGAGAATTAGCATTCCAGTTACAGACACAAAGTACTGAAAAAGAAACAATGCAGTAATTAGTACTAATCTGGCCTTCACTGATAAGCCCAATGAATATCACTACTAATATAGGTCAGTCTCCCAGTTGAGTCTATGGTAGCATTCCTACTTCACACGCAAGTGACCTAAGTTCAACTGTACAGGATAGAAGTAGAGAGGCAGTGGTAGAGTGAGAGAGAAAGTGAGTGTGTGTGTATTTACCTAGTTGTATCATACAGGAAGGGAGCTATTCTTGTGGTGACCCGTCTTTGTATCTTTACGTGTGTGTGTTCCAGACTGCTCTCTGGTCTACATGTACAATGCAACCTCCGAGGGAGATTTGGGAGGAGGGGGGGTTGCCAGATTAAATATTGACATATACAAGTAGGCTGTTGCCACATTCACATTGGGAAAAAATATAACAGAAAGAGTTGGTCACATGGAGTTGAGCAACAGATGGGTGCCCCGGTCTCTTTTGTCCAAGCAGGTGTCCTGGGTGTTTCCTCGAAACACTGGCAGCTTCTATTGTTCAGTTCTGGGCATTGGATGAAAAGTCTGATCCTCAGGCCACTAGGAACAGCAGACTGTCCCTTCGGAAGATTTGGAGGACAATAGATGGTCTCTGGAGAATTAGTTTGAAGACGTTTGGAGTTCTGCTTGCTCTATATGTATGTGTGCATGTGTGTGCACACTGAACATTGAAGGTGATAACGTGTGTGTGTATTTACCTAGTTGTAATTACCTCACACACACACACACACCAATGGTCTTTTTTTTTTCCATTATAAGGGGAGCCAATTCAAAACACATACCCACAACATACATGTTAAAACTTATTTAATAGATAAATAAAAACCAATGAATCTAAACTTACTGTTCTTGGCTTGTTGGTCTTCATGGTGGTAAGTGTAGTCGTAATGCATGTGTAAATACCAAAGATATTTGCAATGGCTTTGATGATTTCTTCATATCGACGTTCATGAGCCCCTGTCCAAAAATGAGCTCCGCAGACCCAAGGAACCACCTGCATCAAATATTAAAATTCACTGAATTAAATTGACATATAAAACAGCCAATGTGGGCCTTAAATAATGCAACTAAAACAAATAATGTAAAGAGCATTGCATCTCATCCTAAAAAGGTATAATACAAAAGTATGTTCTTTGATTATATATTAAAGATTCTAAAAAATTGAGATATTGTCTGACAGCTTGCTATACTCTATCCAGATGAAATGGATGAGTTTTTCTTCTCTAATATATCAAAAGGTATGATTAACTATCTTATCTCAAAAAAGATCTGTATTTCCTGAGCAATCTGAGGCCTTGTTTTTCACTTGCAAGAGACCTCAAGCCATGTGAGTCCTTTCAAGAGGTAACTAAACTTTTCAAGATAGAAATGATTTAATCTGTTACTTCAGGTCTCTTTCTGGAGGAAACCCATGGCTCCAAGTTAATTGGCATTAGCTACCAGACTAGGCTAAATCACTCAAGGAAGAATCATTGTGCTGTTGTCTATGTAGGGCTAGAGTGGGGCAGTGCACAATGAGATGTTTAGTGTTTTCCATGTGATATTTACATCTGAGGCAGTTTGTTTCTGTGGTCCTATTACTGTCAGGTGGTGTACATCCATGTCACCTCCCAGCATGTGATGTGTGAGTTGAGTGCCCTGAGTAGGATGATGCAGCCCCATGGGATTGATGTGGTGGGTGCTATGCAACATTTGTGATGCTGTAAGTAGCTTTTTAATTTGTGTTTGGATTGTAATTATTTCAGTTATGTTGTCTGCTAGTGTTTATTTAAATTATTTTGTTTTTTAGGGGAAGGATATACTTTTGTGTATTAATGTTATGAGCCTACCTTTGTTTTGTGAGTCATCTTTTATAACTGTTGTGTTCTCAGTTTTCTATTTTCGGGTGAGGGTAATGGGCAGGGGACTGGAGATGGTTAAAGAAAATGGAGAGAAGTGAAGGATGAGCCAGTTGTTGTTTGCTGATGACACTGTGCCTGTAGCAGGATCAGAGGTGGGTTAAGGGAGTTTGTGACAGGCTTTGGAAAGGTATGCGATAGGGGAAAGTTGAAGGTAAATATGGGTAAAAGCAAGGTGATGAGATGTACATGGGTAGAGGACAGCAGTGAGTTAGAGGTAAGTCTAAAAGGAGAGAGATTGGAAGAAGTGGATAGCTTTAGGTATTTGGGGTTATGTGGCAGTAAAGGGAGGAGTGGAGGTGGAAGTAGGTTGAGAGAAGCAAGTAAATGCCTTTGGGGATTAAAAAGTGTTATGAAATATAGGCATCTGAGAATGGATACAAAGAGAAAATTGTATGAAGGGGTGATTGTGACAACGCCATTGTACGGAACAGAGCCTTAGAATTTAAGAGAGGCAGAGAGGAAGCGTTTGATGTTTGAGATGAAATGTCTGAGAAATATGGTAGGGGTTACTAGGATGGATAGAAAGAGAAATGAAGTGATGAGGAGGAGAGCAGGAGTGGAAAAGGAGATGGCAGATAGGGCTGATGAAAGATTATTAGGATGGTTTGGACACATGGAAAGAATGAGTGATGAAAGATTAGTAAAAAAAGTGTGGAAGGCAGAGGTGGAGGGAGTGAACTTGAGGGGATGACCAATGATGAGATGGATGAGCATTCTTTTCCCCCACCACAGGATTCAGCGAAATAAGAAAAAGAATATTCAGAGAAATGGTACAGGACAGTAATAAAAGTGGAAAGACAGCATAACAGAGGGACAGTCGCAGTATAATAAAGTATCCTCATTTCTCTATGAATCGAGATTTCCTCTACCATAGGCAAAATGATGTGTGGCTCTGGTCCATAAGGGCACCCCATATAGACCCTAAAGTATCAGCTGCATGGTACTGAGTAGCTTTTAACCCCACAATAACATGCAACCAATACCTCAGACAGGGAGGCTTATGTGTGAATAATATTTTGATGCAGCTTGAGGAGATTTCCTCCCATCTTCTCTTTTTCTGCACGAGGGAACAGAGGGGGGGGGGGGTTGCCGATTAAGTGAAGCAACCCTTCTGTGGATGGACTGTGTCTTGCTACATTGCTTCTGACCCAAGACAGTGAGCAGGATGACTTGTCATCCATGAGAAGCTAGGATGAGAAGAGAGAGGGGGGGAAGGGTGGTAGAGGGAAGTGGAATGGGTGGGAGTAGGTATGTGCCTTTGACTTGGCTACCTCCCTTATATGGGGGAAAAAGCTCTTGGTATACAGATAGTGTTTTAAGTTAATGTGGACTGTATCAAAGGTGAACAATTCCCATGCAAACTTTTTTCGGAGTACAGTAAACATATCAAGCAACTTCTTTTTGCGGATGGAAGATGTACTGTTACTGTAAAAGCAAATGAATGCAAGTACACTATCATGCAGGTAAACATAAATAACTAATTTGTTTTCAGAGAAGGAAGGTCAAGTTTCAAACCTGTTAGGCTTTACTCAAAAGCAATCAATGTGTTATAAGAGATAGGTGGGTGGACTTGCGTACCTGGATTTGGAGAAATTTTTTGACAAGGTACCTTTCCAAAAGGAAGTTGGATTTGTGGAGGGTGAGTCCATACCTTGGCTAGCTACCTCCCCAAAAAATCAATATGGAAATTGGAGTATACAGAAGAACTCAAAGATAGCCCCCTAAATGAACGAACATGTTCCTCAATGAGAGATTCATGAGGACAGATGTGAAGGACAGGATGTTAGTTTGAAGGAAACCAACCAGCAAAGTCCAACTGGACTCATTCTGCCACTCATAATGTTCTTGATACATGTTAACATAATGGATGGAACACATAATTATACAAAGGATTACAAAGGCGGAGCATGCCGACAGGAGACCTTTTGATCCATATCTAGGTCGGATATAAAAAAAAAAAAAAAAAAAAAAAAAAAAAAAAAAAATATTAACCCCTTCCATACGGTGCCGCACACGTAGGCGTCATGGGGAGCGAGTGTATTCGCGAGGCTGCCATATCGGCGTCTTGATTATATATATTGTAGTCGCCCCTCCATAATGACATTCTTTCTAATTCTTTTGTAATCGCATTTTCTATGGTTATCAGAATTCAAGTGTGAATAGATAACGAAAAATATAAGCGGTGACTATATTTTACGATGCGAGTATTATTACGACACGTCGTACGGCTGGCATTGGCTGCTGCCACCGAGATCTAAGTCCATGACGCCTACGTGTGCGGCACCGTATGGAAGGGGTTAATAATAAATTAAAACTATAATAATGTAAAAATAACAAATAAAATACATAAATAAATGCATAGGTATAGTTGAATAACAAACAAAAAGGTAAATAGTAAATGATTATAAATTGACATATAACTAATAATAAATGAAAATCAGACAGACAAATTATAACAAAACAAAAACAAATAATATAACATAAATTATAATCATTACAGCATCTTACTTAGATATTTATCTAAATGATTCTTAAAGCTTCGAACTGAACTACATTGCACTACCTGTGCAGGAAGTTTATTCCATTCATTAACTACACGGTTGGCAAAGTTGTTTCTACCTACTTCCAAATTGAATCTATTTCCGGACAGTTTGAGACCATTGTTTCTTGTCTGATTCTCATTCAATGTGAAAATTTGGTCACTTTTGATGTTGTCAATTCCCTTTAAAATCTTAAAGATCTGTATCAAGTCACCTCTGAGTCTACGCTTTTTTAGGGAAAACAGATTCATGTGCTTAAGTCGATTTTCGTATGATTTACTTTTGATATTTGGAATCAGTTTTGTGGCTCGCCGTTGTACTTTTTCCAGTCTGTCAATGTCTTTAATGAGATTCGGTGACCATACGGAAACAGCATATTCCAAATGTGGACGAACTAACGATTTATATAGCTTGTTAATGAGTGATGGACTTTTGAAATCAAAAGATCGCGCAATCAATCCCAGAATCTTATTTGCTTTCTCAGAGGCTGAAATACACTGCTTGGATGATTTGAGGTCGTTACTGACAATTACGCCGAGATCTTTTTCACTATCCACTTTTGTTAACGAATTCACTTTTGTTAACGAATTCATTTGCTAATGGTACCAAGATCACAAAGAGAGCAAAGATTAGACAAGATAGCAAAATGTTACAGGAAGACCTAGATAGGAGAGACCAATGACAGGTACCTGCTTGTGGTGGTCCTGTAAGACAAACAGTAGAGAAAATCATCTTGTAGCCCATTTTCAAAACCAGTCAACCCCCTCACCTCCATCCAAATTTGAAGTACTGAGGAGCTGACAATTAATCTCTAACCTGGGCCATGGGTCTATATTTCTTCTGCCTTTTTACATATGGAGGGCTGGCAACCAACAATTGCTCCCCCTTCTCTTCTACTTCCTTTAAATGATGATACAGAAAGTCAGAAACAGTCCTATAGTAATACAACACGGACAACAGTCTAAACTTTCTTTCCAGAGATCAATGTGGGGGGGAGGGGGGGGTCTATTTCCAACCACTGTAGAGCTGTGTGTTTCCAATCTGTGAAACTCAAGTGAAGTTATTATCATTATTGTGGCTGGCACTGGTCCTAAGCCCCTCCCTTTGGCCACAGTATCTTCAAAGACACTTCCCTCCACTCCACCACACAATCCTATCTCATCACTTGCCAGCAGTGCCACTACTTCCTTTCCCTTATTGCTCCTGACATCCTCCACACCAAACTTATCAAACTTAAAGGTCAAGTGAGATTTTAGATTTCTTTTATTTCATGGATGAAAATATAACTTAGAAGTTAAAACACTAAAATGCATGTTTCTTGCATTTTAGTCTTGATTTTATCCAATTAGCATGATCTTAAAAATGCCTGGTAGCAGACAAACTTTTCAATGTCATAGTTACATTTTCCATTGCTAGGGCAACTGATGATGTCAGTACTGCCAGTGTGCAGCAACCAACACGATGGGATTTCACATCGGGTGAAGAAGATTTATTGGATTTGGATACCCTCTCGTGTTCCAGTGTGGGTACGGTACAAGGATACATGAACAAACCAATTCGGATATCCAAATAAAACTCAACTGACGAAGAACATGTCAAGAGTGAGGAATCTTCAGAGGATGAATGTTCAGTTTGATCTATGGAGACAATGTGACTGGACCTAACTAGTATAGCTTTTTCCCGTCTATTACAATGAGATAAACAAAAACAGGGATAACCATGCAAAGGAGAAGTGGCATCTCACATATTTGAAGGGTTTAAAATAACCAATGGTCAGACTTGTTACTTGGCTACCTCCCTTGTAAGGGGGAAAAAGCCCTTGGTATACAGTATAGATATTGATAGATACGTTTTCTACTACTAAATTCAACAAGGGAGGTTACAATAAATCATGTCTTTTCCTACAAAACTTGTTTAGGTACATACACAAGGAAAGGGCAAAGGTGACACTTGTTCCTTCACAAGCTCTGGAGTGGGTAGAGATGAGTGTAACATGCATACAACGTTTCAAGTTTGCATGCTTCCTACACAACCACCAATGTTACAACTACTTCAAATAATTAGATAAATTCACCTGTGGCACAAGGAAGTCAGCAAGGGTGATGATGATACCAAGAATAGAAAACAGGGTGAGCATACTTGGTTCCACATACCAAATGAACCTGCAAAAGAAAGATAAATGCATTAAGTATTCAATATTACTACAGACTACACCTGTAAGGTGAAATTCATAAAAAGGAAAGGTGAAAACATGGTACAATTCTGCATGTGACATTCACAGATGAATCTGGCAGAATGGAAATACACAAGATGGAAGGGAAACTATTGATGTTTGAAGTACACAGTAGGCTGGAAGGTCAAGAGTATGTGCATTTACATGAGTAAACTGGAAAAAGTGGTTCAACAGAGGCATGACTTGTAAGAGTGCACAATGAATCCTAGACTATCAAACTGTTTGCCACACATTACAAGAGCCAAGTTGTTGTTGTTGTTGTTGTTGTTGTTGTTGTTGTTGTTGTTGTTGTTGTTGTTGTTGTTGTTGTTGTTGTTGTTGTTGTTGTTGTTGTTGTTGTTGTTGTTGTTGTTGTTGTTGTTGTTGTTGTTGTTGTTGTTGTTGTTGAAGAAGAAGAAGAAGAAGAAGAAGAAGAAGAAGAAGAAGAAGAAGAAGAAGAAGAAGAAGAAGAAGAAGAAGAAGAAGAAGAACTCAATTAGCAAACTAATATAATGATAGTGTTTCAATGCATAGTACTTGTTCATACCAACTATAAATCTTTTTTTTTTTCATTGTTCACAGTGCGCTTGAGGCTGTGGACTACGTGGAACCCAAACCAATAGAATGACTGTTGTCTCTACTAATATTACTATTATTTGTATCTTGTTTTCCTTCAAACAAGTCTTGTGGCATCCAGAAAGCCAGACTGACTTGACTCAAAGATCACTGAGTAACAGATCTTTTTGAGAAGAAACTTCAGACTCTTGTGCGTTGTATCAATGTAAGACCCTTTCTGTCACTAGCAAAAAATACTAAGAGGAAGGGAGCAGTTGCTGCTTATCAGCTCTTCTTATATGAAAAGGTGAAAGTAATATAGTTAATGTGTGAAGACAGAATGAGTGGTAGGGTGGTGAGTTTAAATATCAAGAATCCGTTGAAATTATATTTCTGACATTTCGTTCAACTAGGACTTATTCACACTGAAGAAGTCCTAGTTGGACGAAACGTCAGAAATAAAACTTCAGCAGATTCTTGGCATTTAAACTCACCACCCTACCACTCATAATACAGTTAAAGTTGTTAGAGAGAGATACTGGGCTCAGCCAAAAGCAATTGCAAAATCATCGACAGATTCTGAAAATGGTCAGCAGAATGATAATTCTCTTCTGCCCATCTTCCAGACCACCATAAGTAAGTACCCATCATGAATCTTCAGAAAACCTTCATTCTTAAATGACTAATCAATTATCTCGTTAATTATACATTCTATTGAAAACCTTATCCAATTCACTTGCAACATATTCTATTTTTGTAAAGTCTAATTATGTCCAATACAGTTCTTCTTACCCATTATTGGTCCTCGGGAAACCTTCTTTTTCAGATAGTTCATCAATTATCTGATCTATTATACATTTAACTGAAAATCTGATCAAATTCACTTGCAACATATTCTATTCATGCAAAGCCTAATCATGTCCAATAAATTTCTTCTTACAAGAAGAGCAGAGATGTGAATGAGATTGAAATTGCTGGGTAGTACTGCTTGTCCCAAACTAGTATGGAATTCACGCCCACCAACACTTCTCGCCACCCCTCCAGCTCCCGGCTGAGGCTCTTTACGCGTCGCTCCTGGAAAGTAAGGACCGAAATTAATATTCAAGACATAACCAAGAACCATGACTATTTGGTGATTACCTTACATTGTACAATACATTAGGTGAATTAAATATGATACTGTATGACACAGCTATTACTATGTACACCCAAACCCTGCTATTCACTAATTTGCTACTTGCAGATTAATTATTCACATATTTCCAGAAACTGCATAGTAGCAGCTCCTTCCCACCACAATCAAGGAGTAACATCACATTAATGCTTTCTACTGTGCCCCCCCACTCCCCAAACATAGCATCAATCTGATTTGCACCATCCACCTGCTCAGCATGCTTCCCATTCTCTCTATTCTTGCTCTATTTGCTGTTATATGTGAACTAATTCTGGAAATATCTGTGAGGCATGTGATTTCTGAGTGAACAAGAGTTATGTACATATCCTGTGGCCCATTTGAAGAAAGAAAGAAAGAAAAAAAAAAAAAAAAAGAGAGAGAGATAACCGTGAATGCAGGGGAGACCCCAACAAATATTTACAGCTTTCGACTATTCACAGCGTTTTCATTACCCTAACTGATATGAATGGCGGGGTTCACTTGTAACCCAAAACTATGTTCAATCCTCTTAATCTGCCAAACACTAAAATACTCACTCAGAGGACTGGTATAGTTAGTTCTAATTAACTTGATCAATATCATCTTGGGTAATGTGAGGGCAAGTATATGGGGGTGACATGTACAGTAGCTCCTGAGAAAAAAAAACTCTCACTCATATGATGACATCACACACTGAGAAAAGAAATCAAGATGACCCACAACACTGCCATTTTGAGTTGGTGCCTGCTCTCTCGCTGTATGCTGTACATACATATACCAAAGGCTTTTTCCCCCTTACACGGGAGGTAGGCAAAAGAAACTGACATAGAAACCACTCCCACCCATTCCATCCCCTACATACTCCACTCCCCTCCCCTCTGTGATTGTGTTGTGATTCGTTAGCTATTAATTTGAATAGCGAGAATAGCCATGCTAACATGGTTTTGAGTGAAAAGGGGCCAAACAAATGAATATAGCTCCTTGAGGTATGAAGGAAAAATTTTTGTACGAGGGCAACTTATACAGGTGAATTTTGGATGTGCCTTTTTTTATTATTATTAAGTGTTTACTTGTTGAGATAATGATGAATTAATATACCACTTGGAAATTAGTGCCTGAGAAATCAGTAATTTTTTTATCTGTCATTTTGACACATTTCTACCATGTTTTTATACATTTTAAAGCATTATCAGTTGATTTGAACATTTACAAGTTTGGAAGTGTCGTTTTCTAGTACACAGGGTTGTTAATTTATTCATATGATTTTCATTTTCAATTCAGTGTGGCAGGTTGATCAGGTTTTTATATTTTGTTTTAATTTCTTTGATTTATCAAAATAAGTATTGTTAAGTTCAATGAAATTACAATTTAGATGCAATATGAGGTGTCAATGAAATTCTTCATGTCACACCACACCTACAGCTCACTCCACATAGGGTGCAACATGTACAAAATTAAAAGTATTTTCAAATCCTCAAAAAACATACTTGCCCTAACTGGGAAACCTTGAGGTGGATGACATACTTGGCTAAATAATTGATGATGAATTTTAAGAGATATTTCTCCACTAATAGTATGACTCGCCTCCACATTACTCTACACACTGAGGATCAACTGTAGAATTTCTTCCCCGTGTGTGTGCTGATCAATGGGAGTCTGGGACACTCCACCGTCACTCTGCGCCATCACTCAGGTATACACTGTTGCTCAGATCATGGTAACATTTATTGCCTAACCTAACCATTAATGCTCCCAAACCATAAATTGAGTAATAAAAAAACATTGCCATGACCCGAGTGCCAGCAGAGTTATGGAAGGAGTATGTGGGGTGAGTGTGGATTTATGCCTTTGACTTTGGCTACTTCTCTTGTAAGGGGGAAAAAGCCATTTGCATATGTATATAGCATCTAATTTTCTAATGCTATATTGCATAGCTGTACACTTCTAGAAATATACCAATACAATAAAATTATCTACAATCCCTTATATAATTAAACTAAGGTAATTTGAACACTTAGTGATAAAACTGATTGAACTTGAGGGTATAAAACACAATCATAGTTTTCTTGCTGATGTGAACAAAAATTATATTTACTTCTATCAGATAGCATTTATCTTACTTGATTTCCCAACTCATACACCAACATGTTTCTGTTAGATTGGGGAAAGGGATGAGGGATGGGAGAAGATGTATAAGTGATTTCTAACAGAAACAAACATTGATTACTTAACATCAGCAAGAAAATCATGGACTACTTTGATAAATCTTTAGAAGTTCACACATACATGATATAGCAATAGGAAATTAGTTATCAATTTCGTAAATTATAATACATCATAATACCATTTTTCTTGACAAATATCAATAACAAAAAGTTGATATAACCGATTTATGAACGAATGATTTCAAAGCAGTTGAATATGCCATGTTTGTTTTGATAGATGCCGAGGTTGACGAAATGAAAGGATGATAAATTTGTCTACTCTAACCTAACCTAACCTGAATTTAGTAATTCAGTACCCCTAATTCTAAAGATCATCTGGGTCATTGTTGTCATCACTGATGCTGACGGCCTGATTATTATTGTACCTTGGGATTAACAGATGACAGCAGAACCCTGTGTTCTCTCATAATGTCCAAGGAAGTCCTATTGTCTTTGTAACAGCGCTTATTAACATCACCTGGAGTCGGAGAACACCCGGTGTACAATGTGAAAGCCATCGTCTGACAGTGCACTGGACAGACAAACATGGTGTCTTGATCCTATTCACGCAGCTTCGCTTGGTAGTATATTTGCTTTTAGCAAGGATTTGTTTATTTCCGACAAGAAAAACGTAAATTACATTGATGCATTACAATTTATAAGATTGATAATCAATTTTCTCAGGCTATATTGCGTTGTTGTGCACTTCTAAAAAATACCATTATTTGTTCTTTTAATAAAAGTCTGTAAGACAAACACCTAATTTTTGCCTCTTTTCATGCCCACTACTATCAGGTGTATACCGTTAATACCTATTAATCTCTACGATTACCCTAAGTCATTAATCATGGCTAAGTGTTGCCTATAACTGTATTTCCTATTTTTTTTTTTGCTGAGGAGCTATTCAACTGTCATACTTTTAATATTTAGTCACCATTGCAAACTTTAACTTCACATCAACTCTGCTATGCATAGATGATAGCTGTCTGTTCAATGGCAATGCATATCATGTATCATCCATCTGACAAATCTAAGATACTTCTACACGTATTGCAGTATCAGTTCGCACTGGTAAATGGGTTATTCTCAATTTTATTTCTAGTCTCACAAACAGCTATGAAGATAGATAAACATTCGACGATGAATACCATAAATGGCCACATACTCGAGTCGAGACGTTGGATACAAGGTAATAATTCCTAGTCCATTCAGAACATAAACAGGGGAGACAGTCTCAATACTATTTACATGTCAATCTTATCACAATGGTTATATAAGCACAACTAAGGAATGCAATATCAAATAATTAATATAAGACTGCTTTGCATCTATTTTAAACTCTGTTGCCTTCCATAATCAAACCTCAATAATTCACGTTCTCAAACAAATTATAATAATTACAGTGTTACACTCGGGTACTTATCCGTTGTACCAGACTGTAATTTTGTGAAAATACACCTTAAAAACACATCACTTAAATTTATTCTTACCTGATCTTGCGTCATATTTGGTGCACTACGTCTAGCTTTGTTTACAACAAATATCAACTGTCGTTTTCTTCAATTCTCGGATGTTAAAAGGAGGTCCATGTATAAAAGAAACTTTTTGTTCTAAAGTATAACATTATGATATAAGTTTTTATATTAATATGTATAAAATATTACTGGTTACTATTTTATAATTAAACATAGATATATATATTGTGTAAGAAGTAGTCAAATCTTACTTCAAGATCTTCTTTGGTCATCCTACTTCTAGCACAAAAAATAACAGAAAACGTTCAGGCACACCCAGAAGACATGAAATATATTGATTGGTTATATATCAAAAGGTAGGGCTTAGATTCTTTCGCTAATATTACTCTTATAAATCAATAAATGTGTTCCATACATAATATCATATACCAAGTGCATTGAACATTCCATTTCCAGTGGTTGTGACGTAATAGAATACTGTCACAATTTCATTTCCCAGAGGGCAGAGTGTACAAGGCATCCGATTTCAAATCTGAGTATTTATTTTCTGATCTCCCACAAAGATATAAGTATCCATCCAGGAGGGACATTTACTTCTTATTTTCCATCGTCCTAACACGATAGTGTTGTGTATGATTAAAATATATTTTGTTTACATTTTCAACCATTTTTTTCTTGGCTATTTTAATTGAAACAAGAAAGGCGAAATTTAAATAAGTTAGAATATGATGGGGATTACGAAGATGGATAGGCTGAGAAATGAGAAAAGCAAGGGTGGAAAGGGAGTTAGGAAATATGGCTAATGAAAGACTACTGGGATGGTTTGGGCACATGGAAAGAATGGGTGATGTCATGTTAATTGGTGTTTAAAAGTTATTAGTAATAAACTGATGCTTAGTTCAAATTGCAATAATTTATATTCCAGGAGCGAATAAGAATATGACAGAAAACATATAATTCGATTTATTTAGGTTTATGGTTATTTACATGAATGTTAAATACACAAATTATTTATAAAGCTGATTGAAAGATTCACGATGCTTATTTTAAAGCCAACACAAGATAAAACGGGCTAAAGATAAAAAGTCCAGCCACCACGCAAACAAGTACAAAAAGTGACACGTACAACACAAACACGGAAAATCCATGTCTATATGGTTAAAGCACCCCCCCAAAAAAAAATGCATACATACATATACCAAAAGCCTTTTTTTTTCTCTCCTTTAGAAGGGAGATAGCCAGAGGGCAAAGGCATAAAAACCACTCCCACCATTCCATCCCAAACATACTCCACTCCCCTTCACCCCCTTCCCTCTGTAACATTACGAGAACGTTACTTGGACTATGGTGCCGATGAAGTGAATGAAGCGAAGTGAGTTTGATGGTTTTATTCTGGTTAGTGCGAGTGTCGACCTAGGCTGGGTCGGGCGGTCGGGCTCCGAGGCGACCCGACTGGAAAGTTGACCGCGTGAGCCTTGGGACGAGCACCGCTGAGTTATAAGTACTATAGAGACTGCCTCTGAAGACCAAAATCTGGCTCCTTGTATACACAGTCAATGTACGCAAAAGTAGCAAAAGAACCAGCCTCACCGAAACATGGCTCGCCAAGGTTGTGCTTTCATGAGGATACAAATGCCTGTAGTACAGGCGTAATAAGGACTTAATCTACACAGTAGTGTAAGACCGAAGGGCAGCTGTTTCTACACAACGTATAATTTCCTTGTCCATCCCATTTCTGCAGCGACGATACTATAAGCCAAAATGTCGCCTAGACGCACATGTGGGGGACTGTTCACCACACCTCCCTCTTATCTTGGCACCTCCTGGATGACTGGTCATCCCTGCATCTCGCCTACTGCCCTGGGTCAGAAGCATATCCACAACACATCCACAGCAAGGCCGCTTCATCAAATTGACGTTGACCTTAAACTAAAATACATAAAATGGGGGTTTGCTTAAAGACAAGCCTCCTTGAATCCACACCATACTTAAAACTAACAAAAATAAGCAAATATATATATATTTCTAAATAACGTTAGCACAGCCAACAGCTGAGGGAAACAACGCTCAGCCTTCATAGGCTGGGTGAAACTTCATCACCAAGAAATTTGTGGTGACCAGTCCGAAATCCTTCCCAGGCTAACGCCTAGCCGGCTTAACATAAACAAACAGCAGAAACAGGTGTGCTACTGTCAAAATCCCAGTGATGGTTGAAATAGAGTAACGACATTGACCATATTCTAACGTTAAAACATGGAATGTGGGAACGGTGAGAATATATATATATATATTGAAATGTGAAAGTGGGGAAAAATAGCAAGAAGAGTGTGGAATGCAGAGGTAGATGGAATGAACTTAATGAGAAGACCGAAAATGAGATGGATGAAGGGATCTTGGATAAAATGGAAACATCTGTCGGATAGGAAGGGGAGAAGACGAAAGGTATGTGTGAGTAGGGAATGGTTTTAAATAGATAATAAACTGATGCGGTCCGAAAGGATTTCTTGTCATATAAATGAATCTGTGGGTGTGGTCTGTCTGGCTGTATTGATTCTGACCCGGACAGTGAGCAGAAATGAACCTTCCTTCCCGAGAAGCTAAGATGAAGATGAGTCAAATGGGAGTGGTCAGGGTGGGTGCATGCCCAGGTAGATAAATAGACAGATGAATTATCTTAATTCTGGCTGGTATCCGCGTCTGTTTTGGGGCGCCCTTACGTATCAGAGTCATACACCATTCGTCTATGTTAGGGTTTGAAATCTGTGCTCATAATAGGCTAATTTTTTTTTCTTCTACTTGTGTCGCTTCCACTTGTTGTTTCTTTGAACCTGTTCTTTACCACTTGTATAGCTACGAATATTTCACTTTTTTCTGCTCCTTCTGTGGTGGAATGGAGAATTTTGCCATCGCAATCTCATGCGTGTCGTAGGAAGCGAGTGGATGTGGTACAAGTGAAAGTCCAAGGAAAAAGGTTGGTAGTATGTTTGTGAGGAGAAAGATGGACGTGTTAGCGTTGAGTGAAACTAAATCGAAAAGGAACGGTGAGCTGGAGTTTGGTAGCGTGGTGAATATGGTACCAGTATTGCGGGGGCAAGAGAGGGAGGGATTAGCACTGTTGGTAAGTGCTTGGTGGGAAAGGCTTTCGAACATAATGTGGGAGGTGAAACTGGAATGGGAAATGTGGGTTTTTGTGAGTACATACGGTCCTGGTAGTGAGGAGAGTGAGGCCTTTTGGGTTGATTGAAATGAGCGAGGAAAAATGGGAGTTTATTTGTGTTGAGAGATCTCATTGCCAGAGTAAGAGATGAACCGATAGAGCAACACGAAGATACGGGGTTTCAGGTAGAAGTCTATTTTGAAGAGGAGAAGTTAGAGACCTGTTTAGAAAGGGAACTCATAATACCGAACACAGTATTTAAGAAGAGACAGGTATAAGTATACTTGGGATAGGGTGGTTGATGGGTGGGTGGTCTTGAGTGCATTAATGGATTTTGTAATGGTACCCATACGTAGGATTAGATCTCTGAATGGAAATGCATTCAAGACAAAGAACAGGTGACAGTCAGAGCATTATCTAGTTCAAATGAAATTAAGAGTGGAGGAAAATGGAGAGGGAGGCAGAGTAGTGCTTAAAAAATACTAATAGAAGTATGAGAGGTAATGCAGTATAAAAGGGAAACAAGAGTAGAACAGAATGTTTTTTTTTATTGTTACGGTTATAATGTGGGCAAAGATGGTATGTGTGATGAGAACAATCGAGATGAAAATAAAGAGAGGCAGCGAATGGTGTAATGAACAGGTAAAGGCGCCAGTGGAAGAAATGAAGCGAGCATACAGAGATTAATTGCAAAATGAAACTAGGAAAACATATGAGAGGTACAGAAGTAAAAAAAAAAAAAAAAAAAAAAAAAAACGCAAGATGAGAGAGGCAAAGGGGGAACAGATGTAAAGTGGGTTAGGTGTTTGAAGGAGAATTTTGGAAAAAAAAAAAAAAAAAAAAAAAAAAGCAAGGGTAATGGGGCTAAATATAGAAGGGGGAAGGGTCAAACGGACAGATGTTAAGGGATGTGAAGACAGTAAAAACAAGATAAGTAGGGTATTTCGGGAATTTACTGAATGCACGGTTAGGGTTTAATCGTGGCAGTGGGAAATGCTAAGAAAATGACATAATGGGAGAGGAAAATGATAGTGTTATAGGAAAAAAATGAGGTAAAAAGAGTAAAGAAAGTGGTGAAAGCTGACAAGGCACCTGGATTATGTGTCACGAATAGTGTCTGACGAAATGAGGATTTTGTAGTTATTTGATGTGGCCTCTTGTCAACTAGCTATGTAAGTTCTTTCGATCTAAGTGATATATATATATATATATATATATATATATATATATATATATATATATATATATATATATATATATATCAATGTAACTTAAAAAATAAAGTCTTTCCAGTTTTTCCCGTTTTTCAATCCGTGGTATTTTGGGGACATCGGGTGGGTGTAAGGTTGTCCAATAGGAAGAAGAAGAAGAAGAAGAAGTCGGGGTCAGGTGGTATTCTTCCTCTTCTTCTTCTTCTTCTTCTTCTTCTTCTTCTTCTTCTTCGCGTTCTTCTTCGCGTTCTTCTTCTTCGCGTTCTTCTTCGCGTTCTTTTTCTTCTTCGCGTTCTTCTTCTTCCTCCTCTTCGCGTTCTTCTTCTTCGCGTTCTTCTTCGTCTTCGCGTTTTTCTTCTTCTTCTTCTTCGTCTTCGCGTTCTTCTTCGTCTTCTTCTTCTTCTTCTTCTTCTTCTTCTTCGGATCTAGAGGACTCGAGCGGATCTTTGAGACTCGAGTGGATCTAGAGGACTCGAGCGGATCTTTGGGACTCGAGCGGATCTAGAGGACTTGAGTAGATCTTTGGGACTCGAGCGGATCTTGAGGGCTCGAGCGGATCTTTGGGACTCGAGCGGATCTTGGGCTTAAGTCTAAATAAAAATATTTTTAATTTACAGTTGCTTATTTTATAGCCTTTGTTTGAAGGTGGGGCGTAGCGAGCGAAGCGAGGTGCGCCGCAGGCCAAGCCCACCGGCGCAGCCGGTCTGGCGAAGCCAGGGGCTTGTGTGTGTGTGTATATATATATATATATATATATATATATATATATATATTATATATATATATATATATATATATATATATATATATATATACACACCATCCGCATGGTTTGTAAGGAGACAGAAGGGATTGTGGAAACGATCAACATTTTCCCACAAATTCTGCTAAATCATCAGAAGTATCGAATTTCTTGAATTAGTTCTGGCTAATAGCGAATCATCGACGTGCTTTGCCGCATCAACAAGTGCCAAAACAATATAATTAGGTAAAATAGGTAAACAATTAAGTAAATAAATAAAAGAATCATTCACAGACATAAAAAAGCATGTTGTGCTCGTATAATTGCTCATTACCTAAACATTTTGTGATATGTGTAGAAATTCTGGTGTATATTAAAACTTATTTTAATTAAAAAATATACAACACTGGTGTTCAAGGACATATTTTTGTCAGAAGCTGTGGAGTGCATGGACACAATAGATTTTTTCAAAATTCAATCCAAGCAGTCCTCAAAATCCTTACTAATTTCAGTCACGAGAGCGCCAAATATGTATTTTATTGTATTTCGAGATTCTGCGTTTGTTTTCTGATTTATGGTCGCAATTATCTAGGCCTCGCCTTGTATCCCTACTTTTTTTTCGTCGTGGCAGATAATCCGTTTATGAACTGCAAATCTGTCCTTTTCCAATATATACAATCTTTGAGACATTTGGGAAATACGGGTTTTTTGAGTGAGGAAGACACAAAATGAAAAGCAACGTAAAAATATATATTTTTTTCTCGATAAGTTAAAGAAATGTATTTTTCTAATCCGACCAGAAATTTCCAATTACTAAATCGAATATATTGTGTAGAATTATACGAAATGCTATTTGCTTTTAACTGCCAAGAACTGCCCAAAGGCCAAAAGTCTTTAAATACAAACTATACTCGTTCGTTTACTGACTACGGAGTCCATAATCTAGCTGGCATAGTATTAGGTCAGGCGAGGTATTTCAACTGCAAAATAGTGAAGTCACCAAAGCTTATTAGCCTCATGACACAACATCGGGTTAAATATACGAGTAATTCCTCCCGCGTCGATGACTTTTTTCCCCCAGCAAGCAACTTGGCGATTCTACCTCCCTGGTAATTGAAGAAGTTATGTCTATCTCAAGTAATTCTCTCTGTACAGGGTGACATGCTTTCTTTTTTTTGTCTATCTGTTTCCATGCAATTTCAGTCATACCTCATCGTGTCCCTAACTCCACCCGCCTCATGTAACGAAAAGGTAAAACAGTTATCGTCCGCTCCTGATCATTGCCATGCAGACGACACTCCAGTGACGCTATGACGTCAATATGGTGTTAGTGGCGTCAGTCGAGGATAGCGTGCAAGAATAGATGGTATTTGGTCTTTTCCCCGACTTGTTTCAGAACAGGTCTCTTCACCGGCTTCTAGCCTAACCTAGCCTGTTTTTTATCTTTATTTATTTATATATTGTTATTATTATTATTATTATATATATATATATATATATATATATATATATATATATATATTTATATCTAGATATATATATATCTGTGTGTGTGTATACATATATAAATGCCTATATATGTTTGTTTATATATATATATATATATATATACATATATTGCACATTGTTTAGAATCACTATGGCATGTCGGATGTCAAAATATTGCGGGAAAACATGGCGTCACCGAAAGTGTAGTGGAAAATGATACGAAGTAACGGAAATCAGGAATTAATTTAGCACTGATAAGCATGCCCAAAATGAACTACTATATATATATATATATATATATATATATATATATATATATATATATATATATATATATATATATATATATATATATATATATTATATTATATATATACATTATATATATATATATATTATATTATATATATACATTATATATATATATATATTATATATATATATATATTATATATATATATATATATATATATATATATATATATATATATATATATATATATATATATATATACTGAATTTACAGACTACGCCGGCTTCCAATTTCTTTGGTCCTCTGGATGTGATGTTATTCTTCGTGACAATGGAAGCCACCAGACTAGGGCGGCTTAGACTCTCAATGCGACACTTTCGTAAGAAGGGCGTTTGCCTCTTGTACGTAGGCCGTCCCATCAATTGGACATATTTATGTTTAAAAAGGAAACAGGTAAGATGTGGTTTACCATTAGAATGGTTAACGAATGGAATGATTTTAGTAACCATGTAGTGAGCACTGAAACATTTGGTTGTTTTAAGAGGAGATTGGATAACTTATGGGTAAGGACGGGCGGTAAGGGACATAGACTTGCCTAGTGTAGGACTTATAGTCTCTTATGATATCTTCCATTCTTGTGTTTTTATGTTAACCTAGGGTGTATATATATTGTTTAGTCTTTGGTTTCTGGTATGGTCTGGAATTGTGGGTAGATTTTTCTTTTTCTTTTTCCATATTCTTCCTTCTGACGTCCTCAATGATGTTCATGGAGTGTTCGTTATTCGTAAACAATAATTGCGGCTTCCCGATTCCCACATACTGCCGTGGAAGATTCTCCTGACTTATGTGCCGACGACAGATCTCTTATATGAGTCTGGTCAGTCTGTCTTAACATTCAAACATTACCCCACACTGGTTTTCCTCATGAAGACATAAGTGGTAAAATGGTCCGGTTTCTGCTCAACAAGGACATCCAAGAAGGGAAGGGTTTGCCCTTACTGTCCTCGATCGTGAAGTTGAGGACCCAATCTTGCTGACCTCCACGCTTCCTAATCATAAACATCTGACTGAGACATACAACTCATCACGCCAGCACCCAACGGAAGTTACCGACACAAGTACATAATGTCGCCAAACAGATGATTAACCATTTCCTTATACCTACCAAGGTACATATATGTAACTCCAATCCATACATGTCAAGGCACATCCACTAATAATATACACCCATTGCAATGCAACTAACACACAAATAATATTATATAAATCCGAAACCATTTACCTAACTGACAACCCACACTAAATATGCAAGATAGCCATAATTCACAAATATAAACGGCGACTGCATCGCCATAGAGAGAGGAAACTGTGGGAGACACTCTACCTTAGACACCAAGGGGAGACTCTATACCCTAGGGGGATTACATCCCAATCTGTAAATACAGCAACCGCCTGTTTTCAATAAATATAAAGCCCAACGAGACTTATCTTTCCTGCACCACACTTGTGTAGCCACCAAAGGCTACATAACTGGTGCAGCGTTGGTCCACGACTACCCACACCTGTCCACGACTTCCCACTCCCGCCAGTGTAGCCACCAAAGGCTAAACTAGTTGGAATCAGGAGGTATGAGAAGCCATTCGTGGAGGGCAAATGTCGAGGTGGATTTTGTCCATTTCAAGTACCCGGCCCTCTTTTTTTTGTGTTTTCAGTGACAAAGTAAACGAATTAAATTATTTTCCATTGTTTCTTGTGTACTTTTGGAAGGAAATCACTATTTTACCCAAAGGTCTCCACAAGAAACAACGGAAAATAATTTACTCCGTTTACGTTGCCAATTACAAAAACACAAACAAGAGGACCAGAAATCAGCAGCAGAAAGGTTGCTCTGTTTAAGGGGTCGCTAGGCAGTATTAGGATGAACATCCATCTCTTGGGTTGGTGGCAATGGAACCATGGTATTCTTATTCTATTTCTGTGAAAGATGTCTCTCGACATGCAGAAAGCGCAAAGCAAAATTGTAATGAGGTACCTCAAGGATCTATACTACGACTTCTTCTGTTCATCTTTCTGAAGGCCGATATTAACGAAGAAAAATGAATACTATATTCTCACATATTTCGGTAATGATACAAACTTAAGTAAAGAAGTACGCATGCAAGGGGGCAGAAAGCGGAAAGCAAAATTGTAATGAGGTACCTCAAGGATCTATACTACGACTTCTTCTGTTCATCTTTCTGAAGACCGATATTAATGAAGAAAAATAAATACTATTTTCTCACATATTTCGGTAATGATACAAACTTAAGTAAAGAAGTACGCATGCAAGTGAACGTGCAAAAACCAAGTACTTATAACGCAGTATATAATTGGACTAAATTAAACAATGGAATTTACTGAAGGTAAGATTTCAAGTATTGAGGCGAGGACCACTGGAAGAAGTAAGAGTAACCACGGCATTCACCAGAGAGAACAGGAAGATAATCCATAAAACCGAAATAGTAAAATGGAACTTACAATTACATCAATGTAGCAAGCGTAATGCGTTAAATTACCTATATGTATCACTCATCAGCGATGTCTCCAAGTTGATGGAAAGTGTCAAAGTCTTGTCAGGGATGATCTTTGCTTGTGAAAGTTTATAATATTCTGTGCTATATTGAACTTCGTTTAGGAATGGGAGGAGTTACTTAACATGCTAACGCACTTGGGTGACGTGAATGCATTAAAAACAAAGTTTGGTTGGGTACCATTAACTTAAACTGCGAAGAAGCATTTGATAGAGTAGATTACCTCCCGACGGAGAATGGCGAAGTTACAAGCAGTTGGTGTATCAAGGAAAACGAACAGATAAAAAACATGTAGTAATACTTCACTTTATTTATAGTATAGTTAGCATATGTATTGTAGTATAGTAATTTTCTTCTTTATAGTACAAACAGTAATTATTCCCTATATAGTATATGTAGTGCTTAACCCCTAATAGTAATTGGTTTATATATGTAATCTGCGTAGTCAGGTAATCGCTCTTCGTCGTTAGACCTACGTATTTTAGTGTTCGTAGTTCAGTCATTACATAATTGTTCTACGTGGTACTACCCCATATACACATTCAATCTTGGCGCTTTTACCACATCTATATTCCATAAGCATTCATGCATGTTGTATAACGTTACTTCTAATAATTTTGCATGCAGGTTCTTCATTTAAATGTTTCCCCTATGTTATATTTCTTTGATGTTATATATATATATATATATATATATATATATATATATATATATATATATATATACCTATCTATATTGTTCTATCCACAAATTCCGCCTGGCAACAGGGTGCCAGAAGTGTGCCATTCCATACCCTATTCCAGGCCTCAGACCTACGCCTGAGATGTGGCGTTCCTCTCTTGTTGTGGCCGGACATGGCTGAGTAGACGAAATAAAAAACTTGGAATATCTCAAATGTTTTACCACAGTGGTGACTCTCTCCATCACAACAACTGACCAAGGAAAAACATCGCGTGGCCAAATGTGATGCTTTCTCGAAGTGACTAACAATGAAGAATGGCGTTCCTCAGGGATCAACGATGGGCCCGATTCTTTTCATTATATACGCAAACGATCTTGTGAACAAATCTGAGTCACTGGTAAGTCTGTTCACAGACGATGACAATATATTTAGGACCATAAAGTTCCAGGACGCTAGTGCATTACGGCGAGATAGGGACCTAGTGTCGGAGTGGAGTAAAAAGTGGACAAGTGTGAAACTATACAATTCGATCAACTCCGGGATCAATTGCAGGTTTGGCACAATAGAGCTGGAAATCACATGTTGAGAAGGACTTGGATGTTTTTGTTTCAGCGGACCTGGAGTCCTTTGTGTTGTGGCAAAGTTGAAGGGCAATGGTAAAATGGGAACCATTTAAAGGTGAAATAGGAGATCCTGCTACCTCTGAATACTGCTTTGGTGAAGCTACGCATCCAAACACTGGCCATCTTATCTAATGAACAATGTTTTGAAGTGGGCACCGCAATCTAAATTTAATTTTCGATACCGCAATTCCACAACTTTGTGTGTTGACTTCCGCAATCGCAACATAAGCGTGATGGATTTCCAGTATCGCAACCATAATTCCGTAATTATAATTCGTTTAGTCTTTATTCCAAGAACAGGAATCAGTTTCACTTCATTATGGATAACTTTAGATCAATGAACTTACTTTGGCCGCTTCACAGTGGCACAACTTCAAATCCGCAATGATACACCCCAACCTTATATAGCTGTATCATGTATGTACTTTTTGGTAATATGATGTGTTAGCGGCTCTAGATTTTTCCCGCGTAAGACTGAAACTAAACTCAACTTAATCGATTTAGTAGGCGGGAACCAACAAAAATATAAGGAGATATGCACTCTGGGTTAGGTTGAACAGGGGTATAGCGCGGCCTGTTGTGTGCGTACTATACTACATTTGAGTTGCCAATTAATGTATTTACTCAATAAAAATCGCATCCAAAGGTGCATCTTTGCGAACCTTGGAGTGTTCTTTGATCGGAGCCAAACGGCCTAGCAGACGGAAAACCAACGAGAGTAAAGATGATGTTAACAAGGAGATTCCATAGAAGCATTAGCGTAATTCGGAGTATATCTCGCGATTATCACAATGATACTTCGAACATAATCGGATCCAACCCTGATCGAATGTCTGCAGGATTTCAGGTAATTACTTTAGACTTACATAAGGTAAACATTTTGCAATTACATTTGTAAAATTGTTTGGTTACACAGACCTTCATTGGAATCAGAGTAGTGGCTAATTACTAGCAGGCAGGAAACACCAACCACAGTCACACATCTTAGTGACAGCCACGAACACTGTAATAAACCTTACCTTACACTAAACAGTTGAGGGTGTTTGTGCATGTAAGGTCACATCATTACCCATAGATCAGTCATATATGAGCTCTTAGCTCTCTTCCAGGAGGGAAATAGCTGTCGATCATGAGTCCAACAAGTGATTCAAACTATGTAATATACATCATATTTGCACCTTTACAAGTAAAGAAAAAATTATCTCCGTACAATGTAATCCTTGTACCATAACTTGACTTTTATATCTTAAATCTAGCCTAACTAAACCTATCCCAACTAAATCTAACCTAACCCAACTTAACCTAACCTACACTACATTGTAGAAAACCCACACACATCAAGAAACATGTAAACAACACCCAAATATCTATATCACACACAAATACTCTTTTATTCCTCTGGCTCCACAATCACCAGCCAGCCTCGAGCTGGCTCCATCAACAAACTGAAAGACAATACCTTGCTGCTTGCCAGACCCCCAGATATCCATTCCTCTGAATCCTCTCTCCCCACCAACCAGCCCTTCAAATCTTCCAGAAGAGGCTGGACGACCACATTGCAGACAACTGCCCAGTGTCATAGTATGTAACACTTCACCCCATACTATACAACATATTATGGCAGACTGCATTGTACACAATCATGCATGCCAACATCTCAATATACACTATAAAGGATTTGTTGGGAAACCCCATTCCAGTAGTGGCAGTCCTCAGGGAGACGGGACTGCTCAGCCAGTCAGTCTTAGGAATAACAACAACAACCCAAAAGTAACCTAACCCAGTCCAGCCTGTCCTAACATTTTTCTAGTTTTACCTTGAGACAACTTTTTAAAGGTAAAATCTTGAAGTGTTTTCACATTGGAAGGAGTAATTTGGGATTATTATATGTAGAGATAATAAATCTCACTAAGGTTAAATATGATTTATATGAGAAAAAAAAAGAACAAAAAACATCCAAGCTGCAGGATAAGTTTCGGTAAATCTTAATCTTTGTTGATGCAAGTTGTGCAAATACAACCACTATAGATTACTACAGGGGCTCTTATTGATTCAACTGCATGTTTAATGATGCTGTGTTCCTAAGACTACTATATTTGTTGCAGTTTCTTATGTTCTGATAAGAATGAGCTCGATGCTCTGCATTCCAGCACCCTAGGGCACCTCCATTCTGCCCTTTGTATAAATTGTTTTGTAATAACAGCAATAATATTAATAATTACCTTGAGTTTCATTGAGTGGAAGCCCATTGGCCTGCAGTAGCTAGGAGCAATTGATGGTTGTTATCTCTCCTGATGTGAATGAAATAAACTAGAAGTCAACCGGATTAAAGTTTTATTGCTCAAACAATTGTACTACAGCAGACAAAACACATAACTAGTCATATAAACAAAACCAACACAAGCAAAACTTAAACACAAATGAAAAAGCTAGGCAACACTTTATACAAATCGACAAGATAAATATTAAGACACACATAAAACAAATGCATGGCAATTACAGTTGGAAATGAGGTAAGCAACCTACCATAGCTTGTGGAGTCCTCAGTTGTACTGAACTGAACTGTCAGGGTACTTAAAAGGTAAACAAGTTTCAGATGGATCTCTACCATAAAGTGACACATCACATATTACCGCAGTGTCCCCCATCCAATTAGTTCACATACAATGAAGTGTAATCTTGGAGATCCTTTAGAGCTTGTCATATAATTTCTGATCTCCAAAGAGGAGGTGGTGGGTGAGTCTGTCATGGTACTGTGGGGATTTCTAGAACAGAGTCTTTGTGAGGAATAGAGCTCACATCTGAATTACTACGTGCAATCTCAAGGAGCATCTCCTTGTGACTAGTGGCTAGCTCATTCTTGTCTGCCACTGCTTAAAATTTTCTACTAGATCTTGAATTTTTTACTTTGACCTTGGAGTCTTATTATTATTTTTTTTTTTTTCTTAAAATCCAGTAAATTTTGTAGTTTTCCAGTAATTCAGCTGATGAGTACATGAAAATATCCATTTTTACACTTGCAGCAAATTCAGTTATAAAACCATGATTATCTATTATTTTGGACTTTTTTAACATACTTTTCTTCTTTGACATTTCCATAGTAAATGGTGCATTTTTGAGTTATACCTATTTTTGTTTTAGTATGGTTCCACTGTACTTAATTATGATCTCACAAGCCATCAAAGATTTTGTAACTATATATTGACAAAATTGCTATAGAAGAGTTCATTTGAATAAAAGGTAATTTTTTTGTCTCACTTTAACATTTTAGTTTTTTTTATATTTATAATAATTATAGCCACTTAAGACCATCCTGCATAACATTTTGTCTTGCTGGCCATGAGTTCTGCACTTCTGTTCTAGGCTACTCCATAACTTTGTGCATCTGTAAGGATAACTTTCTTCATATCCTTCAGATATGTGGCCTTTTCAATTGTTTCCCACGATGTCATGATGCCTCATATCCCAAACCAAGAGATCCGAAGTCACTTTGTCCACTTAACTTCATTGACTTGAACACCATATTCAAGTCACCCTTCTGTTACGTTAATGATATCAAGTCTAGTTTGGTTCATCTGCAAAGCTAGGAATAATTTTGGTTACCTGATACTGGTCTTTCTATTTCCTTGATGTTGCTTATATCTTTTAAGCAGAGACACTGCTGTGTATTCCAATCTAGGGCATCAAGATCTGATTTTTTTTTGTGAGTGTGAAACTTTTTGTCACTAACTTATAGGATGAGAGTAGTCACTAATGATCAGTTCTCCTCATGTGAAAAGGTGCAGGAAATAATGTTGATAAAGTTCATGGGTCCAGTGAAAAGATTCGGTATCAATTTCTTGGGGCTGTATCTCTAGAAGGAGATGAGGTTTACAAAGGATTACAAAGGCGGAGCATGCCGATAGGAGACCTTTTGGTCCCTATCTAGGTCGGATGCAAAAAAAAAATCATAATAATAATGAAATAATGAATAAAAACTATAATAATGTAAATAATAGATAAAATACATAAATGCATAGGTATAGGGTTGATAGGTTTTGAAGACACATGGCATGGAAATGATTCTCTCTGATAAACATCTTGTAGCACGGTCAGTTGCAGATACTTGCCCTTGTCCTTGGTGTGAATGAATCAATAAAAAGGTTGATGAGTTTTGAAGACACATGTCATGGAAATGATTCCCTCTGATTCTTGTAGCACGGTCAGTTGCAGATACCTGTCCTCGTCCTTGGTGTGAATGAAGCTATAAAAGTGTATGATTATTATATTAAACAAGGGAAAGCATGCATGAGTGGCAAAGGGTATTAGAGAAAAATATATAGATTAAGGCAACTACTTGTTCCATGGGAATGTTGCACAAAGGATGATGTAAGAGTGCTGTGGGAAGAAGAAATGTGCATTTTTCTCATAGTTATCATGGCAAAGAGTGAAAGGGGTGAGGATTTAATTTTTACACAGCTCTATTACATGGTAGAAAATAGCATATAGGTGAAAAGATAAGACAAAGGGGGACGGAGAGGGGGGGTCGCCGATTAAATGAAGCGGCCTTGCTGTGGATGTACTGTGTCTTGCGACACTGCTTCTGACCCAGGGCGGTGGGCAGGGTTCAGGGATGACCCGTCATCCAGATGGTGCTCAGATGAGAGGAAGGGTGGGAGGGGTGTGGAGTGTATTTAGGGATGAAATGGGTGGGAGTGTTTTTATGCCTTTCCCTTTGTGGCTACCTCCCTTGGAAGGGGGAAAAAGCCTTGGTATATGTATGTATGTATGTATTTTGAAATATAATTCATCTGTTGAAACATCATTTACCTTCAGGAATAGTGTAGGCAAAAAGAATTCCTCAAACATTTTGTTTTGCAGGAAAATGATTCGGCTATGCGCTCATTGGTGGATGAGTTGCGAGGGAGAATTGAATCCATTACACAGGGTGGTGGAGAAAAGGCCATCCAGCGACACACTAGCAAAGGTGAGTTAACGTTTGCCTTTATAGCTAGAATTTATTATTAAGTATATGGAGGATGGAGGGGGGTGAAGTGTATTTAGGGATGGAATGGGTGGGAATGGTTTTATGCCTTTTTCTTTTTGGCTACCTCCCTTGTAAGGGTGAAAAAGTCTGGTATATGTATGTATGTATGGCTTTGATGATAATAACTATTGCCTAGAGGTATCCAAGTTGAAAGGCATGTATCCATTCCCACCCACTTCACTCCCATCCACTACCCTTCCTTCCATCTCATCTTAGCTCCTCATGAATGACAGGTCATCCTGGTATCCCACCCATTGCCCTGGGTCAGAAGCATTGCAGCAAGACACTATACATCAACACCAAAGCCACCTCTTTTAATTGGCAACCCCCCTCTCTGTCCCTTTATGCAGAAAAAGAAAAGATGGGGGAAATCCCTTTGGGCTGCGTCAAAATTTCATTCACATATAACTACTCAATGTTCTCCTCTACCCCCCATCCCCTGCCCCCTCCCATCATTACATCACAATATATATATATATATATATATATAATATGTAAAGTAGACCACTTGGAAAAAAGAAACTAACGAAGCAGAGCGCTTTTGTATATTACATCTTCAGTGCAACAAGTACATAGTAATAGAAATGCATAGATAATATATACATGAAAAAAGGAACAAGGGCAGTTTGAATAAGGGTAGCGGACAATTACCCCCTGGAGGGCGGAAGGTCAATGTCAATACACTAATGATGGTGGGGCGACATCAGGTCACAGTCGCCAGGGTCAATGCTTCCACTAATGATTGTAGGGCGACATTAGGTCATAGTCGCTGGGTTACATTTTACCTGATATTATCTTACTAATTTCTTGACAAATAAAATTATCAAGTTTATAACCCCTTGTGTAGGTTGGTATTTTGATCACTGGTGGTATGAATCAAACTACACTCTATTAAGTTTCTTGCTACTATGTTGTTGGTATAATAGATTGCCTGGGCATAACCTCAATCAACTGGATGATTATTTAATTCGATATGCTTGAATATTCCACTAGAATTGTTGCCATCCCTAACATTTTTCTTGTGTTGTTCAATTCTAATGTTTAAGGGTTTGGCAGTTTGACCTATGTAAAATTAAACCTATGTAAAACACATTTTGCAAGGAATTTTATAAATGCATCCTTTTTTAATTTCAATACTATTGTTGATGAGTTTATGTTTTACTGTACTATCATTTTTAAAAACTACCTTTACATTAAATCTTTTTAATAATTCTGTGATACTCAGCCTAAATCACCTTTTAATTAACATAATGTTTTAATTTTACCATTTCAAGAAAATTTGTTAAGTATCACAGAATTATTAAAAAGATTTAACGTGGATGTGCTGTGTCTTGCAACACTGTTTCTGACTCAGGGCAGTGAACAAGGTGCAGGGATGACCCGTCATCCAGGAGATGCCAAGATAAGAGGGAGGGTGGAGGGGTGTGGAGTGTATTCAGGGATGGAATGGGTGGGAATGATTTTATGCCTTTTCCTTTTTGGCTACCTCCCTTGTAAAGAGGAAAAAGCCCTGGTATATGTATGTATGTATGTAGATATTAAATCTAAATGATTCTCACAAATCTCCCATAATTCAGGGAAACTGTTGGTGCGAGACAGAATAAGCTCCCTCATTGACCCAGGAACTCCGTTTTTAGAATTTTCACAACTTGCGGGATATCAGATGTATGGTAAGGAGGTTGTTGCAGCTGGTGGCATCATCACAGGTATTGGACAAATTTCTGGGTAAGTATTATGGAATATACGAGTTCTGACACAATGTAGTTACCACTTACAGTGCAGTAGATTCATTGTACCATAGGTGTGATAGACTGCTGTAGTTGTAAATGGTAATGTGATGATTGTATTTTCATTCTACTGATGCCTTTGAAGACTGGACCTTATTTGTAATATATTCATAACCACATAATGTAATTAGGAGTTAACCTTGCTCTTTTACAAATACATTGCCATGATTAGATGCCATGATTATAATCATGTTATGATTTAATTGTAAATACAAACTTTAGTCTTTAATCTGTAGCCATGGGTCTCTTGACTCTTAATTCTGGGATATGATTAGTATATAACTGTAGGATTTCAACGTCTTTCTGCATAATGATTTATTGACTTTGCAGAACTGAATGTGTTATAGTTGGAAATGATGCAACAGTAAAAGGGGGTAGCTACTATCCAATAACAGTTAAGAAGCATCTCAGGGCTCAAGAAATTGCTCAAGAGAACAACTTACCTTGCGTCTACCTTGTTGATTCAGGTGGAGCTAATCTTCCTCGTCAAGCAGATGTCTTTCCAGACAGAGACCACTTTGGTCGCATATTTTACAATCAAGCTGTTATGTCTTCCAAGGGAATATCTCAGGTAAGATATATTTTTGCTTAATTAGCATGCACTGTGATGTGGAACAGGGTTACCCTTCATGTCCAAGGTGCTGAGATAGGAGGGGTGGTTGAATTTTCACAAGGAGCTATGTATGGTGCAAAATAGCTATTAATGTGGCAACAAAGAAAAAAAATATTCTGTATTGATTAGAATCTATGTAAGACACTTTTATTAAACTTTGCTTCATGGAAGATGAAGTTCACATGCCCTGGAGGTTTATAAATTGTGAAGGTTAATACGTGTAACAGGATTTTTTCTAATAGTATTTAGATGACCCTTCATCTACAAGGAGCTGTGACAGAAGGGAAACAAGGGTGGTAGATGGGAGTGGAATGTCTTTGACTTAGCTACCTCTCTTATAAGGGGGAAGAAGCCTTTGGTATATAGATAGATTTTTATCTATACTCTTTTAAATTTTCACAAGGAGCTAAGATAAAAGGGAAATGAATAGGTGACAGTCAGGAGTGGGATGGGTTGGGGTGGGTGTATGCCTTGGCAGGGTACCTTACTTATAAAGGGGAAGAAGCAGTAGTAGTAGTATAGTAGTATAGGTTTATTCAACAATATTAAATACAATTAGACATACATATATACATTTTTTACAAAATTGGTAGTTGAAAAGGGAGAGCGAGAAGCAAAGCTTATGGGGAGTTGCTCTCCCTTAAGGAAAAAAATTATTTTTATTTATTTATTTTTGTTACATGTTAGTATGGTACATACACATCTACACACATACAGTATATACACACATACATGCATACACATATATACACACACACAATGACATGCGTCATGACGTCCGCTAACTCCGACCTCACGTAGCCTTTTGGTATATAGATAAACTTAAATTTCATGTTCTAATGACTGATTAAATTGTTCAGATTGCTGTTGTGCTCGGATCCTGCACAGCTGGTGGAGCATACGTCCCTGCCATGGCTGATGAATCTATAATTGTAAAGAAACAGGGAACTATCTTTCTTGGAGGACCTCCACTTGTCAAGGCAGCAACAGGAGAAGAAATAACAGCAGAAGACTTAGGAGGTGCAGATCTCCATTGTGGGTAAGTCCCACATCAAACATGTATACCATCATCTGCAGAGGGAATTACTTATCAAATTGTACATACATACATACATACATACATATACCAAGGGGTTTATCTCCCTTACAAGGGAGGTAGCCCAAGTCAAAGGCATAAATCCACATCCCACACATTTTATCACCATATCAAATGTCTAATTCTCATTACAAATATCTCCACCATCATCACTTCACAATTATTTTTTTCTGAATGGGAGGGGGAGCACTTGTGGTTACCCAAAATTATCTCTGCAATGTTAAATTGATCTAATGAGAGAAAATGCAAGAAAATAAAAACAATGATTTTGAGCCAAATGTTGACTCAAACACAGAGCCCTCTGGAGGCACTACACTGAAACAAAATATAAAATGAGGCCTTGAGACACCAAGAGGGATGATTAGATTGTACAGCGAAGACCCTTTTTCTGGTTTTGGTAAGTACAAAAGAAGAAATTTGAGTCAAATGTTAGACATGGAAAGGGAGATGAGTATTAATAGAATATTGTGGGAGAAAGAATTCATAGAAAGATTGTGAATTTAATAAAAGGCCCTTTCGAAGCTAACAATGGGATATGTGAACTAAAGAAAATAAATTCCAAACTAAATGATGAGCTAAGGGGATTAAAAAAAGATCTAATGGAGGTTAAATGTGAAAATGAAAAGATGAAAATCAATGATACTACCAATAGTGAGAACTTAAAAAAAGGTAAATCACAAAATACAGGCAATGTCTGAAAGAATTGAAGAAAACTTAGGTGAGGAAAATTTGCAGAAGATTAAGAAATGGAATGAAAACATGAAAACAGAGAAAACAAAGAGATAGCTTTTTAAAAACAGTACAACAACAGATGCAGGAAAATGCAAAGGACACAATTATTCAAGTAATCAAAGAAAAAGCAAATTGGGTCAGAGATACAGTGGATAGAAAAAAGTGTATTGTGGTATATGGATTAAAGGAAAAACATGCTTTGGTTAGGTACATGAGAGAAAAAGCAGAAAAGGGAATAGCAGTGACAATTCTAAAAGAAATACAAGATGGTGACCAGGAAGTAGAGAAAGATATAGAAGTGTATAAAATGGGACAATATTCTAAAGAAATAAATCTACCTCTAAAGTTAAAACTAAGATCACAAGTTGTAGAATCTTAGAATCTGTGCCAGATTAGTAAAGGAAGTGGATGATAGATTGTTTGTTTAGTGAAGGTCTACCTGTATTATACATGTAAAAATGGCTTGTCATATTGGCTTAGAAAAAATTATACAGTATTTACATAGGATGTAGTTATGAGTTTATAATTAAGTTATAAATAATTTTACAGTGTGTATTTATATATAAATGTATATATATATAATATTTCTTTTTCTCTTTTTCTTTTAAAGGAAATCAGGTGTAACAGACCACTATGCACTGGATGATACCCATGCCTTGCATTTGGCCAGGCGTGTTGTACGAACTCTTAATCGCACCAAAGTGCCTGAGGTAATATTTATTGTATTTGAAAATTATGTAAGTTAGTCATTCAAAGGAACCAACGATTGGTGGCTTTCCACCAAGATAAGCATTTGAAAGAAATTTAAGACTTGTCTGTGTTGAATTGGTGTGAGGATGTTTCTATGTCACCAGCTGAAAGCAGTTGTCAGCTCAGCATTTGTGAAGAGGTGGAAGAAATACAGATAAAGTTAATAGAAAGAGATCTAAGGCCAAATCCAGAGATCTGTTGTACCTCCTGACAGATGTATTTACATAAATGTACTTGCTTTTTCTACTCTACCTTACTCCCCTTCCCTGACTCTCTTCCTCCCCCTCCAAAATATATATCTATTCTTCTCAAAATTCCATGTCTATCTCCTACTCCCAACACACAAGCTATGCACTGAATGGCCTACTGGCTCCAGCGCTTGGCCTTCAAGCCAAAAATTTTCGTAAATCAATTAATCCAACACACAGGCTTCTTTACTTTCATAAGGAAATGGGGATCCACTGAAGAGCCCCTTTATATGTAGATAGTCTAATGTATGGGAATCAGTGGCATGTATCTGCTTGTGGTCCTGCTAGATGGGCAGTGGAGCTACCCATTTTTAAAACCTGCCAAATTAGGTTAATGCTATATTATTTACCTAATTTAAGAAATTGGGTATTACTACCTTCCTCATAAAGGGGGAAAAGTCCTTGGTAAATAGGTAAGTACTATCTATAGTATTTACCTAATTTGACAGGTTTTGAAAATGGGCAGCTCCACTGTCCATCTTGTAGGACCACAAGGAGATACCCGTCATTGATCCCCATACATTAAATTATCTATCTACATATAAGGAGGCTCCTCAGTGGATCCCCATTTCCTTATGAAAGTAAAAAAGAAGCCTGTATGTTGGTAGTAGAAATCTGATGGAATTAAAAAAAAAGATACATTACTATCATAACTTGTGTAAGACTTCTGTAAAGAGCTCTCATCTTTGTTGGTACATTATTTAAATATGGATCTTTTTCAGGTTGCAATAAGAGAAGTAAAAGAGCCTTTATTCTCAGCTGAAGACCTTTATGGAATTGTTGGAGAGAATTTGAAGAAGACTTTTGATGTCAGAGAAGTTATAGCTCGTATTGTAGATGGATCAGAATTTGATGAATTTAAGGTGAGAAAATTATTATTTATTTATGATAATTACCAAATTGTATTTGATTTGATTGAGGAGTAGTAAAGAATCATGAAATTAGTTAAATTTGTAGAACCCATAGATATCCATATATAATAATTTTCATGCTACCTGGAAAGAATGGATGAAGGAAGATTAGCAAAAATAGTGTGGAAGACAGGTGGATGAAATAAAGTTGAGGGTAAGACTGAGTATGAAATGGATGGATGGAGTAGAAAGGGCCTTGGGTAAATGGGAAATGTCTGTTGAGCAGGGAAGGGAGAAGACATGAGATTTGTGTGAGTGGAGAATAGTTGTGAATGGATGATAAATAGATGTGGTATGATGGGATTTCTCTATTTACACATAAAGGGATGAGGAGGGAAGATCACTGTGTAAATGAAGGAGTGAAGGTAAACCAACTTAGGTTGTTGGACCATGCTGTGAATATGCTGTACCTTGCTGCACTGCTTCTGACCTGAGGTGGCTTGTGACAGGGATGGCCCTTCATCCTCAAGGAGCTAACATAAAAGGGAAAACCAATGGGTGATGGAGGGCAGCGAGATGGGTGGGCGTGGGTACATGCCTTGGCTAGCTACTTCCTTTATAAAGAGGGAAAAAAGCCTTTTGGTATACAGATAGATTGCATGGGAAGGGGGCATTTGATGCAAGAGGAATGTCTATTGAACAGGGAAGGGAGAGGGCAAAAGATAGCCATGAATAGAGAGTGGTTGTAAAAGGATGAAGAAATGAATGGCCCAAATTGATTTCTTTTTGTATGCTCTGTATATTTCTTGAATAAACAAGGGTGAGGGTGGGGAAGGGGATGTCACTATGTAATGAAACATTGAGGGTCAACTAGCTGAACTTTGCTGTTAAAGTGCTGTGTTTTACTGTATTGTCTTTGACCTGAGCAGTTTGGTGGTGTGTCGGGGGTATGGGTGACCCTTTGTTCATGGGGAGGGACAATGAATGTATTTTTGGATGGGTGTGGGATGGATGTAAGATGTATGGTTTGACTCAACCTCCCTTGTTTTTAGGGGTAATGGGCCATTTGGTATAGATATATGTATATCTCAGAACTTTTGTTTATACTTCATCACATTAAATATTAAGAACTGTATAATGCAACTAATAAAATCACTCTATTGTTATAGGAACGATATGGTGAAACATTAGTATGTGGATTTGCTCACCTCTATGGATATCCAGTGGGCATCATTGGGAATAATGGTGTTCTATTTTCTGAATCTGCCCTCAAAGGAACCCATTTCATTCAACTTTGTTGTCAACGTGGGATTCCCCTGATCTTTTTACAGAACATAACAGGTATATATGGATGTCTTGTTTATTTTAGCTAAAGCATGTTAGAAACAATTGACAAGAAAGTACACTATGTAATTCTTAGGAGATCTTCTGGGACATTTTGAAGAATGTTGACATCACTATTATAGTAAAGAGTTGTGTAATTATTATATTAGCTCTGAAGGGTGTTTTCATGAATATTGATATTACTTTTACAGTAAAATCTCAGTTAAAAAAATGCAGTAAAATTTTTGCAGTAAAATATGAAATGTCTGAGAAGTATGGGAGGGGTTGCAAGGTTGAATAGAGTGAGAAACAATGTGTGGAGGAGACCAGGAGCAGAAAAGGAGATGGCAGATAGGGCTGATGACAGAGTATTTGGATGCTCTGGACACATGGAAAGAATGAGTAAAAGAAGATTAGTAAGAGAGGCGTGGAAGGCAGAAGTGGATGGAGGGGACTTGAGTGGATGACTGAGGATGATGGATGGATGGGATGAAAGGGCCTTTGAGCAAAGAAGGGAGAAGGGAGAAAAGGAAGAATGGAGAATGGTTGTGTATAGATGATACTGTGATACAGGGATGGGAGGGGCCAGAGGATGTGGGGGGGGGTTATGTGTGAATGATATTCGATACAGCCCGAAGGGATTTTTCCCAGTCTTCTCTATTTACTGCATGAGGGGATGGAGAGTAGGGGGTTGCCGATCAAGTTTAAGATGTGTTTTGAGCCACTGGATTTGGGAAAGGCTTATGACAGGGTAGATAGAAAGGCATTGTGAGAGATATTGTAGTTATATGGGCTTGGAGGAAAGCTGTTAAGGGCAATCAGGAGTTTTTACGAGAGTAGTAGACTGTTAGTATTTTACATGGAGAAAGTGAGTGGTTTTAGGTGAAGTTATGGCTGCATCAGGGCTGTGTCATGTCACCATAGCTGTTCAATGTGTACATGGATGGGGTGGTGTGGGAGGTAAATGCAAGGGTGATGGGCAGGGGATACGAGATGGTTAGAAATAGTGGAAGGAAGTGGGAGGTGAGCCAGTTGTTGTTTGTGGACAACACTGTGCTTATGGCAGGGTTGGAGAAAGGTCTAAGGCAGTTAGTGATGGAGTTTGGGAAGGTATGCAATAGGAGGAAGTTGGAAGAAAATGTGGGTAAAAGCTAACCAGTTGTACAAAGGGAAAAGATGGCAGCAAGTCGGCAGTAAATCTTAGAGGAGAGAGGCTGGATGAAGTGGATAGTTTTAGGTATTTGGGGTCATGTGGCAGGGAATGGAGGAGTGGGGGTGGAGGTAAACTGTAGAAGGAAAAATAAATGTCATGGGGATTGAAGTGTTGTTAGACTTATGCATCTGGGAATGGATGAAAAGAGAAGAATATATGGATTGATTGTGCCTATGGCATTGTATGAGGTGGAGACTTAAGAGAGTAATAAAGGAGAAGTTTGTGTGTTTGAGATGAAATGTGTGAGAAATATGGTGGGGGTTACAAGGTTGGATAATGAGAAATGAAATGAGGAGAGCAGGGTTGGAAAGGGAGCAGACAGATGAACTGATGAAAGATTATTGGGATGGTTTAGGCCCACAGAAAGAATGAGTGGAGAAAGATTAGTAAAAGAGTGTGGATAGCAGAGGTGGATGAAGTGAACTTGAGAGGACAATCAAGAATGAGATGGATGGATGGATGGGGTGAAAGGGGCTTTGAACAAGAGAGGAATGCCTGTTGAGTAGGAAAGGGAAAAGACAGGGGATAGATGTGTATGGATATGCTGATAGAGCCCGAAGGGATTTCTCTCCGTCTTCTGTATTTTCCACATGAGGGGATAAGGAGGGAGGGTTGCCATGTAAATGAAGCTGTCCTGCTGCAGATGTACTGTGTCTTCCTGCATTGCATTTGACCTGGACAGTGGGCAGGAGACAGGGATGACCCCTCATCCATGAGGAGTTAAGATGGGAGAGAAAAAGTGGGTGGTGGATAGGAGTGGAGTGTTTGTGTGCCTTGGCTGGTTAATTCTTTTACAAGGATGAAGAGCTCCTTAGTATATAGATAGATGTTGTGTAGTAATCTGGGACTTGCTATAAAAGTGTAAAGTCAAACAAAGCATCAAAACTACTAAACAGATTCTCTTGACTAAGTTTGTGTAGTCTTTGCAACTCTGTTGAATAAAGAAATGTTTCAGATATTAAAGCTACATAATATGGTTACAGTCTTAATGTATATTATGTAAGATATTTTGACCTGAAGGCTACATATATGTGTTGTAATGATATCTTTTTATTTTATTTTATTTTTTTTCCATTGAAGGTTTCATGGTTGGACGTGATGCAGAAGCTGGTGGCATTGCCAAGAATGGTGCTAAAATGGTGACAGCTGTTGCTTCTGCCAAAGTTCCAAAGTTTACAGTTCTTATCGGAGGATCCTATGGTGCTGGCAACTATGGGATGTGTGGTCGTGCATATGGGTGAGTTTTTGTATACCTCTGTTTATACAGAACCTCAGATGACAGGGTAGTGGCCTTGTTACATACATGAGTGCCCTGAGGTCATATCCCCATGGGGGAAGCAAAAATTAGGTGTTAGTAATAGACTTCTTATCGGCGCTCTTTTTTAATTTATTTATTTATTTTTTTTCTGTCACACTCCTACCCCATTTTACATCTGCTCTCCTGATGAAAGAATATTAGGATGGTTTGGACAGATGGAAAGAATGAGTGAAGAAAGATTAGTAAAACAAGTGTGGAAGGCGGATGTGGAAGGAGTGAATATGAGGGGGCGTCCTAGGATGAGATGGATGGATGGGGTGAAAGGGGCTTTACAAAAGAGAGGAATGTCTGTAGAGGAAGGACGGGAGAGGACAGAAGTTAGGGGTGAATGGAGAAGGGTTGTGTATAGATGAGGCTGTGATGCATGAGGGGGAGTGGGTGGGGGATGGGGGATGAGGAAGTATGTATGAGAAAAAATTTGACGCAGCCCGAAGTGATTTCTCCCCGTCTTCTCCTTTCCTGCATGAGGGGAAGGAGAGGGGGGGTCGCCGAATTTATGAAGCGGCCTTGCTGTGGATGTGCTGTGTCTTGCGACACTGCTTCTGACCCAGGGCAGTGGACAGGATGCAGGGATGACCCGTCATCCAGGAGGTGCCAAGATAAGAGGGAGGGAGGAGGGTGGAGGGGAGTGGAATATATGGGAAATGAAATGGGTGGGAGTGATTTCTATGCCTTTTTCTTTTTAGGCTACCCCCCCCGTGTAAGGGGGAAAAAGGAAAAAGCCTTTGGTATATGTATGTATATATGTCTCATAAACTTTCCTAGTTCTATCTTACAACCAATCCACATATACTTGCCTTCTCTGCCACTGCCTTCATCTCTTCATCCCACTACTTGCTAACCTCCCCCCCCCCCATCACAGGGGATAGGACTAGGCAATTGTAGAAGCGGTAAAGGACAGCTTCAGTGGAACAGCATAACAGAGGGACAGTTGTAGTACAAAAGTAGCATCAATCCTCTGTGAGTAGGCATTTTACTCTAACATAGACAAATGATGTGTGGTTCTGGTCTGTTGGAGTACCCCAAAACAGTCCCAGAAGCATTGGCTGTATGTTGCCATGCGGTCAATATTCCATACATACATACATACATATACCAAAGGCTTTTTCACCCTTACATGGGTGGTAGCCAAAAAGAAAAAGGCATAGAAACCACTCTCACCCATTCCCTTCTCTACATATTCCACACCCCTCCACCCTCCTCCCTCCCTCTTATTTTGGTACCTCCTGGATGACGGGTCATCCCTGCATCCTGTCCACTGCCCTGGGTCAGAAGCAGTGTCGATAGTTGATTTAGCATTTCTCTGAGATGAAGAGAAATTACACATAATTTTTCTGCTTGCAGACCCCGCTTCATGTACATGTGGCCCAATGCACGCATTAGTGTCATGGGAGGTGAGCAAGCTGCAGGAGTTCTTGCTCAGATCACAATGGAACAGCGCAAGAGGGAAGGCAAAGAGGTAGGTAGCTGGTGATTAGGTATACTACTAATCAGTCAAGCAATTTATATTAGTGTTTGTATGTATGTTTACTAAAAGCAAGTTATGACCTACTACTGTCACTATGTTAAGATTTTCTTCTTCTTCATCATCTTTATCTTCTAATTCTAATTGTTCTTCTTGTCATATAGCATTTATGATGTTGGTGCTTTTTGACATCTGGAGTTGTTGCTTGTACACATGTAAACCGAAATTGATAGAAAATAATCAGGTAGCTAGTCTGTTGCCCCAGATCTGTCTTGCATGAACCTCATAGGTCCCAGATAATCTAACTTCCTTGTAGAGGTGGGAATAACACATTGCTTTTGTGGCTAAGAGGCATCTGGATCATCTCCAGTGGTTCTCCATCCTCTCTTTGTCAACAGTGATGCCACTTGCATAAATATTGTGTAGCACCAGATAAGAAATAATAGAGAAGACGTTTCTATGTCAGTAATGGTCATGGTAACTTGATATCAAAGGTACTAAGTGCCATTGGAGAATCAATGGGGTATTGCTGGGATGAATCAAACCAATAAATGCTCCATTAGACTTGTTCAAGGCCAGTTACCAGCATTATTCTAGAACATCAGGTCCCCGTAATGTTTATCTTATTCACAGAGTTGCTTTCACAAGAGATAACCCTTGGAAGAAGTGAAGGAAATGCTCATAAAACTTGTGGTTGGGGCAACTTAACCATTCTTATTGAAAGCTGTTTGGAATGGCAAAGGTGACTGCATAGAAGCATGCTTGGAAAAACTGGTGAATGACATTATTCTCAGACCATACTATTCTTCTTTAGTTACTCCCTCTGTCACCCTCCCATATGCCTTCCCAACTACTCTTACAAAGGATTACAAAGGTGGAGCATGCCGACAGGAGACCTTTTGGTCCATATCTAGGTCGGATGCAAAAAAATAAATTATAATAATGATAGATAAATGAATAAGTAAATAAATGAATAAATGAAAAACTATAATAATGTAAATAATAATAAATAAAATACATCGATAAATGCATAGGTATAGTTAAATAATAAACAGGTAAATAGTAAATAATAATAAATTGACATATAACTAATAATAAATGAGAATCAAGCAAATAATAATAAACAAACAGACAAATGATAACAAAACAAATAAACAAATAATATGAAATAAATGATAGTCATTACAGCATCTTGCTTAGGTGTTTATCTAAATGATTCTTGAAGCTTCGAACTGAGCTACATTGCACTGCCTCTGCAGGAAGTTTATTCCATCCATTAACTACATGGTTGGCGAAGTTGTTTCTGCCTACTTCCAAATTAAATCTATTTCCTGACAGCTTGAGACCATTGTTTCTTGTCGAATTTCCATTCAGTGTAATAATTTTTTTTCACTTTTGATGTTGTCAACCCACTTTAGAATCTTAAAGACCTGTATCAAGACTCAGTGGTGACTTGATACAGGTCTTTAAGATTCTAAAGGGAATTGACAACATCAGAAGTGACAAAATTTTCACATTGAATGAGAATCAGACAAGAAACAATGGTCTCAAACTGTCCGGAAATAGATTCAATTTGGAAGTAGGTAGAAACAACTTTGCCAACCGTGTAGTTAATGAATGGAATAAACTTCCTGCACAGGTAGTGCAATGTAGTTCAGTTCGAAGCTTTAAGAATCATTTAGATAAACACCTAAGCAAGATGCTGTAATGATTATAATTTATCTTATATTATTTGTTTTTGTTTTGTTATCATTTGTCTGTTTGATTTTCATTTGTTATTAGTTATATGTCAATTTATTATTATTTACTATTTACCTGTTTGTTTATTATTTAACTATACCTATGCATTTATTTATGTATTTTATTTGTTATTTACATTATTATAGTTTTTATTATTTTATTATTATGATTTTTTTTTTTGCATCCAACCTAGATATGGACCAAAAGGTCTCCTGTCAGCATGCTCCGCCTTTGTAATCCTTTGTCACCTCTGAGTCTACACTTTTTTAGGAAAAACAGATTCATATGTTTTAGTGGATTTTTATATGATTTATTTCTTATATTTGGATTCAGTTTTGTGGCTCGCTGTTGTACTTTTTCCAATCTGTCAATGTCTTCATTGAGATTTGGTGACCATACAGAAACAGCATATTCCAAATGTGGACACACTAATGATTTATATAGGTTGTTAATGTGTGATGGACTTTTAAAGTCAAAAGATTGTGTAATCAGTCCTAGAATCTTATTTGAGAGGGTCTAGGAGTTTTCCAACCAGTGCCCAAAAGTTTGGGTCTTTTAATGTGTGTGGATGTGGTACAGATGAGAATAAAAGGGAAGAGATAGGTTGTATGTTTGTGAGAAGAAAGATCGATGTGTTGGCATTGAGTGAACCAAAGTTGAAAGGGAGGGGTGAGTTTGAGTTTGGGAATGTAGTTGGGAGGATCTCAGGAGTGAAGAAAGGACAAGGAAGAGGAGGGGTGGCTATACCAGTAAGTGAAGAGATAGGTAAGCATGTGGTGGAGTGGAAGGTTTCTTCAAGGTTAATGTGGATGAAGGTGAAATTGGTAAGGGAGATGTGGGTTTTTGTAAGTGCATATGGGCCTGGTAGTGAGAAAAGTGTAGAGGAAAGGGAGGCTTTTTGGATAGATTTAAATGAGTGCATAGAGGGTTTAGGGAGAAATGTCAATGTAGTGGTATTGGGAGACCTTAATGCTAGGGTAGGAAAGGAACCGATAGACTGAGTGATTGGGAAGTGTGGAGTTCCAGGAAAAACTCATGGAGAGTTGATGGTGGAGATGTGTAGAGAGCTGATGATAGCAAATACAGTGTTTAGGAAGAAAGTCAAGCATAAATACACATGGGAGAGGGTGGTAGAGCATTAATGGTCTTTATAGTGGTAACCAGGAGAATAGTAGGAAGAGTTAAGGGTGTACATGTTCTAAGGGGAGAGTGGGGGGAATATCAGATAATTTTTTTTGGTGGAAGGTGAGTTGAGAGTGGAGGATAGATAAAGAGGAACAGGATAGAGGGGAGGGAGATGCTTAAAATGAACTGCTAAAATGAGAAAGAAGAAGGAGTACAAGAAGAAACTGAGAGAAGAGTGGGAGGGAGTGAAGGATAGAGTAGAACTAGGAATGGAGGAGGAATGGGGATGGTTCAAAGAGGGAGTCACAAGGTGTGCAAAGATGGTGTGTGGAACAAGGAGGACGGGAGGAAATAGAAGGCAGGGTAGTGAGTGGTGGGATGAGGAAGCAAAGAAGGTTGTAGAAGAGAAGAAGCGAGCATTCACAGATTGGTTACGAAATAGGATGAGGGAATCATATGATAGGTACAAAGAGAAGTAAAGCTAAAGCTGTGCGGATAATAATTTGACACAGCCTGAAGGGATTTCTCCCATCTCCTTTTCTGCACAAGGGGATGGAGATAGAGGGTTGCCGATTAAATGAAGTGGCCTTGCTGTGGATGTGCTGTGTCTTGCTACACTGCTTCTGACCCAGGGCAGTGGGCAAGATGCAGGGATGACCCGTCATCCAGGAGAAGCCAAGATAAGAGGGAGGGAGGGGGGTGAATGGGAGTAGAGTATGTGGGGGTGGTTTTTATGCCTTTGTTTTTTGGCTACCTCCCTTGTAGTGGGGAAAAGCCTTTGGTATATGTATGTATATATGTATATATGTATGTATGTATGTAATATATATATATATATATATATATACATACATTTGTTTTTTTTACCATGATAAAATGATATGGAAGTGTCTTGTTCTGAAAATCTTTGTATTTTTTTGTGCGTTAATTCTAAAAAATTAACTCAACAAAATGTTACTACTAAAGGTTAGGGAGGGTTATAATGTAATGAAGAGGTGGGGTAAACCAGCTTTGGCTCTCATGTCCTGCTGTGGAGGTGTTGTATTTTGCTGCATTGCTTCTGGCCCTGGCAGTGGACAAGGGACAGGGATGACTCTTCATCCACAAAGAGCTAAGGTAAAAGGGGCAACAAACAAGTGTTGGATAGATGTGGGATGGGTGAATAGTGGGTATGCCTTGGCCAGGCCACCACCTTATAATGAGGAAAGGGCCTTTCACTATACAGTGAGTCTTCCTTGTACGGTAATTCTTTATCCGGTAAATTCACAGTTACGGTATTTGGTAATTACTATCCTCGATTCTATTTACGGTAAGAAAAAATCACAGATATGGTAGCTGCTTGTGTTTTGGAGGTAAAATTAGATATTTTGAAGAGGAAAGAGCAGGGACAAGGTACGTCTGCCTTAAGTCGAAACTTGGGTTCGGTATACGGTAATTTCAATTTGCGGTAAGGGTTTCAGGAACGCATATGTACCGTATAACAAGGACTCACTATATATATATATATATATATATATATATATATATATATATATATATATATATATATATATATATATATAATGTATATATACACACACACACACACACAATATATATGTGTGTGTGTATATGTGTCAATGAATTTACTGCCTTGTCCAAAACTAGTAGTAATTCAAAGATTTTCTCTCATTTTAGTGGAGTGAAGAAGAAGAGCAGGCCTTGAAAGCTCCCATCATTAAGCGCTTTGAAGCTGAGGGCTCACCATACTTCTCAAGTGCAAGGTAAGTTCTGTATTATCTCAGTATTTTTGGTCATGTTATGGTAGTGAATTTGTATAAGGTGGTGAATAGATGTATAGGAATCATTAAATGATTATATTAATCACAGTGTGATAAAGTACTACAATGACAAATATGTGCATAAGGTAAGGAGGCAGAGTAACAGCTGGGACACCAAGCCTTGAGTTGATGTGGGAAACATACTCAGTTTGCTTGGTTCTCCTTACAAAGGCACACAGAATTACAGTTAAATAATACAATGACAATAATAAAATTAATATACAACAAAATCTATGATAATTATGTAATGGAAAAACACAAACACAATTGAACAATTCACAAGTATAATACACTACAATAACTGTACGATGCTACAGTGTAGTACATAAATATATTTTACATAATGGTACAATACCCTCACAAATTTCATAGTATGTGTTGTTGTGTATGAATATGCATCTTTTTTTATTCAGGAGACTACTCAACATTAAAACAGTATAAACACAGAAACCACCACAAAGAAGACACTGAACACCTCATCCTACACTGCCCTACACTAACAATCCCCAGACAACAACAACATTATTTCTTTCCAAAGTGATCTATGGAGCTGCTCAGTAGTCTTAGCTTGTTATTTAAGAGCTGTGAGTATCCTGCAAGAGACATTTGGGGCAATGGATTGATTGATTGTCCTAGAGTATGGATGGATAGGGTGAAGAAGTGATCTTCTTTGGGTCCTTTTCCTGTTCCTATTGGCAGAGAAACTTTTTGCCAAACTGGACACAGCATCTCCAAGACAGTATGTAGGCTTAGAGGTGTATGAATAGCACAGTGGTACAAAAGGAGTTTGTGCAATAATCATGTTCATGTCCTGCTAGGCAGGAGATTGCCAGGTTCATTGTATGCTCAGTATGACTTAAACTTGTTTTCTAAAAGATTGAGACTACATGTTGAAGCACCTTTTGAACCCCACAGCACACTCATGCTTAGTACAAATTGCCTGAAATTTAGGAGCAAGATAGAGTGTAATATGCAGAATACAAAATTGATATATGCTATGCTAATGCTGTTTCATTTTATTTGTTAATTTTCAGATTGTGGGATGACGGTGTGATTGATCCTGCTGATACCCGACAGGTCCTTGGTCTCTCACTGAGTGCATCACTGAATGCTCCTGTCCCCAAGACCACCTTTGGTATTTTCAGGATGTAAAAGATAAAGGAAAGATGGTTGCATGTTTATGAAATAATAAACATGTCTAACTCAATGATTGGCTTAAATAAAAAAAGTTCTGGGTATGGTTTATTTAAGGTTGTTTAAATGTATATTGAAGTAGTGAACTGTATTGTATTTATATTGAGATGGTAGGGATGAGACTGGAGTCCCATGATTAGAGGAGTGACATCAAGATATGCACCATTTATCCCAGTTAGAATGATCAATTGGTGATGATGATAATGATATGGTTTAACGTCACATCTCCCCCCTATCGGAAGGCTAGGACAGTGCCCCTCAAAGAATGATCAATTGGTATTTGTCCTAATGAAAGTAACAAGTGAATAGGGGGTGTTATAATAACAGTTTGAAAGCTAATTATTATTTATGAAGTGAAAAAAAGGTTTTTGAAGCAAGTAACATTTTACCTCGAAATGTACTGCTTTTACCTGTAACTCTTGAAGTTGTAGATTGTAAAAAGTAAAAGTGGTCTGCAGACTTCACTGCTGTCGGAGTGTTTGCTAATACCAGTCTAAAGTTGTAATCTTTATGAGCCATACTTGGTGAAACAGAAGATTTAATCAAATTATTATTAAAAAAACTCAGTACCTTAGACTTTTACTGGTGAAAGGAGTTGGAAAATGAGTAGTATTTCATTAGATGGGATTTTATTGTGTGTAAATAGGAAGTAGGTGGCAACTGATGTAAATTTTGTTAATGACTTTTTCACACATAGACCTAATCATAAGAAAATTTGCTGCCAGATTTGTATGCTGATTATCGATGTAGACAGAAACTGTGTGACAAGGGATAGGGTGAGACTATCCCTGAAGTGCTGAAATGTAGGGGTGGTTGAATGCGATTTATCTGTTTATGTTGTGGGTTTGTGTTTTGACTTGACCATCCCCATCATTGGCGTCTACAAATGTATATGATATATAGTATGAAAGAATCATATGAGAGGTACAAAGAAAAGAGAAGTAAAGTATAAGATAAAAGAGAGCTTTGTTTTGCAACACTGCTTCTGATCCAGGGCAGTGGGCAAGATGCAGGGATGACCTGTCATCCAGGAGGAACCAAGATAAGAGGGAGGGAGATGTTTGTAATGAGAAGGGTGGCCATAGGGAATGGTAGAGGTTCATTCTGTGACAAGAATGGTTTAGAATGAAACACCTTTATCTAGGATGTTAAAAAATTTAACACATGTGGTTGGTGAAATTGTGGAAATTAGAAGATAGAAAATACTAGAAACCTCCCAGTGAAGCTCATTAATTTGCAAAATGAGCAGAATTCTTGTAAGAGATGTTTGTGTGAGTAAACGAATCGTGTAACTCTGTGAATAACAAAACACTTGTCCTTATGTAATTATTGGATGGAGGTATAGTTTTACAGTCTGGCAGCAAATGTTCAAAAAGTATTAAGATTAATCAATAAAAAAAAGAAAAGAAAAGTGAGGATTCTCATCTCAGATTGGCATAGAATTAGTGACTTAGTGTGTGGAATAAGCACGTAGTGCACAAGGGATGAAATAGAGAATTGTGATTTATTAGAAGAAAACTGTTTTGTAAGAATATTTTTGTAAATGTATTGTAAAAATAGTTTTGTAAAGAGCATTTCTTTTATTTCCCATTTATGCAATTTATTAAATAGTAAGAATTGGTTTACTAATAGGGTGGCCAACGAATGGAATAGACTTAGTAACCATGTAGTGAGTGCTGAAACTATCAGTGGTTTTAAGAAACAGTTCGACAACTTTATGGATGGGGGTGACAGGTGGTAATAGACATGGAACTGCCTAGTGTAGGCCTCATGGTCTCTTGCTCCTTCATTCTTATGTTCTTATAAATAGGGAAGAAGTCCGGTGGGCAGTGAGAGCGTGTGTCTGATGTCAATCAATAGATCCCGCCCCTAGACCACACATGGCGGGGGAACTTAGCATAGAAGAAAACTGGTGGAGGCTGGCGGTAGATGTAACTCACTATCAGCGGGACATGTACTTATTGGTGGTTGACCGGCACAGGACGCTTTGCAGGAGCTGAAGACGGAGATGGGAGAGGAAATTGTGTGGGTGATAAATGAGATAATTCTGGAACTAATCATGAACAAGCTTTGGCTGCCAGGCCCTGCTGTGGAGGTCATGTGTTTTGCTGTATTTTCTCTGATCCAAGGAGCTAAAATAAAAGGGAAGACAAATGATTGTAAGATGGGTGTGTAGTGACGCAGCCACAGGCGGTCACACGCTTCCCATAGTTGGCAAGAGGTGAATATGAGCTAGCCAATCAGGAGCCAGCAAATGGTTCTCGAGCGGCTAGCGACCTCTCTTGCCAACTACGCTGAGCCGCGAGCGGCCCTTAAATAGGGCAGCGGCGGCCAGTCAGGGCAGAATAGTAGTAGCCACGGCAGCAGCAACAACATCTCGTCCAGTCTTGTAGCAGTCCCATCGAGCCTCGCCGTCATCAGCCGCCACCGCCTCTGACGTTAGGCTCACCGTCCAGCTACGACTGATCAGATCCACTAAGCAGTGGCTATTACTTGTGGTTGTTTTACCAAAGAGATTAGAATAAGAGACCAAAGTGAATTTCATTTTCCCTGGCTTGTTCGAACCAAACCACTACAAATTGGTGACCCCGGTGAAGGACAACCAGGATTATGGAAAACTCACAAGTGAAACTTCCCAGTTTCTCCCGTGACTTGGAGAGCTGGCTACTTCACACAGAAGCCTATTTAGCCACTCAAGGTGACGTTCCGGACCACCAAGCCTTCGGCGCGTACATCGCCGCTCTACCAACGGACGTCATCGCCCTTGTCCGTAACGCCGTCTCTTCTCCTCCGGAAGAAGGCAAGTGTGCCGCCCTCAAGACTGCCTTACGGAAGCTATGCGCCAGGCCTGATGACCAGCTCTACCGAGATATCCAGCAGAGCGAACTCGGCGACACCACCCCCTCACAGCTATACACCCGTATGGCCAACCTCAACACCCGGGCAAAGGTGTCATTGCCCAAGGAACTCCTCCGCTCCATTCACCTCTCCAAGATGCCGGACGCCCTCCACTTACACCTGGAAGCTCTATCCGGCGATAAGGACGACGAACAATACTGCGAAATAGCAGATAGGTTGTTCCAGCGACATACCTCGGTACACAAACCAGTGCATAGTGTTCGTGCAAAGTGTAGTGACAACCCAGGTGTTACTGACCATAGTGCTGTGAGTGAAAACATTCCCATGTCATATAGTGCCAGTGACCAAAGTATGCAGCAGCTACGGCAGGAAGTCGCCGACATGAAGACCTTGCTCAACCAGTTGCTTGCCGAGAAGGGAACCCCCCCTCAACCACCACCTAGCCCCGCTCCACGACAGGATACTGCCTCCTGTTGGTACCATACCCGCTTCGGAGCCAAGGCGCTCAGATGCACACAACCATGCAGCTGGTCGCGGGGAAACGCCAAACGCGGGGGTCGGTAAGCACTCCTACCCCCGCTAACCATACTCACACCCTCCTCTCAGTGCGTGATCGCCACTCTGGCCTATCTTTCCTGGTAGACACGGGCTCAGCCGTCAGCATCATACCCCCGACGGAAGAACCCAACCACGGTACACGGTGGCCATCCTACGACCTGCTTGCAGCCAACGGTACGCCCATTGCAACGTACGGCAGCCACCACAGCGTCCTGGACCTCCACGATGTTAAGTTCCCTTGGACATTCGTCATAGCAGCGGTCCAGCACCCCATTCTTGGCTACGACTTCCTCCAGCATTACAATATGGTAGTTAGCGCCAAGGATAACTGCTTGTACCACGGCACGACAAGCATACCGGGAACCACCACTAACGCCAAATCCCACCAGATATCGTCCCTCCAGTCCGCTGGCGATTATGTACGCATCCTGCAGGAGTTTCCCCAGCTAACATCGCCAGACAAGACCAACACCACCACCACCCCTCACAACATCATGCACCACATCCAGACATCTGGACCGCCAGTATACAGCAAGCCTCGACGACTTTCCCCAGAGAAGTTGGCCGCTGCCAAACAGGAGTTCCAAGAACTCCTAGACCAGGACATCATCCAACCATCGGAGAGTGCTTGGGCATCACCACTCCACATGGTTCCCAAGCCACCCCCACCGCCCAACCAATGGCGGGCTTGCGGTGACTACCGTCAACTTAACCGCATCACGAAGCCCGACCGCTACCCCATCCCTCACGCTCAAGACTTCCACTTCAAGCTTCACGGGAAGCAGGTCTTCTCCAAAATTGACCTAGTCAGGGCGTTTCATCAAATCCCTGTAGCGCCGGAAGACGTCCAGAAGACAGCCATAGCCACTCCGTTCGGCCTCTTTGAGTGGAAGATGATGGCCTTTGGCCTCCGGAATGCCGCCCAGACGTTCCAGAGGTTCATAGACCATGCCCTCAGAGACTTCGACTTCATCACCGTTTACATCGACGACATCCTCGTAGCCTCCGATACCCACGACCAACACCGCCAACACCTCCGCTTCCTCTTCCGCCGCCTCCAAGATTATGGCCTCCGGGTACATCCGTCCAAGTGTCTCCTCGGAGTTTCATCTCTCGACTTCCTCGGACACCGCATCTCAACAGCAGGTCTGTATCCTCTCCCTCAGAAAGTAGACACAATCCAAGATTTCCCACAGCCAACAACCATCAAGATGCTCCGACGATTCCTAGGAATCGTCAATTATTACCACAGATTCATCCCCAACGCAGCTGCAAAACTCGCTCCCTTGAACGACCTCACCAAGAACCATTCCAAGCGGTCGCTCAAACCTGTGAGATGGTCTTCCGAAGCGACCCAGGCATTCGGGCAAGCCAAGGCGGCAATCGCTGAAGCCGCCCGCTTGTCCTACCCAGTAGCTCACGCACCCACATTCCTTACCACTGATGCCTCCTCCACAGCAATTGGCGCCGTCCTCCAACAGAAGATCAACGGCCAGCTCCAGCCTATCGCCTTTTTCTCCAAACGTCTGGACCCTCCTCAAATTCGCTACAGCGCCTTTGACAGGGAACTGCTAGCCATAGTCTCGGCTGTCAAGCACTTCCTTTACTTCCTGGAAGGCCGGCCTTTCGTTATCCTTACAGACCACAAGCCACTCGCCCATGCCCTAGACAGAGTCTCCGACCATCACTCCCCAAGAGTCTCCCGGCAGCTGTCCTTCCTCTCCCAATTTGATACTCGCATTGAATACATCAAGGGAGAGGATAACCAGGTAGCCGACGCCTTGTCTAGAATCACCTCCAGCATCCTCCCTAACCACAACATAGACTACGCACGCATCGCCGCATCTCAGAACAACGACGGTGAACTCCGCCTCCTACGTATGCACGACACCTCATCCCTACAGCTAAGACAGCTTCCCAACAACCCCGTCCCATTGTGGTGTGACATCTCCACAGGCAAACCCCGTCCGTACATCCCCGCCTGTCACCGTAAGGACGTCTTCTCCTCCTTCCATGACCACAGTCATCCGGGCATCCGCGCGACACAACGCCTCATCACGGATCGAGTCGTCTGGCCAGGCATCAACAAGGATGTCAGACAATGGACCCGGACCTGCCTCCCCTGCCAGACGGCCAAGGTTACGCGCCACGTCCACGCACCACTCCAGCGTTTTCCTGCACCAACGGCACGTTTCCAGTCAGTTCATGTGGACATTGTGGGCCCCCTCCCGCCTTCTCGCGGCATGCGTTACCTCCTTACGTGTATCGACAGATACACCAGGTGGCCAGAAGCGATCCCCCTTCCGGATATATCCGCCGAGACGACCGCCCGTGCTTTCCTCTCTGGATGGGTATCCAGATTCGGCGCACCTCACATCATTGTCACCGATAGGGGCCCCCAGTTCGAATCTGACCTATGGTCCAGCCTCCTCAAGTTCCTTGGCACCAAACGTAACCGGACCACCGCTTACCACCCCCAAGCCAATGGACTCGTGGAACGGTTCCATCGCCAACTGAAGGAGTCGCTGAAGGCACAACCCTCATGCGACTGGGTCGACGCCCTTCCCCTGGTGCTTCTCACGATCCACGTCGCACCTAAGGTCGACAATGACATTTCCCCATCGCAGCTACTTTACGCTGAGAACCTTCGCCTCCCTGGGGAAATTGCCACGCCTGCCGTCGGCGATCCGGATCGTCACGCCCTCCTCCAACTCATCAAGGACACATTCGCCAACACCTGTCCAACACCCCCTCGTCCACCACAACCACAGCCGGAGCACCTTCCCCCGGCCCTGTCTACAAGTGACTACGTCTTCGTCAGGAAAGACTCCACACGAGCTCCTCTTCAGCGCCCATACGACGGCCCCTTCCGAGTCCTCAGCAGATCACCAAAGTACTTCATGATCAACCGAGGTGCCAAACCGGATAGCGTCTCCATCGACAGGCTCAAGCCGGCCCATCTCCCCCATCAATCCCCCTACCAAACCTCCAGGGCCACTACAATACATCTTACAACATGGTCCTAACCCCATCCTCACCACCGAACCAAGTCATTCCTCACCCCCCGAAACACTCTCCCTTCCAAACCAACACTCCCCTCCTGCCCCTGACTCTTCACCATACACAGATCACACGCACACGACAGCAATCCCTTCTCCTTCTCCCACCCCGCAACCACATCCTTCTACAACTGTTCCCGGCACCCCGCAAGATCCTCCCCACCCTACGCCCCCACTCTACCATGCAATGCAACAATTCTCATCCAACCTTATGTCTCCACAGCTCCATACTCAACCGACCCCACCTCGCCAGGCATCTGACTTCGACCACACCACCCTGCATTCGAGCCCCCCTCCATCAAGGCCCTCCTCGCCAGACATGCCCCCTGATGGAATGACCACACGTTTTGGGCAAGTGATACGAAGGCCACACCGATTCAACCACGTCGCGCGCGTCGCTCCCTATCTCCCTCGACGCCCGCTCTCGAAGAGAGGGGGAGTGGTGTAGTGACGCAGCCACAGGCGGTCACACACTTCCCATAGTTGGCAAGAGGTGAATATGAGCTAGCCAATCAGGAGCCAGCAAATGGTTCTCGAGCGGCTAGCGACCTCTCTTGCCAACTACGCTGAGCCGCGAGCGGCCCTTAAATAGGGCAGCGGCGGCCAGTCAGGGCAGAATAGTAGTAGCCACGGCAGCAGCAACAACATCTCGTCCAGTCTTGTAGCAGTCCCATCGAGCCTCGCCGTCATCAGCCGCCACCGCCTCTGACGTTAGGCTCACCGTCCAGCTACGACTGATCAGATCCACTAAGCAGTGGCTATTACTTGTGGTTGTTTTACCAAAGAGATTAGAATAAGAGACCAAAGTGAATTTCATTTTCCCTGGCTTGTTCGAACCAAACCACTACAGGTGCATGCCTTGGCTGGCCACCTTTTATATAAAGGGGAAGAGGTCTTTTGGTATATATATATATATATATATATATATATATATATATATATATATATATATATATACATATATATATATATATATATATATGTACTTATACATTGCCACGCCAGTTTGATCTCACAGATCTGCTGGCATATATTTTCCTTCCCACATGTATATATTCTAATATACTATATATATCAATAGGTGAAAGATGTCAAGTCTACAGAAACTGCATTTACATTTCTTGCTCATAAAAAGAATTTACTAAAAGGTCCAAAGATACTTCCTATTCGTTATTCATATTTTATTCAATTTTACTTGTTTTGAAAGGTACTCTCAGCTAGGCTTACCAAGGAAATCAAACAAAAATGATTTTTAAATATTTAATAGCGATTAATTAATATGATTTGTATGAAGTCTTGACTTCACAAAATTTCGTTATTCACTAAAAACTATAGTAATGATCACACAAGGTATTCAAATACGTGACATAGGAACCAAGAAAATAAATTTCTCTCTGTATGGAGAAAGGTGGTGCATGTTGGGAATATCCAAAGGTTACACAAAATCACAACTTATTTTTTTATATTTTTATATAAACGCGTCACATCGCATTGTCCAAACGACGTTGATTTTTCATGTTTTCAATGACATTTTATGTTTATTAATAGCAGAGACGCATTGTTTATACGACCTATTTTGATTGAGCGATTGGCATTTCCTTTTATTTTGGCTGTCGCCAGGTGAATTTAACCTTCTCCATGGCAACTATTGGTAACATAAAGGCTAAATCATTTGACATCGATACAACTACATTTACATATAAAATTGTCGTACAATAGATTGACTAACATAGCCATAAATTGCTGATGAGTATGATTCAGAAACAGCGATACATGCTTAGGCTAAAGGTCAAAGTACAATCTCCATCAATTGTTCTGAACACATTATATATCAAGATCTAGCTAAATATATGCTATACTTCAGCGAACACTCCAAAACAAACACGGGGAACGATTCATGATTTCCCCTCCGACCATTTCATGGTAAAGGTAACCACAAAAAATAAATAAATACATAAATAGATAGATAAATAAATAAATGTACCCACGAGAGACATTCGAACTAAAAATATAAATAAATAAACAAATAAATAAAAAACACGAAAAACTTCTTCAAAACAGAATACACAGAAGAAAAACTTTGATACGACTCGGTATCCATCCGTATATAAGCTACAGAAATTATCACAAACACCATACTCAAAATAAATAAGAAACAAATCCCCTAGCTGTCTCAGGAAACATATATTCCGAACTCCAGTCCTTGGATAGAATTTCTAAAAAAGAGAGAGAGAGAGAGAAACTATGCCAGGGAAACAATTACTATCAAGGAAAATACAACAACTACAAATTAATACTAAATTTATCAACAGATCATTCCATGACTAGTCTGACTGCACCAATTTCTGCCATGTTGCTCCTGCAAACTTCCCTATCTCGTTTCTCCCATCCTTTCTTGCTGCGTCTTCTAGCAAACACACTCGTCTCCATCGCCTATATATATATTTTTTGTACTAACTTCCCTGCCCAATTCTATTTCTATTCTTTTACCGACTCCACAACATTCTAACTCCAGCCTTTTCTTTCATCCTATTTACTCAGTTTTGCAGCGTTATTATCACCATTAATCTCTCCATTCTCCTTTCTGCATCTCTAAGCTTTGTCTCCATTACTTCGTCAATTTCCAAGTCTTACATCCGTAGATTATAGCTGATATTATACATTGATTAAGAACTTTTCACTTTAGACATTCATGTAGGGAGCCAGTCATGATTATTTATCAACCATTTTCCAGACTTAGTATTCTTATTCATATCACTCAGAATATGTTGCAAATATTTTGTTATTTTTGGAATTAGAACAATATCATTTGCAAATCTAAAGTAAAGTGATTTAAATATTCCCTTTCCAACTCACTAGAATATCTCTTTTAGGCACTGTAAATAGATTTCTCGATATTTTTTTGTATCCATATGTATTCAATTTATAACAGTACCTTTTGCATACACGCTCCTAATAACCCTTGCAATGTATTCGATTGCTCCGTTTGCGTAATGAGTTTAATATTACATTTGTTTAACTGAGTCGAAAGCATATTCGTAACCTGCAAAAAAACTGAAAATAGAGGTTTACTGCATTCTGTCGTTTCTCAATTAGTTGATTCATTGTCTGCAAATTGTCTATAGCCGAGTAAATTAATCCACTAATAAAACCTGCCTGCTCTCTTGGTTGATTTTCTTCTCAAACTTTACTTAGTCTTTCTATAAGAATCTTGGAAAATGTTTTATATAAAGTTTATAATAAACCAATTGGCCGGTAGTTACTAAGATTTTTCTGGTCTCCTTTCTTGTCCAATAAAATCGCTATAGCATTGCACTATGATTCAGGGACACTGTCCTGGTGTACAATAA
>NC_134795.1:15115402-15122902 GCF_046742065.1 Oratosquilla oratoria | reverse complement strand
CAATAATGAGGCGCAGCTTACGGCTGAGTACGAGCACATATAATTCTTCTTGTACTGGATGGCTATTGAGGAAAGGAGTAAGTTTCTGAAGCTTATGCTCTTACATCATTGAGCACAAATGTGACTAAACTATCTAGGTATTGTTATTATTTATATATTTTCTCTGCCTTATATTTACTACACATATATTCCATATTCTATGTTTAATACGCGAGAAGTGAAATTTGGCAGAACACCATACACGTGAACATAGGAACTACACCCGTAGACATCCCTGCGTACTGGAGTTTTCGTAGTAGAAAAGATACTGTAAGAGAAACTGTTAGTGAGATGAAATATCAAGACACCATACAGCCACCCTCCTCCCCCGTGGAACAGCCCCCTATTTCTGGTCTCATGCAGACCTGTTACTGACTTTAGGAAAGTTAATATGGTCACTGAGCCAGACCATCTCTACCTGTAATGTCAAAGATCTTAAAACCCGAAGATGGAAACACAGTGTTTTCCACTTTAGTCTTACAATCTTTTTCAGGTATACCCCTTACTGGATTCCAAATTAGCTACATCCTTCATTACTAATAAAGGACATTATGAATTTACGAGGTTGTTTTATTGGTTACGTAAAGTATCTGTTACTTTTAAGAGACTAATTAATATACTTTTTCAAGGGAGAATAGGTTTTAAGGTTTTTGATTGCCTGGAAGGTTTAGTAGTCTTCAGCAAGGACATCAAATAAATGCTTGGAAATAATCACAGGTATTTTAGATAGGCTCTCAAATGCCGGAATGAAACCACACGTGTCAAAATATGTTTTCCTAAAACAAGAAATAATGATCTTTAGGTACATTGTAAATTACCAAGGAACACATGTAACAGCTGACACAAAGTTAGTCACGAGTGTCCTTCTTCCACAAACGCTGAAAAGGTAAAATCATTTACTGGTTGGTCAGGCTATCGTAAACATTTTGTCCCAAATCTTGCAAAACGAGCAGAATCAACAAACACACGAGAAATAAAATAAACACTTCATATGCTCTAAAGAACAACAGAATAGTTTGCATGGCCTGAAACAGGCCACATATTCAGCTCCAGTTGTATTTCTCCAAGATTTCTAAAAAAAAATTCTTGTGTATACCGATTGCTCAAAAAATAGGTGCAGGTGCTGTCCTTCAATAGAAAGATTAGAATGGAAAAATGGTAAATCGAAAGTTATAGCACATGCTAGTAGGTGCCAACCAGGCAGAAATCAAGTGCCCAGTCATTTATTCGGAAGCGTTGGCCATAGTCTGAGGACTCAAACATTTGAGGGAAATATGTCTAGGATATGAAAGTCATGTACACATCGGCAACCAATCAGGAGATAAATCATTTAAGATGGAAGTCTCTCCAAGACAAATTAGCACGTTGGCATCTAACAATACTTGAATACAATCCGGCCCTCGTTTAAATGTATGTCCAGAGGAAAGTAAAAGTCGTAGCCGGTACTCAATCCCCACAATACAAACGTTGTTCCAAGAAAAGTTATTAGAAGAGCAACGTGTCGACCTCACATAGAGAGAAATTGTCTTCTTCTTAGAATCAGATAACGAAACCAGCTTTCCCAGGCTTCCTATACTCATAAAAGAACTATAATTTGCAGACGAAATACTCCTCAGGGGAAACCAAGGACAGTATCAAATAAAGATAACACCAAGGTGGAAAAGAGAGTCACGGGTCTCGTTCCGAGTTCAACATTCCTCTGAAGAAGCTACAAGCGAAACCGGTCAGGAATAAACTCGGAACGAGACCCGTGACTCTCTTTTTCCACCTTTTTCAATTTGTCACAATGTCTCAACAAAGATAACACCCTTCACTCTCGTCCCACAGGTACTTTATATGACAGCCCCATAGCAAGCCACTCCGGACGGGATAGATATATAACCAATATTGCTACAAAAAACTCTCCATTATATAGTATTTGGTCAAGGCCTAAAGTTACCATACGATCCACTGAAAGATAAACCATGTACACTTTACAATATAGATAAACATGCAAGGAGACACCTGTGGGTTATTGATATCCCCGTCTGGCGACATGTGGCAACTCGCATGCCCGGGGTAGGCATTCATGGTGCTTAACAACACACACAACACCCTCGCCATCTCCATTGAATTGATAACAGTAAAAAAGCTTTTAGAAGTCTCAAGGGAAGTAATCACGCACATACATCATGTACTGTAGATGGGCAAGAGGTCAAATCATGAAAATAGGAAACGGTGTCGGGAGAAGACTAGATACCCGTGACACCAAACTTAATCTCAAGTTCCAAGGATCCCCATTACTTGACCAAGCATTAGGGAATAATAGAGTCGTATATCGGTGACTAATGACATGATACACGTAGACTACATAAAATTACATATATATATCTTCGGGTTCATGCTTAGATAGCAGAGGAACTACCGATTTCCATGTGAGATTTATATGCTGCTCAGTTTGCGCAAGTAATGAATTTATTCACACACTTAACCTCTGATGTCCCTCATCTCCATTCCTTTTCATCTCCACATTTTTCAAAACGAGGAGCCGGGTTTTGTCAAAGATGGGAGGAATTACACAGAAAAGGTAATATACACACGTTACTATATCTAAATTACTTCTAAGCAGACAAGATTTCTCATCCAAATACTATATTTTCAGAATTCATAGGATATTCTCACCCTTAATTTTCTCAACATGGTCATAACTCGAGGGTTTCCCATCAAGTTTCACTGTTGTTCCTGCAGGCAAGGTAAAGTTGATAGAAAACACATTCATAGTCCATCTAGATTCGTTTTGATAGCCTTCCTGAAATACTTGGCTTTATCTACAAAAAAAAAAAAAAAAAAAAATCGAACTGTACTAGGGTAAACAATCATTCCTAGACTCTAACAACAGGATGGATTTTCCGTCCAGTCCTTGGTTAGACTAAACAAACTGAAGAACAAACTGGAGGAACTTGCAACTTTAACCCAAATACCAAGATGTGGACAAAACCAGAAACTATTTCCATTTCAAGTGAGGTTTATCAATTTTTGTTTTGTTTTTTAAAGAAATCATTGTTCGAAACAACAACGGTTAAAAAAAAAAATTGGAGGAACTTACAACTTCAACAAATACCAAGATGTGGACAAAACCAGAAACTATTTCCATTTCAAGTGAGGTTTATCAAAATTTTTAGGGTTTTTAAGGAAATCGTTGTTCGAAAAACAACGGTAGTTGACATTCAATGTTTAAACAGAAAGATAAAGAAAGTGCGTAAAAGCTGAAATAAGCTAAGCTAATCTACTTGAATTTTGAAAGTGGACAAAAACCAGAAGACACGTAAACAACCTCTCATTTCCATTTAATCTGCTCTGTTCTACAATATTCTATCAATCCTAGAATTCATCTCTCATATTCCCTCACTTCAATGAAATCGAAGCGAAGTTAGATTCCTTGGAACCCTTTGTATAAAATATTCTTTTTACGAAATACTAAATGTCAATAAATAAAGTTAGTATCCGCAGGCGATCCCTGCAAACATTCGAGACAATGCTCAACACCTAAATACGAGTATAATTATGTTTTTCACGGAAGTTGAAAAGTACAGGGCAGACGACTACTAGGGAGACTCAGGTACATATGGGGGTGGGGCAAGGACGTGGATTTTGTGGTGCCAGGAGAGGACTGGAGAGAAATAACTGAAAATAGAACCATCTGGAGAAGCATAGTCAAAGAGGTAATGGGGCGCCAGGCTTGGCAACCTCCAGAGCATTAGCGCATATCCCTCCCCAGAAGAGTTGGCGCATTATTACCCGATTCTTGAGCTTTCCCTAGGTTTAGACTGTATTTATACACACGTTGTCTTAAAATATTTACTTGGTTTCTCTATTTGGAAGACTACCTCCTTTCCTTTCTTTCATAACAAAACCCTAACGTCTCTAGATGTAGAATATTCTCTGATAGTAGTTTCTAACAACTGGCGATGAAAAATTCTCTTCAGAAGATCTCTTCCCCTGTTAGTTTTCCTTTGCAAACCTACATGCCTGTCCTTCTTATCTATCAAATCTAAAGGTACAGCTCTAAGATGCTGAGACCTGGTTTCTGGACAGGGTCCAAGATCTCATACGGTAGTTCTTACACTTTTTCACATATGGAGATATGATATTCGGTGATTGCTCCGCGCTTTCCAATCCTGTAAGTTGGCGATATGCTGAGACAGTCGCATACTCATACAACGTAGACATCAAGCCAACTTTTCTTCCCAGAGAGATCTGTGGAAGAGTTAGGGGACTTGTCAACCACTTTGGGTGGGGCTACGAGTAGCCAATGAAATTCGAAGAATATAATTATTATTTCACCCATTTTCAAGTTTATTTCTTCCTGTTTTCTAATCCTTGTGTATTCATTTCTGGTTCTCTTGTATTCTTATTTCGTCTTTCAGCTTCTCTTTCACTTAGTTTCTCATTTCTTATTTTTCTATTCTTATTTCTGTTTTCATGTTATATTTCTCCTCTCGCACCAGTAATTTGTTCGAGAATTTATCTTTCTTACTTTTTGGCACATTTTTTCACAAATACGTTTTAAGATTTTAGGAAACTTTCAAATTTCTTCTGTTTTGTTTGTCTCACTAAACTCTTCATTCCATTTCTTCAAAGAATTTTTCAGTTTTGTACAATTTGCTTTGGTGAAGTTGCACCTACATTTTCTGTATGATTCATCCATTAATTCTGCATTTCCTACTCCTGTGTTGAGTTCGAGGACTATATAAACGCTTTTATCTATATGGCACTAATATATTAGATTCAATAACACCAAGTTATTTTCTTTAGTTGAAGCCCACCCTTGCTTAGCTGGTATATTCTCATCTCCGTCACGTTTCTTTGAGCAATTGGGTCTTAATATTGTTTATAGCTTTATTCAACAGCGTATAACCCCATGATTAATCACTTCTCCTTATATCCACTCATCCCAACTCACCTCTCCACAGTTGTAGTCTCCCACCAGGGTTATAAATATATATATTTTTTTCAGTTATCGACTGTAATTGCTCAGTTGTGTCCATGGGCAGTAACAGGAATGTCTACAAAGCGAGGAAAAGCTGCGAAATTACTTTTCTTACCTTATGCTTTTATTTATTGTCTGTGCAGCCTAGTTACACAAATAATTTTTTTAATTAGAACATTGAACACGTTTAAGTCTCACACCATAAAGCGCATGAATTACACAACTGGTACATTTGTTGACACTGATATACTTTACAAACACAACTACAAAACATTTGATGCAATGAATATTGCTAGCATTATTCAAAGCAAAATAATACTATGGCTATTCTTACCATATCAAAGTTTTCACCTTTGATATACGCTTTGACTCCCCGACACTTATTCGAAATATATCGACCATTGAAATACGCGATTCCTGAGCCTACAAATACCCTGATGCTTCACTCAAGGTATCAAAACAATTGGCAAGAGCAAATTGGCACTCCTTGTGTCGTCTTACCATTCAGCGGTAAGTTAAAAACCCTACAATGTGACACCCACTCAGGGCACTATGATGCAAACACACAATAACCGGGGGGCTTTCTCCACTGCTCTTATCTCTCTTATCATTTTTTTTTATTATAATAATCATATTGCCTCTTCTCCATCCTTTCGTCACAAATCATAAGTTTCTCCGCGCACTTGGGTACCCACATTTCAATTAAGCTTGGTTTCATTGAAACACATTAGAGTTGGATTTTTCTTCTTTAAATAATTATTGATCTCTGACCTGGCCGATATAATTTCATTTATATCAGTTTATGTCACTTTCAAACTTTGTGAGCTGATTTTTTTTTTTTTATAATTTATATCTTATTGAGTTGGATATTACAGATGTAATATTTTCACTAACTTCTACATAGAAAAGAAATGTGATTTGCGGTGAGCGTAGTGGAACCTCTAAGTTCGTCGCGATTTTTCCTTTTGATACATTGAATTTAATTTACACGAGCAGCACTGCTTAGAATTTGGTTTGATAACTGTTATTTGACCATGGAGACAACCACTCCCTTGATGTAAACATACGGTCTAACGGTTCGTCGAACGTGGTTCGACAGACACGTGTTTAAAGTGATGTATGAACGTGTGAACGGGGTATTTGGGGTTTAACCAACGTGTTCGACAACCAAATACCCCGTTCACACGTTCACACATCACTTTAAACACGTGTCTATCGAACCGCGTTCGGCATGAATCCTATGTCGAGTGAGAACTAAAGAAGTTAGCATAAGAATTCGTTCAAAGAACTTCTTACACTGCCGGGCACAGAGAGCAGTGTAGGGCCACGATCACTGAATCAAGAAGGATAGCTCTCAGTAGAGGAAACCCATTCAGTTTCCTTCCTAAGTTGGATGGGATCAATCAGTTCACATATGTACTGGCCTTAGGAAGTCCATGACTAAATTCTTACATCATTTTACAAACTTAGATATTTGTCTGTTCAACTTAGTTGTTATTTTAAGTTCGAATGAAAACTTGTCATTTATCACGACAAATCAAATTTTGTCGAGAGTGTTTAGTGTAAATTATGTCTTCTTAACATACTGTTATCAAACACAAACCCTTAAACCGTATCCACGAATAGAGACGGGAGCATATATAGACACAGAAAACTACTTTTATTTGTGAAGGCTGATGTCCCTTACAAAATCATATGGAGTAATTGCATATTGCATACTTCCATATAGATTATATTGCAGCAGGCAACAACATATATATCACTCGTATTCCATGGGAGTTACGAGAAGCAACAGTTTCTCTGGTCCCTAACTATTTTTCAAGTATCAATGCCTCTTGCAACGGACTGTCGTGCACCGAATCCACACAACTGTTTCTGTGCAGCTGTACATGTTCTATATTTTTTAACAAACTCACTAATTGTGAAAGTAATATATAAATATATATGCATGAAGACCTGGGGTCTAGGATCATATTTTAAGAACAATGTAAACACCAGTCTCGATGTGTAAGGTTTATTGTCTGACGTTTCGACCTTAGTCTAGGGGTATTACGGGTAGTAGTAAACACAATTAGGAAGAGTTCTGGATGTCCATGTTCTTAGTGGAGAGAGTGGGGGACTGTCAGATAATTTTTTGGTGGAGGGTAAGTTGAAAATGGAGGATAGGTAGAAAAAAGGAAAAGGGCGGAAGATCGAGAGGTACTTAGAGCAAACTGTTTAAATAGAAAGGAAAAGGAGCTGGAGTATAAGAAGAAGATGAGAGAAGTGCGGGAGAGAGTGAAGGATAGAGTGGAAGTAGACGTGGAAGAGGACTGGGGATGCTTCAAGGAGGAAGTGATAATGTGTACAAAGATTGTATATGGAACAAGAAGGATAGGAAGGAATAAAAGGAAGGGTAGTGAGTGGTGGAATGATGAAGTGAAGAAGGTAGTAGAAGAGAAGAAGCGAGCAGACAGGAAGGTACTGTGGAAGGTTTTGCAGATGTATGGGAT
>NC_134795.1:15105402-15110402 GCF_046742065.1 Oratosquilla oratoria | reverse complement strand
TGGATGGTTGGTATGCGTGTGAGTGATGCGTGGTTCGGGGAGATGTAGCGAGGGATGGGGGGACGCCAGGGGGGGTTCCGGCATTGCCTGCCATACCCTCGCATAGAGTAAGCCTAGCATTGGTGTTGAACACACGTGTAAAATCCTCATGTTCGCTAAGCAGAATAAACAAGAGAAGACTGAACTCCTGCCTTTCCCTGATCCGGACAATGGTAAGCGTGAACTTGTCTTTAACTCGTGCTCCCATGATCACGGCCCATGTGCAATAGAAAAAGGTGAGTTTAATGTACATGCGGATACGTAACAATTATTTGCTTTGGTAATGTCTTTACGAAATTCAGAGGGATGGGTACTTTTCTGTAGTTCTCGGCTATTGAGTGTAATGGTTTTCTTGTCCCCTTGTAGGTCACTTTCTAATTTTTGTTCAAACCTCGGGATAAATCTGATTCTATTTTCTGGTCTTCGAGACTTCATTCACTTCCTGAACAATAACACCAGCCGGCATGTCTCATTGCATCTTACATTCCTATTCGGACGCGCAACCCCGACATAGCGCCGGCTATGACGATTCGTTAGTGAGTACTTCGAGCCATTCCTAAGCCTTACCAGAGGTTGTATAGTCCTGGCCTCAGGGATAGACAGGTCATTCTGTAATAGACCTAAAGCTCGAACATTTTCGCTTATTTTCTCACATAATTTTACAGTTAATCACTATCTTATTTCCTCCATTTCTTTTCAGCATCTTTGTCTTGTTTTCAACCCCCAAACTTCACTGTGGAATAATCTCATAGTGTGTTTTATTTCTATTTTCTTTTTTATTGAATGACCTATTTCATTGTCATTCATATCGAATGTACGTACTTCTATAATTTGACATGTAAGAAACGATTTGTGTCAATTTTTCTTCAGTCATACGTTTACATTAAGTATATTCAGCTCATTTTTTTATACTTGGCTTAATATCTTTTTATCTGGAAATAGTAAAAATGTATTTCTATATACTGTACCAATACTGAGAATATTACTTTTTAGTATGTTAAGATCAAACATTGCTGAGATATAAAAAAGAATATGCTAAAATAATCTTCTTATATGAACATCTGTTACTGCATTACTTGTAAAGAGAACTAAGTCGAGATGTCTCGATGTTGGTTTTAATACACCATTTTGCAGAACATGCGTTTTGATGAGGTCTTTAAATTCACCGATTTTTTTTTGTTTCGTTATTTATATGATGGAGAAATGGAACATAGTGGTTGAAAGAAATGGCAAGAGAATAAAAAAAAAAGTAATATGAAAGTGATACAGGGCTTAGAAGAGAGAATCTATGTATCAGCAGGATAACTTTAGGATGTCGGAGACTTCATTTGTTTGCGAGTAAACTTCAATGAAAGAAGTGATCAAAAGGGTAAAATGACAAAGAGAATAGCAAAGTACAACACAAATATCAACATGTACTCAATACTGAAGGATAAAACTGTGTTTAGTAAGTGTAAAGGAAATTTTAAAAGACCATCTTGAAGCTAATGGTAAAAAATAGATCGCAATGTTAGTAACTGAATACAAAGAGAAATTCAAAAGTCTATGTTGTTGAATTGAGGATGCTGAGAATAAATATAATTAGAGAAAGTAAAAAAAAAAAAAAAGAGAGAGACTGGATGAGGAATAATAATACTCGGGTTCACCCTATAGTTGGAAGAAATGAAAATATAAAAGACTATGATAGTATGGACACGCTAAGACAGTGATTCCCAAGCTAGGGGTAAATTGGCCCCTGGGGGTAATTCAATTTTTTTGGGGGGTAATGGAAGGGTAACAGAAAATAATAATAAGAATTCTGAAAATCAAGAAGCCAAGAATTTCTCAACTAGCTTCAAAGCATGCACCTCCTCCATCCATCCCACTGATGTTCTCTACATCTTTGGCAGTAGTCATTAGAGATGCACAGTTCAAATATAATAAACGAAAATATTTCTAGTATTTTAATTTAGCCACATATGTCAATGTTGACTACATTTTGTGAAGGGGGTAACATGCTTAATGTGGCATGTTAAGTTGGGTAACAAACTGAAAAGGTTTTGGGAACCACTGCGTTAAAGAGAATAAAGAGAAAGAAAACCAAGAAGATGTCTATAGTGGGAGGAAATAGAGAAGATCTGTTGACAAGACGAAAAATAGATGGATGGATGGATTGAGGGATGGACTGGTTGGGAGAGGTTTGGAACTATAGTCAGCGCAAGGAGAAATGACCGATAAGGCGGGGCTAGGAGATTTCCCGGTGTTGCCACACTTGGGCTTCCATGGCGAGTACTTGGGTGTGGATGCAATGTTTTCTGAATGCAGTGTGAGGGGGGCGGGGCCAGAGATTAGATGTAGCGGCAACGTCGCTCTCTCTTTTCCATATGCCATGTCTACACTCGAAGAAACGAAACCTTTGTATAGAAAACATTGCTTTGATTTTTACCTCAGTGGTGGTGTGTGACAAAAATTATAATATTATAATATGTGTCAACATTATAAAATCATAAAATAGAATTATAAAATAAAATAAAATTATGAAATAATTAGATGTGGCACCACAGGGGAACTCCCAGTGCTCCGCCCTAACGGCCAGTTCTCAGTGCAACGGGTATAGAGGGATAGAAGAGGTGGCCTATGAAGACTATCCAAGACGAAAGTACATAAAGAGAAGAGAAAGAGATGTCTAGCCATGTACGTAGTGTCTGGCGAGAAGAAACATAGGGAAATACATAGATTAAACCCTCTTTGACAGTTTTGATTTTATATAAGAGATATTTATCAAACACTCAATCTAAAACCTGTTATCCAATCTCAATCTTCTTCATTTCTTGGTTTTCCTTTTCGAAAAATGATTTTGTTTGCCTTATCAAATAATCAAACAAACCAACTCGTAATTTTCATTTTTGTCCTATATCTATCTACCTATAATATAGTATATTATACCAAAGGCTTCTTCCCCTTTATGAGGGGGTAGCCAGTGAAGGTATGTCCCCATTCCCAAAAGCCACTCCCATCCTCCCTTCTTTTATCCTGACAATGTGAAATTAAAATGTCGTCAGCTGTTTTATCGCAGTAAAAGTAGACATAGAAAATTAACCAAGAAAACAAGACGTTACATAACCGTTACCGGTTTTAGAAGGTACATCGGCAATACGATCAACGCAACTCAAAATATAAAAGTCGATTACTTTCAACGGACATGATCTTATCTCCCCTTTTTATCACAAGCAAAGATTAGATTAAGGAGCAACGACCAAAAGTGTCGGAAATGGTTATCAGAAACAAAGAATTTATGACAAACCGTCTATGTCGTTGGCGGTTCGAACATCGCTAAGAGAGAGAGGATGTGAGACGGATGCAAGGTGTCCTAGTGGATGGCCCTTCATCCATGAAGAGCTAAGATGAGAGGTAAACAAATGGGTGATGGATGAGAGTAAGTGCTTTACTTGGCTGGCTACCTCGCTTATACGGGTGTAGAGGCCTTTGTTTTATATATGTATATAAATATATATATATATATAATATATATATATACATACATAAATACACATATATATGTATATATATATCATATTATATACATATATATATATATACATATATAATATATATATACATATATATATATATACATATATATATGTGTGTGTATATATATGTACACACACACACGCACACACACACACACAGGCACACACACACACACACACACACACACGTGCACACACACACACACACACACACACACACACACACACACACACACACACACACACATACACACAATATATTATATATATATATATATATACACATATATATACATATATGTATATATATAGATATATACAAATATATATAATCACGTGGTCTGACATCCCCAATCTTCGACAAAGGCCTAGACACACTTAACAGAAGGCGTAAATCTTTAAAGTTGAAGAAAGATACAACAAAGTAAGGAAGGAAGGAATATAATGAAAATACGAGAAAATCAAATGAAAATAAAATATAATGAAATAAGATAAAATTAAAATATAAAGAAAAAAAAATGAAATGAAACAAAATAGAATAGAATTAACTGAGGATAATAAAAGAAACAGAAAAACTAAAATAAAACGAAGCATAGCAGAGGAGAGAGAGAGAAAAAAACAGCAACGAAAATGTAGAATAAGGTAAAATAAATTAGAATAAAACGAAATAAAAAATGTAATACAAGGCAAAGAATAAAACAAAATTAAATAAAAACAGAAAAACAAATCAATATTATCAACAGTAAAAAAAAAAATAATAATTTAATATCCGTTGCCTTCATTCGACTTTCAATGCGACGGTGTAGCTGGAAAGTTACATCCTTGTATTGAAGGTGACCAAACTCGATCCGACTTCAAAGAACTGAATCAAAAAATGAACGAGAAATTCATTATCTCCAAACAATTACTTTTGTATATTGAGAAATATACACCCTGATAATCTACATATACTATGAATTATTTCAATTTCTGTAACAACTTTGCCGGGGGGGGGGGGATATGTCGATAAAACTTGCTCACATCAGATACAATATGGCAGGTACCTCCATTTTCTGAGCCTCAATTTATTGAGCCTAATTTTTTCCTCTATTTTCTGAACCTAATTTCCAAATTTTTCAATCTATTTTTGAGCATTTACGTCTGGTGAGGTTGACATCTGTTCATTCATTTTGTCCAAATAAGATCACAAATATTTCATATTTCTTGTGCTTTTCATTCAACCTTCTATTGTATCGCAGTCAAACTTCCTCTAGATCACATATTCGTGCACATTTAAAAAAGTTAATATCTGGATTTTGGACTAAATATTCTACTTAAAATAACACGATTTATAAATTAGCGTTGAAAGGGGTATTAATTTTTTTCAAGCGTGATAAAGATTATTTATATTTTGGCCTTGATATACGAATATTCGAATCGAGGTAATCACCTATAAAAATTTCACTAAAT
>NC_134795.1:15092902-15100402 GCF_046742065.1 Oratosquilla oratoria | reverse complement strand
ACCTACTGCATAATCTAAATTCATTCTGTTACAGACTTTTCCCAGAATCTGCCATTTGCCCACTGTCATTCGTAAATAACAACAGATTCATTTCACACGTTCTTCCATTCTTATCCACCAATTCCAAACGCCTATCTAGCACTTCTGCGTTTAATTCCCCTACTAATTGATTCATATAGACCTTGAACAACCAGGGAAACATCACACAACCTTAACTCATGCCAACATTTACATAAAATCATTCATTACCTTCTTTCCCGTCCCGTCCCGTCCTTCATAAGCTGAAAAAGGCTGGATTCATTGATCTACGATACGTATGGGAATATGCTGCTGGCATTCTTCTACCCCACGTTTCATCTTACTAGTTACCATAGCTGAGTAAATCCGTCTGGTAATATTTCTAAGTTAAATGTTAAACTTTTGAACGTGCAGATAGTATACCTGAGACTTTTCTGGGAGTCACAAAAATATTAGTTACACTACCCTACTATAGCTGAACAAAGACGTCTGGTAATATTTTTAAGTTAAATGTTAAATTTTTGAACGTGCAGATAGTACCCCTGAGACTTTCCTGGCGAGTCACAAAAATATTAGTCACACTACCCGACGAAAGGGTGACAATGACTATGAACTGTGAAAGAAACAAATCATTAGATTCAACATTATTTCGTTCTGGCCAGTGCTAAATGATTTTATTGGGGCCGGGGAACGGTTCCAATGATGGAAAATAGCGAAAGATATTAAGGCCAAGTGTCAGAGACACGTATTCCTTTTAATAGCCAGCCTGGCACAGTCTCTCACGTGTTGACGAAGATAAATAATTAAAAAAAAAAAAAAAAAAAAAAAAAAAAAAAATATATATATATATATATATATATATATATATATATACATATATGTATATATATGTAAAACTCTAAGCTACTCATTGTTTTACTGTAAAATGCTAATTCCTAACTTATAAAATAACTAAAACTCAGCAGCAAAGTGACATGCCTCCTCTAGAAAAGAAAATAGATGACGTCTGTGCAAACTTTATATGATAATATCGTAGCAACAATACTACTAACAAGAGATATAACTTAAGTTACTTATGAACTTGCCGCTGTTTAGAAAACAACATATTTCCCTTAATCTGACAAGAAGGGTAGCTTACATTGTTGAGGGGAAACATATCAAATTCAGTTTCTACTCGGCAGAGGAATATGGATACGGAGTTAGTATGTCCTTCAACCACTAATGCCTCCGACGGTCACAACGACATAAATCGACGCATAATCCGTAGAGCGACGCGTCCCAAGGTTTGGCCCAGACCTAGCAGCCCTCGTTACCATGGCAACGACGTGGCAAATTGTTGTTATGTCGCTCTCCTGATGGCTGTGATTGGCAGAAGGTCGTCATATGGACGAATTTCTGAATCAACTTGTGAAACCTTTGGCGCCACAAGGGTCCTCTTGTTAAGATACGAACTACATCGATCATATAAAGGACTAATGAAGATGAAATCATTAGTAGAGCAGTTTAACATATATTACAAAGTTCAGCTGTCAGATAATTCAGAAAGTTAAATTGATCACAAGGAGAAAAATTAATATAAATCTGTTAGATATAATTTGATGTTATTATTCATATATTTATCCAGCAACTTTGGAAAACAAGAATAAAAAATAACTGGAATAGGAGAACTGAAGCAGCAAGTCCCTTTGACATAATGAAGACATAATATTTTCACAATGCCAAAACAGAGTTGGTAAGGTGTCCCTATGAGCTGAGTTAGCTCAGTGAATTAATTTCTCAATATAGGTAGACCATTTTCGAACAAAGAGCGAGTGTGAATGTGATTCGTAAAGCGAGATATCAGTGTCAATAGCCGCTTGAGTAAGTTCGTCACACTCAGTTCAATTTGCATCAGAGAACCAAGGTCACTTGCCCAAGTTGGAGACAAATTAGGAATGACGCGTTCGTATTCGTCGAAATTGACCTTAGAAGTAGTACAGTATCGGTAGTGGCAGTGGTAGTGGCAGTGGTAGTGATATTTGTAGTGATAGTAGTAGTAGTAGTAGAGTATCGGTAGTGATAAATAGAGGTAGTTGTAGTAGTAGAGTATCGATAATGGTAGTAGTAGTAGTAGTAGTAGTAGTAGTAGTAGTAGTAGTAGTAGAGTATCGATAATGGTAGTAGTAGTAGTAGTAGTAGTAGAGTATCGATAATGGTAGTAGTAGTAGTAGTAGTAGTAGTAGTAGTAGTAGTAGTAGTAGTAGCAGTAGTAGAAGTAGTAGTAGTAGTGGTAGTACTGAAATGATGGTGACCAAAATTAGAGAAAGACATCTCTGTGCAGTGATTAGGTTCGGCACTTTTTGAAGAAAACATGTTACATACGAAGTCAACGAGTGGGTGAGAGAGGTCAAACAGACAACGAAGAAAAATAAAATAAAAATCGCAAAGATGGAACCACAGGATATATACGCGTCTTTCATCCACGGGATCAACCACGAATGGAACTACATCCCAAGGAGGGTAACAAAGCAATGTCCCATTACCGAGTCCCCTAGCAAATGGAATCGGAGAAAAGCCAATTCCGTCAATCACCAACGGGTGGCTTCCGAACGATCAGGGAAGTACTGTAAATTACCAGAACCGCCACCAAGAACGAAAGGGCCGTGCACCTCAAATTCGCGGATCACCATAACTCTGAGACTCAACCCCATCTACGACAAACAGCATCGTGCTATGAGATCGGAAGAGTTAAGTCAGGATAGATGAAATCAGAGAAGTTAGAGGAAATATCTCGGAGAACAGAGACGAAACAGAAAGGAGAACTTCAGACTCTGTTGGACTGACTCCCGGATGGTATGATAAAAGATAGCCATGATACAAGAAGATCGAGCGTCCAATTGCCCGATGGCACTGCCAATTAGGGCAAAAGCCTTTGACCAAACAAAAAAAGAATTTACGGATGTCATTTTCATAAGGTATGTGTGGTCTTCGGATGATCCACTAAACAGGCGCGCCTGTGATACACTCTTCGACTCCAAACACAATGGCTTTATTTATATGAGGCACGATGAGGCAAGGGATCTCATAGTCTAAATACTTCTTGAGGTTTGCTGGGGTATGATAGTTGAACCAATGCTACGCCTCCTCAGAGGAAAGAATTTCAGGTACCCCTCACGGCCAACGCATGGGATGGAGCGCGAGTGGACGTCAGCGCAAGAGGTTTCCGGACACTGGGACAATTGCCCCCTGCCGTATTTTTTCATTTTATTTTTATTTTATTTTTTCATTTATTATTATTATTATCATTTATTTTGGTAAACAAATCTTTAACCCAATGATCTCGAGCCAGTCCCCAAATGAAAGCGAGAAGGTCAAAACGCAAGAGGAGAATATATAGAATATGGATCAGGGGTCATTCATTTTAGTAACATTCACGACTTCAGGAAGGATGGGCCCAAAGACAAAGGCATTCTACGTTCGGGTAGCAGAAGTGATGGTGAAAAAAGAGCAGTACTGCGGCATGCATGAGGTGTAGACTCTCACTCTCACTACTTAGGCAAGTTAGCTAAGTTCTCCAACGTCTGAAAGGTACTAGGTCCCTGCTCCTAAACCAACACGTCTAGAGAACCTCGAATTTGAAACAGATTTGAGTAGAAAATCGAATCAATAAAAAATACATTAAATATGAACTGATAAATGCATAAATGGGTTGTCGTCCACAGTCATTGGTGGGGGTGGGGCCAATAATCAACGTGGAGAACGAAACCTGCCCTCTTGCATCACACAGTTCCACAAGGAAGGAGGTTGTATCTATATTAAAGTAGTAGTAGTAATAGTAGCACTAGCAGAAGTAACACTAATAGTGTTTCTGAATGAATTACTAACCCAAGAAATCGAACAGTAAAATGTGTGTTTCTGAGTCCACAACCAAACGCTTTCATAAGAACATAAGAATGGAAGAGACAATCAGAGACCGTAAGGCCTATACTAGGCCGTTTGATATCCCTTACCACCTGTCATCCCTGTCAATAAAGTTATCTAATCTCTTAAAACAAGCAATCATTTCAGCACTCATTACATGCCTACTAAGTTTATTCCATTCACTAATCACTCTGTTGGTAAATTACTTCTTGCCTATTTCCTTGTTGATTCAAGTTTATTTGAAACGAATATCTACACTTGTCAGGTAAAACCCTGTGTCTGGTGAAATGAATAACGCATAGGAAAGGTCGACAAAAGGACAAAACCTAATAGAGGTCGACAAAAGGACAAAACCCCACAGCAATGACAAATGATCACCCACGCCATGGGGTGGTCAATTGGCCGCCGCGAGTTGACACTGCCTTTGAAAGTCCACCAGCGACTGAGAACATTTTGTCGCAGACTCGTAAACACAATCTACGGTTCGAATCCATGTAGGGTTTATATTTTATCCAAATCTGTTTCATACGAGTATGAAAATAGCAACAGTAGTAGTAGCAATGGTAGAAGTAGCTTTAGTGGTAGTAATATAGGGTTGTCCAAAAAGATGTATCCATTTGTGATAAAATAGCATTTATTATTGAAAGGAAAACTTTACAATTTCTTTTATTGACCTGTCTTACAGACATGTAAGTTTTGTGTGGTGTAAGTTTTTTCCCCGTATACCACCATTTTGCGAGCACAGCTCAATAGTTTATAATCTGATCGATCCAAACTCCTTGGCGCTGAATCATTGTGGCTACTCGCACATTGAAGTTTGTAATTTGACCCTGTCCAACATGTCACGGGGAATTCTCTTAATCTCCGTTCGAATGTTATTCTTGAGCGCAGCAAAAGTTTGGGAATTGTTAGCATAAACCCTGGCGTTTAGGTATCCCCCACAGAAAATAATCCATAGGGGTTAGGTCTGGAGAATGTTCAGGCCAAGGGCGGTCCATACGGCGGGAGATGAGCCTGTCTTCAGGGAAGTAGCGATGGAGGTATTCGGGTAAAGCATTGGAGCAATGCGGTGTTGCTCCATCCTGGATACTGTGATTTATCAGCAGGATGGAGCAACACCGCATTGCTCGCCCGAATACCTCCATCGCTACTTCCCTGAAGACAGGCTCGCTCATCTCGCGTCGTACGAACCATGGCCCTTGGCCTGCAAATCCTCCAGACCTAACCCCTATGGATTATTTTCTGTGGTGGATACTTAAAAGCCAGGGTCTATGCTAACGATCTCCAAACTTTTGCTGCGCTTAAGAATAACATTCGAACAGAGATTAAGAAAATTCCCCCATGACAAGGAGCTCGGATTGAGCACATGATAAACTATTGAGCTGTGCTCGCAAAATGATGGTATACGGAAAAAAAAACTTACACCACACAAAGCTTACATATCTGTAAGACAGGTCTATGAAAAAAGTAATGTTTTCTTTTTAATAATAAGTGCTATTTTATCACAAATGGATACATATTTTTGAACAACCCTGTACCATCTATATTGATAATAAGATTATTGAAAAAACTCTAAAGACATTTATATACCTTGCCGATAAAACACAATAACATTAGTAACAAAAGTTCCGTAACACAAAATGAAAATCATGATCAATTTCATAAAGGAATGAAAAGAAAATACGTTATGTTGCTGAACAAAATCGCCAGCAGGATATACACTCCTAACACCACCATCCCCTACAGACGCTAATGACGCTAACTACTGCAGCCGATCAATACTCTCGGAGAATAAAGGAAGAAAAAGGAAAAGACAGGTAAAAAGAATTATGAATGAAAAGAAAAAGAAAAGAAAAAGAAAAAGACAATCGAAAAAAAAGAAAAGGAAAGGAAAAAAGAAGAAAAAAAGAAAAAAAAGAAAAAATCTAAATTAAAAGAAAAAATGAATTAAAAAGGAACTTAGAAAGGAAAAGGAAGAGGAGAGGGAAGAGGAAAAGAAAACGTTAAAAAAAAAGAGAAAAAAAGTATGAATCATCACTCATTTGACGTTGTTAGGGGTGGTATATCCTTTTTCTTTTCACGGGAAAAAAGTAGTCCATAAGTTCATCAGCTACCCCCAAGTAACCTGAGATCCATCGATGGCTGGAGAAAACGAAGAAGAAGAAAAAAATACATGTATTATATATCGATTTTTTTCCTCGAATTAGAATACATGGAATCCTTTCCCACAAGATTTCGAAAGACGAGTTTCTTTCATTTCATATTTTGATATGGTTGTGCATACCTTATCGTATGCCACAAAGCTTTTGACAAAAGGTAATGAATAAATAAATAGATAAATAAATAAATAAATAGATAAATAGATAGATGAATAAATAAATAAATAAATAAATATATACATAGATAAATAAATGAATAAATAGATAGATGAATAAATGAATAAATAGATAAATAAATAAATAAATAAATAAATATATACATAGATAAATAAATGAATAAATAAATAGATAAATGAATAAATAAATAGATAAACAAGTAAATAAATAAATATATACATAAATAAATAAATAAAATAAATAAATAAGTGAATAGATAAATGAATAGGTGAATAAGTAGGTAAATAAATAAATAAATAAACAAATAAATAAATGAATAAATAAAAGTAAATGAATAAATTAGTCTGAGTTTGGGTTAGATTTGGTTAATAAAGTAGTTTCAAAGTAGGGGAGGGAATCTGAATTCAATGAAGTCACTTATTGAGAAGGAGTCATATTTTTGATAACTAATCAAGTATACTTTCTTAGTGACTTCGTAAATTGCTTTTTCCTCCAATCCCCATTTTTATTAACGTAGTGAACAACTATACCTCGTCCTCGTATTGGTTTTCGGGTAAATACTTATTCCGTTTTCTCATTTTCCACCGCAGAGTAAAGTCAGAGTATATTTTTCTTTTTAATGTTTCAATGAGACTCTCACGCAAGGAACGCCAACCGAAGTATATCCGAATAAGAACCGTTTTCTCTGGCCAACCCAACCCTGCGGTTACTGACCACCTAAGATTTTTCTGTGCAATCAGTACTACAAGGCTTTCAGCCAGTGGCGGCGCCAGGGGGGGGGGGGCTTGGGGGGGCTTTAGCTCCCCCAAAAAAGTGGCCAGCCCCCCCAACTGAACTGAGCAAATTGAAAATTTAAGACACTCATTGAAATAATTTTATTAAGTGGATTTTTTAATTGCCAGGGCTAAAGATTTGTCAGCCATCAGTGCTAGCCCAACCATTAACCCCCTCCCCTTCTGAAATGAGGATAATATATGTGTATTATCATATTACTATTTGCCCCCCAAAAAATTTGCTCAGCCCCCCCTTAGCCTCCCCAACTAAAAATTCCTGGCGCCGCCGCTGCTTTCAGCCATATCCCAGCGGCCTAGTTACAATGAATTATAATGATTTAAGGTACCAACTTTTCAGACCTTAATGAATCACTAAATTTTGTTGAAGGCTACGGGACCAGTTTCCATTCATATAGATCTTTTGACCTCTATCACCTCTCCATTTGGTCCTTTCCCTTCATCCTCTCCCCTTA
>NC_134795.1:15050402-15080402 GCF_046742065.1 Oratosquilla oratoria | reverse complement strand
CAGATCATGAATATTTTGTCCCCTTTTGTTTGATGGTAGGTACACTAACAGGAACATGAGTCAACATGGACGCAGAGAATAATCAACAGGTTAGTGTACTTTCCAATACCTGTTGTGGATCTTACATTAACTATACCTATGCATTTATTTATGTATTTTATTTGTTATTTACATTATTATAGTTTTTATTACTTTCTCATTAATATGATTTTTTTTCCGCATCCGACCTAGATATGGATCAAAAGGTCTCCTGTCGGCATGCTCCGCCTTTGTAATCCTTTGTAATTTGCACTCTTTTCTGCACAAGAACAGGATGTGTCTTCAGTAATCGATATTTTCATATTGTCAGAACCAGATGTCCTGTAACGAGACAGTAATGCCTCTTCAGACTGTATTCTTTAACCATTTTCATCCGGTGTTTTGTATCAGACTTAGAGGTCTTGTCAACTTCAAAAAGTGTTATATTGAAGGAATATAGGTCACGCTTACACAAGAAAAGAGAACAGAGCCAAATACTTATTACTCGTTCAGTACCATTATCTTGTAAAAAGTTACCTAAAGGAATATATATTCTGAGAACACTTATATGCTTTCTTCTTTCCTGGACATGTGAACGACCGAAAGCAAAACAAGCAATATCCTTGAAAGTTGAATGATCTTCCTGCCCAAGTGATGCCTTAGTGTCACCTCTACGCTGTTCTTTCCTTTTCTAGAAGAGCCACAGCTAAGTATTAGTCATAGGTTTCTGGAGTTTCCTGGCTTAAAGTACACTGGTCTACAGTTAGTCCTGTTGCATTATTTGTAAGGATTTTGTATCTTACTATTTAGGTAATTCAAAATAGATCTAGGATGACATTCACACTCATCTTGTAAGAAAATCCCTTTCTATAAAATCGACTAAGATATATTCAGTCACAATCTCAAAATTGTTACCTTTTATGTATTTTTTTCAGCTAGTAGAGCTTTTGTAGACACTGTCCTTGCAGAAGAAAAAAAATGCTTTAATATGTTCTGGATCCATCCATAATGTCACAATTAATTATAAATTGACTATTGTGATCCAGAACTTGACCAATCAGCGTGAGCTGTAAAAAAAAAAAAAAAAAAAAAAAAAATCCCCAGAAAGTCTGTCAGTCTTTCGAGTGGTTACAGGCTTCCAGGAGGATTTTGAACATTTCTGAGTCTTATTCTAGAAAATATATTTGAATAAAATGTGACTACAGTAATACACTGGACATGTTCACATACAAGCATCCATGAATGGAAAGTGGTAAATGAGAATAAATATGCTAAACATGTGTAGCATCACCTTAGAAACGAATGAGCGTGACTATAATGAAAAATAAAAATAACAAGCGTCACTGACCTCATAATATTACTTTGCAGAACACCAAATAAATGTCATGTAGCCTACTTAACTTACGATAACTTCTTTCTATGTATACATACACGCCTCATCACTAATGAATACTTAAAAAAAATGTCAGGAATTTAGTGTTTCAAACCTTCGAAAAAAAACCCAGCCCCATGGTCCTTGTTACATTTACCCAGTTTGTGACAAACACTGAGAAGAGGCGTGGTATGTCATAAACAGGTCTCTAATTCTATGTTCTATCACTGATCATGTTGCCAAATAAGGTTGTTATGTTCCAATACATCTAGAGATAATTAGTAAATAAATTTACTTACGACTAGGACATGTTTCTCGACGCACTTGAGTGTGCTCTCGCAAACACAGATGTAAGACCGACAACAGACGATCCCGTGGGGCTGTGGGAAGAAAAAACAAAACAAAACAAAAGTTGAGTAATTTTCTTCAGCAGAAAGGAAAGTTTCTTCACGAATGATTTATACCAATGTTACTTATTTTCATTGTGATGTTTGACTCAAAACTGTTACTTTGTGGCTCTTGTCAGGTGATTATTGAATGGAATTAAGTATACGATCAGATATCGGTATTGGTTTTAGTACATGCGTACTCATGTAAATCGTTATGTAGACACATGATAAACCACCGAATATGTGTGTTTGGTTTATGTTGTCTATATGGACCAAAAGGTCTCCTGTCGGCATGCTCCGCCTTTGTAATCCTTTGTAATCCTTTGTAATCCTTTGTACCTAGCAGTATGTTAAATTCATAAATAGATAATTCCTGACATATTTGGTGGTCTGTTGATAACGATTATAATAAAAAAATAATTAATGGTGTATATCATTTTCAGGTCAAAATATTCAAATCTTGATAGTTCTTTTTTATCGATATAAATGCAGCCAAATTCTTTTTCTTGTAGTTTGATGAAAGACGTTATTTTTTTTGTTTAGTTTTCTCATTCATTTTAGACAAATCACTTACATAATCTTATAACCACGATTATGTAACCACGTTTCGATTTAAACACAACTATCAGGATCTTTATCTTAACTTAGTTCTCTGAACTTGATTATTTTGTTACCAATCGACTAGATATATATTCACTCACATTAAAAAAATTCTCTTGAAGCTTTCATCCAGTCTTTTTCTTTCTGATTCTTGGTATTTTTTATGTGTTTGATATCTATATAGATCCTGGTTGAGCAGCTTATACATATTTTTCTCCATTTACTTTATATTCTCAGATTTAAGGCTTTGGTTATATGACTCCGGCCATTAGAGACCTCACCCACGGTACGATCTGGCCTTGAGGCCGCCAGACAGATCTGGTCGCATCCGACTAGATTGGATCGTGTATGTCGTCGGACGGACCAAAATCAGTGCATACACGGTCCAATCTGGTCGGATCCGACCAGATCAGTCCAGTGGCCTCAAGACCAGATCGTATCGTGGATGGGATCCCTTAGGCTATTCGTTTTCTCTGCCAGGTTGCTTGATGTTTGGAGGTGTTCTTGTGTTTGGGCACGGATACGGACATGCACACACGCGCACACACGCGCGCACACACACACACACACACACACACACACACACACACACACACACACACACACACACACACACACACACACACACACACACACACACACACACACATTTTCTGAGTTCTGAATAAATTATGGTTATAGATGGGATTTTTATAATCTTAGGGTATCCCCTGTTTTAATAATAGTTATCTAAATCTGCAAGTATTCATATTGGTTACAATTTGTGATCTCGAAAAATAAATCGATTTAAGAAATAAACTAACATTGAATGACGAACCTGGAGGTAGGGATTAAAGGTAAATTGATATGAAATCGAATGATAGTAGTTATTGCCTCTTTCACCCAAAGGTTGGCTTTCATCCCATTTTCTTGCCACAAAATTATTCAATTTCTTATTCTTTTTTCAATAAGAGGACGCAGACATCGTAATTGGACTCTTGACAGAAGTCGAGAGATTTTTTAAACATCGAGCAACTCTTCAGAAGGGATTAGGAATCTTCCGAGTCAGGATATGTGAATCAAAACGTTTCTTTAGCTGTGGATTGAGATTTGAGTTTAAAGTTCTGATTCTGAAAAATATTTGAAAAGATATTACGAATATAAAAGAAAGAAAGATAAGATGTGAGAAAGAGGAAGAAGAAGAGAGCGTATTGGTTACAATTACCAATTGATATTTATTTATATACTAAGTCCTTAATTACTAGAATCTGTACACAACAGATCAACAGCATCGTCAATTTTTTATTAGAGTATATAGATACGTGGAATGTAGGTTCAATATATGTAAGGATTTATTAAACATTAGTTTCTTTCATTTGCTCTCACAGCACAGATATTATATGTGTGTGTGTGTGATTATCATCCAGGATATCAGCTGAAATGGAAAACAAATAAAATATACCATATTCATTTAGACAAACCAATTAATGTATAATGTGCTTCTACACACTTTTTGTAGAAAAATAATTGTTATAATTCTCACTCACACAGGCACACACACATATACACTCACACGCACACACACACGCACGCAAGCATACATATGTGTGTGTGTGTGTGTGTGTGTGTGTGTGTGTGTGTGTGTGTGTGTGTGTGTGTGTGTGTGTGTGTGTGTGTGTGTGTGTGTGTGTGTGTGTGTGTGTGTGTGTGTGTGTGTGTGTGTGTGTGTGTGTGTGTGGTAACGACACCTTAAATAAACTGACCCCTGACTCCGCACGTCGTCGCATTCTCGGGTTGGTTTGCGTCGGATGCAATCGCAGTTCCCTCGACTTGGAGAGGATCTTGGCGTAGCACACCCCCATGCCCAGCAGTTGAATCAGGTAACAGAAGATGCACAGACCTGTCGGGAGAGTCGGTAAGTAAAACAAAAGGAGTTGTAAGTATCAGACGTAACCGGTGTCCCAAGGTGATCAAACACCGCCTCGTGGTTGTATCGGCCACGCCAACGTTTCACAAACAACTACCCAGCAGTTGAATCAGGTAACAGAAGATGCACAGACCTGTAGGGAGAGTCGGTAAGTAAAGCAAAAGTAGTTGCAAGTATCAGAAGTATCCGGTGGCCCAAGGTGATCAAACGCCGTCTCGTGGCTGAATGTAGGACAAAAGGTCCCCGGACAAAATGTCCTGAAATCTGCACCCCTGGGACAAAATGTCCCCAACGGCCTAGGTGGGTGGTCAAAATGTACACAAATATTGGGGACATTTTGTCCCGGGGGTGCAGATTTCAGGACATTTTGTCCGGGGACCTTTTGTCCGTTCAGCTTCGTGGTTGTATCGGTCACGCCAATGTTTCACGCATAACTGCCAGGTCATGCATGTTCGTAAACAGGTGAAGTTTGTAAACGGAATTGTTGGTTTCTAAGTAAATATGCATTTGTTGTGTCCAAGGGCAATGTAGGTTTTTATGAAAAAAAAAACTTGTAAATTTCGTAGACGAAAAGGATGTTTATAGTTCATTGCGACCCGAAGAATGTCAATAGATTTGTCCAAATTGATTTTTTTTTTGGCGTCATGTAGAGCAAATTCTTTGAAATTGGGAAATTCGTCTTAGCGGTCATGCAAGGGTTAAGAAGTATACATGTAATTTAATCGATCATTTACTACCTGACCTTAATCAGATCCAAGATCAATGGAGACAAGTCTGCGTCTAGCTGACGAATTTTCGGTCGCTCATCAACCGTGAAGAATTAGTTGAGAGCTCAAAAATTCACATCAAAAATATTTGTTAATGAATATTCTTATCTCTCAAATTTGTATTATTCAGACATGCTTGCCATTGTTGTTGTCATTTATCACGCTTTAGGGAGAACTATAATTATCACCACCAATCATTCCGTAGGTGAGGTCCCTGCGGTCGAGATGACGTCAGTGTAAGGCCGTTTTCACACGAGCGTTTCCGTACGCGCGTTCGGGTGCGCCGCGTTTTAACTTTCAATGGGACCTTTCACACGACGCGTTTTGCGGTCCCCTTGAACTCCATTGAAAGTTAAAACGCGGCGCACCCGAACGCGCGTACGGAAACGATCGTGTGAAAGCGGCCTTCAGTAGCGGTGCAGAGTGCACGAGAGTTCTGGTCAGGTCAGGAAGCGCGTCGAACTCACGGGCGCAGGTAGGTAAGTGACCACGTCCGCTGACCTACCATCATAGGCCGCTCCTGATTGGCTCACGCCTCGCACGTGATTGGCTCAGTCACGCACCGCTTGAGCCAGTAGATTCGTATCAATAGCCTGTGATTTTGCTAATGGAAGTATTCTGGATCCAACCGTTGATTTTACAGTACATTACCTGTAGCCATGACGCTACACGTGATCCACGACCATGGGGAAAGAGACGTTGTTGGCATAGGTGAAAGAGTACACAATATTTTTATCTTACACACACAAACATACACACACACACACAGACACACACACACACACACACACACACACACACACACACACACACACACACACACACACACACACACACACACACACACACACACACACACACACACACACACACACACACACACACACACACACACAGATTAGCAAGAAGGAAGAAGCATGGAGGCGTTACCGAAAGAAGACAAGATACAGATATGACCACCATTGCTCAGTAAGAAATAAAACCACGAGATTAGTGAGAGAAGCAAAGTATGATTTTGAGCATCAACTAGCCAGAGACATCAAAGACGACACAAGAGCCTTTTACGCCTATGCCCGTAGTAAAACTAAAGTTAAGGAGGGTGTGAATAGGCTGATGAAAGAGGATGGAACGGTAACTAGCTCCACCTTAGAAACATGTGAGTTGCTGAATACGGAATTTCAGAAAGTGTTCGTGCAGGAAGTAGCAAATCCAGAAGGAGTTAGAGAGGCAGTTGCATGGAGGTGCTCTCACCCACCTTAATCTTAGCATAATGGACATCCAAAAGGCATTGGAACAACTTAAGGAGACATCAGCACCGGGCCCAGATGGGGTTCACCCCAAAATGCTCAAAGAATGTGCCACTACTCTCTCCCGTCCACTTCTGTACATCTTTGAGGAATCACTAACATCAGGGGCAATCCCGGAAGATTGGGGAAAAGCCAATATTACTCCAATATTCAAGAAAGGAAGCAAAATGAAGGCTTTGAACTATCGTCCAGTGAGTCTGACGTCAATTCCATGCAAGATTTTAGACAAAACTCATTAAGAAAATCATAATGGAACATTTAGACAAAAACCAAATCCTGTCGTGTCATCAGCATGGTTTTCGATCTGGAAGATCGCGTCTCACTCAATTACTCGAGTACTTTCAAGACTTGGAGGATGCCATTGAAGCAAAGGAGGATGTTGATGTGATCTATTTGGATTATAAGAAAGCTTTTGACATTGTTCCACACCAACGTCTCTTAAATAAATAAAAAAAGCTGTGGGCATTGAAGGGGACATATGGAGGTGGATTCAAGCCTTCCTTGAGAGCAGAAGACAGAGGGTTGCAATCAGAGGTATTTATTCAGGTTGGCTAGATGTATGGAGCGGTGTCCCTCAAGGTAGCGTGCTGGGTCCGGTTTTGTTTCTGATCTTGGCAAATGACCTATTTGATGATATACGGTCCAGTGGGAAGTTATTCGCTGATGACACAAAAATCTACAGGAGAGTGAACAGCCTTGATGATAGAACAGTTCTTCAAGAAGACCTTTGCCGCCTGCAGCAGTGGAGCGAGAAATGGCTCCTAACATTCAATATGGAGAAATGCAAAGTGATGCACGTCGGGAAAAATAATGCTAACTACAATTACTACATAGATGGGTTCCCACTGCAGTCAACAACAGAAGAGAAAGACTTGGGGGTATATGTGACACCTGACACATCACCTACTGTACACATATCTAAGGCTGCTGCCAAGGCTAACTCTATGTTAGGAAGGATCAAGAGAACATTTACTTGTATGGATAAGGAAATATTCCTAGCACTATACCCAACATTGGTAAGACCTCACATGGAGTATGCTGTACAAGCCTGGTCCCCTTACAAGAAAAAAGACATTAACATTTTGGAAAAAGTCCAAAGAAGAGCTACTAAACTTGTTCCCCAACTAAGAGAATTACCCTACAGTGAAAGACTGGATGCCTTAGGACTAACCACCCTACAGGCAAGAAGAACACGCGGTGATATGATTGAAGTTTTCAAGATGCTTAATGGAGATGAGGATATTGACTGCAGTCAATTCCTTCAAATTGAACACAGAGAAAGGTATGAGACCAGAGGGCACCAGTGGAAACCAAGGTTCAGAACAACGAAGAGAGAGGAAAGCTGACGACTGGATTGCGTGAAGCCTAAAGGTAACGAAAGCAAATTTGTTGTAAAAGTCATTTAGATAAAATACATCTGAAAGTTGAAATCCAGGATGAAAGAATAATAAATTTTGGTTTTATTTGAAGCATTTACTTTTTCTCCCATTTTTTATCTATTACCCTGAAGGATTATTGTTTTCATATGTGCCCACTTAAATAGTCTAATTCATTTGCCTTTCGGATTGTTTTCTTGAACTAAATTGAATGAATTTCCTAGATATTGTGCGTAAAAGATAACATTAATGAGTGATGAAATATATCTAAAATGTGTGTTTGTGTACTTCAAATAATGTCTTTATTATTCAATGAGATTCACGTTATCAGTAATGGTTTTAGCATTTATATATATTTTGAACCTTTCATGCCCATTTCTAGTTTTTACATCATTTCGCTATTTAGTTTGTAATATTGATTTCACTCTATTGAGGATATCTGCAAATTGCGGACATAATCACCCACCTCCATATAGATATTCCTTTTTCCCTAAAAAAGAAAAAGAAAAAGAAAAAAAACTTGAATCTGTGGCTACTTAGAACAAATGTGGCTGTTATACTTGCAAAACACGTGTAATGTGACTGGTTCTTGTAGGAAAGGAAACTGAGGCTGTTGTACTTACAGATATTGATGATGCTTCTTGAAAGTGAATATTTTACCTGTAATATCATCAGCGCTGTGAACAGGTAGTGGTACTAAGCAAGACTAGATAAGACTATAATACTTTTTACAGCTGCAACCATGGTCATGTTATTAGTGTAATGAATCAACTAATTAGCAACCATAGGTGCATCTGTTAATATTTATAGAGTCTGTGCCCCACTAAATCATGTGTGTACTGTATGTGGATGGCGCAGTCATCTGTTAAAATCCATTCAACTCTCTCGGAAACACTGCTGAGGTGTAGACTCTTTGATCCGATAGAGAGGATAGACACAATGACCCGTCGTTGGCAATGATACTCAACTCTGTGCTCCCGCAGTCTCAGATTCAAGTGTCTATACATCTCAGATGTTGTAGTGATGAAGAAGAGAGGAAGGAAATTTACTAGTTCAGTGTAGTCACCTAAGTACCAGTTGGGGTGCGTAGGCTACAAATCCTTGATAAGTAAAGACAATGTGTTCTAGTAGTACATAAGCACGAATGATGCCAACAGATAATATGCGTAAAATAAATAGATAAATAAATAAATGAACAAATAAATAAGTAAATAAATAGATAAATAAATAAATGGATAGATAACTAACTAAATAGGTAAAAATAAATAAGTAAATGAATAAATAGATAGATAAACAAATAAACAAATAAATAAATAAAGTAACAAGTACAATACCCTCCTACGACATACGCGTTCTATCCTTAACTTAAGCCTGATACTCGTACATAGCCATTCAGTTATACCCCCATCATGGGCTAGGCTTGTGTGACTGAAACGAAAACAAATGGCTCGTTCCTTTTCTTTTAGGTTTCCCGCCGATGCTCAGGAGTATATACAGTACAGTGTATCGGGCCGTAGGTAACTACTTGTGAAAAAAAAAAAAAAAAAAAAAAAAATTATATATATATATATATATATATATATATATATATATATATATATAAATATATATACACACTTACAGAAGCTAAATGCGATGCCTGATGGACTGCGGTCGAACCAGTCTGTGGAACACGAGACGCCCGCAGGTTCGAGGCTGTAGCGTGACCATCCTAACAGCGGCGATACAGTCCAAATCAGACAATACACCCACACCACGCCTACGCACCGGATGCTCAGGCTCGGCGTCAGGAGATGTTCTGCGAATGGAAATTAAGAGATCAAATGCAGTGATGTGGAAGGGGCTGCTGTTAGCCTCAGTGCAAACTGAGACGCAGGCAACACAGGCGACACAGGCGACGCAGGTGACACAGGCGACGCAGGCGACGCAGGTGACACAGGTGACACAGGCGACACAGGCGACGCAGGCGACACAGGCGACGCAGGCGACACAGGCGACGCAGGCGACGCAGGCGACACAGGCGACGCAGGTGACACAGGCGACGCAGGCGACACAGGCGACGCAGGCGACACAGGCGACGCAGGCGACACAGGCGACACAGGCGACACAGGCGACGCAGATGACGCAGGTGACACAGGCAACGTATTACAGAGCAAAGCAGACTTCCTGTTGTTGAACTGAAGTATAGTTTGAACTTTTAGCTCACTTGAAATGCTGAGGTAGTACATCTAGAAGTATTTTAAGTGAGGAACATTCAAAGTGTACATCTATTTAGCAACAAGAAAACTGCCTTTGATCTGTGCTATGGTGTCTGCGTCTTAGTGTGCGCTTAGACTTAGGGAAGAATGGACAGGGGGAGGACATGACATACGGAAAAGAATCTGAAATGAATAGAGAGTGAAATAAGAGTATATGAGAACCGGTCTTGATGATTTTTGAGAAATATTTGTTTAGGATGTTGAAATGTTGTCATGGTGATGGTATTTTCCAGGTTGCGTGGTCTCACGCGTGAGCAATAAGTTAAAATTTTATTCTTTTTTATTTCATTGGTCGTACTCTATTATTATTTTTCCCTCACTTCATATTTCTCTCATTTTTTTTGTTTACTTTTTTATCATTTATTCAGCAATGCTTATCTCGTGTTTAAGCTTCTCCTTCTCTTGTTCTGCTTTTTTTTCTTTCTCTGATGTGTTCTGTAACTCATTTTATGTCGAACTTCTGTAGGTCTTCCTCTATTTCTCGAGCCTATTCCATCTAGTCTATTTTGTTGTGATTTAGTAAGTTGTTTTGTTTGAAAGTTTGATTTACTCATTTAGCTTTGTGGTGAATCTTAGTAGATAATAATTTGAGAGGAGTTGATATATGGTTTTCTATTTGATTACTAGTTTAGTGATGGTTAGGTTAGGTTAGATTAGGTTAGTAGAAAGAAATGTCTAAGAATATAGTTCGTTAGACATGTTGGACTAGTTATCTTGGTGGATAATTCACATGTTATTTCAAATGATTCAAGATAGCACGTGAGCGGTCGTACTGATTTTTCCTAAGCCGAGTAAAACTATCTGATATCTGTCAAAAAATTGTAAAGTAGTAATGAATAGCATTGAGTTCACCAGCTATTTTAATTTAGAAAATAATTTGAAGAAAAGAAATGCATTCTTACTACAGCACAGCAGTTCCATAAACTCTGTAATCTGTTCGACATCTCAATTCGTACAATTTTGTACATTTTATCTAAATTAGATGAATGAATTGTGAAAGATAGATGGATAAAATGTTTAGATGGGAGAAATATTTTGGTTGATAATAGATTTGGATTTAGAAAAGGGAGGTCATGCGTTTTTGATTTGCTAATTTTTTGCTAAAGAATGATCGATGTTATGAGAGAAGGGTGGGTGAACTATGTATACATGGATCTGGAGAAATCTTTTGATAAGGGAACTAAAAAAAAAAAAAAAAAAAAGTTCCCACCATAGTTGACAGAATGCACAAAGAGAGACTAAATGAACTAGAACTACCAACAAGAGAAGAAATACTAGAAATGTGTACCCCAACAGTCCAAGTGGAAATGATGTGCTACCATACTCCTGTCGCTGCAGTGGATCGAGTCGAAGAAGAAAACTTCCAGACTTTGGGAAGAAAAGAAAAAGAAAAAGAAGAATATATATATATATATATATATATATATATATATATATATATATATATATATATATATATATTTATATATATATATATATATATATATATTTATATATTTAGGAGAAAGTGAAGATGTCTGAAACATATTTAAACCTGAGTTTGCCATACAAGTACTATGATTCACAGGTTTACATGGAAGAGGAAATAATACAATCAGACAACATAAACGATTGTACTTTACGACACACACACACACACACACACACACACACACACACACACACACACACACACACACACACACACACACACACTTTCAACGAACGGACGGCTTGAAGAACGTTCTGAAGAAAAGTGCAGATTGTGGATCCCAACGCAAAGAGAAGTGCCTTTTTGTATTTACAGGGTGGGGGGAAATTGCTCGTGGGGTAGTGGGAAAGTAAGGAAAGAGGAGAAGGGGAGGGATTGCTGGGAAAATGGAAGGTAATGAGGAAGTAGAGGACTTGGTCCAAACAGACCGCCGTAAAGTAAACAAACGACCACAAGACGAGCTGGAGGACGACGGAATGTCTAATAAGAATGTAAAGATTAGAAGTATAGATAGGAACAATACAGTAGAAAGTGATGATAATATTTTCAAGGGATTTAAAGAGAGTGGGGGGGACACAAACCCCCCCCGACTGACAAGACTAGAGAAGAAGGTTGATAAGGTGATCGAGGACTTGGAGAGTAGGTTAGGTCATATGAACACCATTTTACAAAGGGTTGAAAGATTGGAAGAACTGGAAAAGGCGAATAAAAACTTAACTGATGAAATAGAAGACCTAAAAAGACAGTTAAGAGAGGTAAAGGTGGAGAATGAGGAATTGAAGAAGAATAGTAAAGAAAACAGAGAAACGATAGCTAAAGAAAGTAAAAATTGGAAGAAAACCCAAGAAGGAAATAAGGTTTCATTCACTGACATAGTCAAACAGCAATTGAAAGAACATACTGAAGACTCAGTTATTAAAGTGATGAGACAAAAGGAGAATATAGTAAGGGATTTAGCAGACAAGAAGAAATGTATAATTATATTAGGAATGGAAGAGAAACACAACACAGATAGAACCACAAGAATCAAAGAGGAAAATGAAAAAGTAAGCCAATTACTAGAATCAGTTCAGGAAGATGAACCAGAAATTATGAAACAAATCGAAGAGAAATTTAGACTCGGAAAGTATAGCACAGACAAGACCAGACCAATTAAGATTAAATTCAAGTCACAAACAACGGCAGAGAATATCTTATCCAAAACAGGGAAACTAGCAACAAGTGAACAATACAAAAAGATATGGATAAAAAGAGAAATGAATAAAGAGGAAAGAGAGGAAGAAAAGCAGAAAAGACTGGAAGCTAAGGCAAAAAACGAGAACAGAACGGAGTCAGAGAAAGAGAGATTCTATTGGAGAGTAGTGAACATGAAACTAAGGAAGTTCGACATACAAAAGAAAAACATAAGGGAAACAGAGAACACAATGGAAGTGGCAGAAAACTAAGAGTGTCTTACACAAATATAGATGGATTAATAACAGGATTGAATGAGCTGAATGATTATTTGAAAGAAAAAGAACCGGACATAATGGGAATTGTAGAAACAAAATTAAAAGGCCCACTACCACCCAACAGTGTAGGACATGATGCATACAATTATTGGATTAGAAACAGAGAGAAAAAGCAAGGGGGTGGAGTTATGTTCCTGACTAAGAAGGATATAAACGTGAAAGGTGTCATATATGGAAAGAATACAGTAGAGATGATTATGATAGAAGTGGAAGACAGAGATAAGAAGAGCAGAAAATTTGTGATCAATTATGTGCCTCCGAAAACAGCCTCATGGGAGGAGAGTGAATATAAAAGTATGTTAGAGGACACAAAGATAGCATTAACTAAAATAATGGAAGACGGAGGAAGAATAGTTATGATGGGCGACTTTAATTGCAAAGAAATCTGCTGGGAAGAAATGACAGTAAAGAGTGGTGATGACTCATGGGGAAATGCTCTACTTGAGATGATTACTGACCATTCAATGACACAATGGATACAAGAGAACACTAGGTATAGAAATGAAGAAGAACCATCGAGGCTAGACTTAATAATTACATCTGAACCTAGAATAGTGGACAAGATTGAATATAAAACACCAATAGGTAAAAGTGACCACATATTGATTGAACTGGAACTTAATGAAGAAAAATATATGAAAAGAAATGAACAATATAGAAAAGGAAGAATGATGTATGAAAAAACAAACTTTGATAAAATAAGAGAATTCTTCCAACAAGAAAACTGGGAAGAAATATACAAAGAAGAAACATCAGTGGAAGAGAAATGGAATATTTTGACAAAAATTTACAAAAAAGGAGTGGAAAAGTATGTCCCAAGACAAAAACAAGAAAAAGAATATGTAAAATGCTGGTACAACAAAAGTTGTAGGGAGTTAAAAGACAAAAGAGACAAAGCCTGGACCAGATGGAAAAAAGACAGAAGACCTGAAAAATGGAAAATATATACTGGTTATAGAAATGAATATGTACAAAAGTGCAGAGAGGAAAAAAGAAAATATGAAAAAGATGTTATAGAAAAGTGTAAAGATCAACCAAAACTATTCTACAGATTTGTAAACAATAAATTGAAAAACAAACAAGACTTGGAGAAATTAAGACAAGGAGGAGTTGAATACACTGAGGAAATGGAAATGGCAGAAATTATGAACAAACATTTTAAATCAGTGTTTACAAGGGAAAATATACAACCTGAAGAGATTGAGTGGAAAGAAAAAGTCCCCCCCTATGGAAGAAATAGAAGTAACAAAGAATGAAATATTGACACACTTGGGTAATTTTGATGTCAGAAAATCGCATGGGCCAGATGAAATAGCAAACTGGATTCTGAAAGAATGCAGGAATGAACTGGCAGACAAAATACATAGCATAATAAGCAGTTCCTATATAAAGGAGGAAATAAAGAAGAACCTACCAACTATAGACCAGTCTCTCTAACAAGTACAATAGCAAAAATTTGTGAAAGAATGATCAAAAGTAGATGGGTAAAATACTTGGAAAAAAACAACGTACTAAATCCAAGGCAATTTGGATTCAGACAAGGACGATCATGCGTCACCAATTTAATATGTTTCTATTCAAGGCTAATAGATATAATACAAGAAAGAGATGGATGGGCTGATTGTGCATTTCTAGACCTAAAAAAAGCTTTTGACAAAGTACCACATAAGAAGTTGCTTAAGAAATTAGAATATGAAGGAGGAATACAAGGTAAATTGCTAAATTGGATGGAAGACTTTTTGCAAGAAAGAAAAATGAGAGTAGTGATAAGAGATCAGCACTCAAAATGGAATGAAGTAATAAGCGGTGTCCCGCAGGGAACAGTTCTGGCCCCAATAATGTTTGCTATATATATTAATGATATGGATGAAGGAATTGAAAGCTATATGAGCTTCTTTGCAGATGATGCAAAATTACTGAAAAGAGTGAAAACTGAAGAAGATTGTGAATCACTACAGAGAGATCTAAATAAAGTACAAGAATGGAGTAGGAAGTGGGAGATGGAGTTCAATACAAAAAAGTGTAGTATAATGGAATTTGGAAAAAGCAAAAACAGAATAACAGGATCATATAAATTGGGAGAAGAAGGAATAAAAAAAGTTGAAAATGAGAAGGACCTGGGAGTCATTGTTATGAATAATATAAATAAGATTTTTGGAGAAACTTATAATTTAATATGAACAATCAAAGTGGCATTTACATACCTGGATGAAGAAATGGTGAGGAAAATCCTAATCACCCTGATAAGACCAAGATTGGAATATGCAGCAACGATATGGTCACCAAGTACAAAAAAATGTATAAAAAAACTTGAAAGAATACAAAGAGCAATCACAAAACTGGCACCAACACTCTCAAAACTATCATATGAAGAGAGACTACAAAAACTTAAATTACAGACACTAGAGGAAAGAAGAGAGAGAGGAGATTTGATAGCTATTTACAGAATCATGAAAGGCATAGAAATTACTGATAGAGAGAATCTGATAAAATGGGATGACAGAAATACAAGAGGACACGGAAAGAAAATAAAAAAAGACAGCTATAGAAGAGATTTGAAAAAGAACAGCTTTCCTCACAGAGTAATAGACAGTTGGAACAAGTTAGATGAGAAAGTGGTGTGTGCAAAAACAATACATGAATTTAAAAATAGTTGAGATAAAATGAGATATGAAGACGGGATCCCACGAGCATAGCTCCCCTTCCCGTAAAATACAACTAGGTAAATACAACTAGGTAAACACACACACACACACACACACACACACACACACACACACACACACACACACACACACACACACACACACACACACACACACACACACACACACACACACACACACACACACACACACACACACACACACACACTACGGAGGTCCGGGTTCGACCCTCGCCCGGGGCTGAAATAATATCAGTATCGCAGCGCTGAGGGGTGTTACTCCAACTCTCGTGGGCGGGGAGTTGGGTGTGTGTGTGTGTGTGCAAGGTCATAGCATTACCCATAGATCGGACCTACGAGCTCTGAGCTCTCTTCCAGGAGGGAAATAGCTGTCGATCACGAGTCCAACACGTGATCCAAAGACCAAGTGAATACACACACACACACACACTCGCGGAGGACACTAAGACATTGGAGGGGAAACATGGAGAATGTGAATTAACCTGAAGTTATGCAAAATGCAAATCGATGATGAAAGTATGGAATATGATCCAATAACACAATATTTTACATTTGTCTTAGAAATGACATTTCTATCTTATTGTAATAAAATAATCGAAAGTGTCAAAGAAGAAATGAGAGAATTTTAGAAAACGGGTCGCAACTGTGTCATACATAGAGACTATTTAGAAGGATGGCGATACAAGTAGGTGAAGTACCTGTCTTAGATGCCTCTACAAGTAGAGCGAAGGGGAAATCACGTTATTCTTATTCGGAAAGAAGGGAAATGGAGAGTTGAGGGGAAATGGAGAGGAGAGTGGGTACTCTGCCATGACTCAACTCTGCATTAGAAAGCAAATCTTCTGTTCGCCTTTCTTTCTTTTCCTCCCTCCTTTCCCTTTTTTTCTTCTTTTTTTTTCTTCATTTCTAAAGTTCTTTTACTCATTCTTTTTATTTCCTTTGTTTTCTGTCTCTCCATAATTTTCTCTCTCTCTTTTTTCTCCGTGAAAACGAGAAAGCGGTTTGGATTAAGAAAGGAGGATGAAAAAATCTATCTTATACTTTATAACATCCAGACATAACACTTCTGGTAGTCGTCGCCTTACAACCTAGCCCACATGAAATTCATTTAGCCCGTAAAGTTTAAGTGTCTAAAACCTTTCCAAGGTCGATCAAATACCCTTCAAATCTACGGAGTTCTAATGGCTTAGAATAGATAGAATATCCGACACCGAGTCGAACAGACTGGGCAGAAATGACACCAGTTGCGAGGGACACACCTAATTCTGATGAAGCCATTACATTTGGGTTCAGGACGGAGAGGGGGGGGGGTATCGCCGAATTTATGAAGCGGCCTTGCTGTGGATGTGCTGTGTCTTGCGACACTGCCTCTGACCCAGGGCAGTGGACAGGATGCAGGGATGACCCGTCATCCAGGAGGTGCCAAGATAAGAGGGAGGGAGGAGGGTGGAGGGGAGTGGAATGTGTGGGAGGTGGAATGGGTGGGAGTGGTTTCTATGCCTTTTTCTTTTTGGCTACCCCCCGTGTAGGGGGAAAAAGCCTTTGGTCTATGTATGTATCATCCTTGGGGGTAGTTTTGTATCGAAGTAGAGTCATAAAGGTACATACATACATACATATACCAAAGGCTTTATCCCCCTTACAAGGGAGGTAGCCAAAAAGAAAAAGGCACAAAAAACATTCCCACCCATCCCATCCCTAATACACTCCACTCCCCTCCACCCTCCCTCATATCTTGGCACCTCCTGGATGACGGGTCATCCCTGCATCTTGTCCACTGCCCTGGGTTAGAGGCAGTGTCGCAAGACACAGCACATCCACAGCAATGCCGCTTCATTAAATTGGCGACCCCCCTCTCCGTCCCCCCATGCAGAAAAGGAGAAGACGGGGAGAAATCCCTTCTGGCTGCGTCAAATTTTTCTCACACATACTACCTCACCAACCATCCCCCAACCCATTCTACCTCATGCATCACAACATCATCCATATACAACCATTCTCCATTCATCCCTGTCTTCTGTCCTCTCCCGTCCTTCCTCAACAGAAATTCCCCTCTTCCCAAAGCCCCCTTCATCCCATCCATCCATCTCATCCTAGTTCGCTTCCTCGTGTTCACTCCCTCCACATCTGCCTTCCATACCTCTTTTACTAGTCTTTCTAAACTCATTCTTTCCATATGTCCGAAGCAAGCTTTCACAGATTGGTTACAAAATAGGACGAGGGAGTCATATGAGAGGTACAAAGAAAAGAAAAGAGAAGTAAAGCACAAGGTAAAGGAGGCAAAGAGGAGAGCAGATGTGAAATGGGGTAAGAGTATGACAGAACATTTTGAAAGTAATAAAAAGATGTTTTGGAAAGAAATTAAGAGAGGAAGAGGAGGCGAATCAAGTAGAGAAGAAAAGGTAAATGGTGTATATGGAGAGATGATAATGGAAGAGAAGGCAGTAAGAGGAAGATGGGCACAGTATTTTAGGGAGTTGTTAAATGTGAAGGAGGATTGGGAGGGAAAGATAGTTGCAGTGGGAATTGCTAGGAAAATGAGAGTGATGAGTGAGGATGAAGTGAAGGCAGTTGTTAAGATGATGAGAGCTGGTAAGGCATCTAGTCTGGATGGATGCCATGCAGAATGTCTAAAAAAAAAGGAGGTACATTGATGGTGGACTGGCTGGTGAGGTTATGTAATGTTTGCTGGAGAGAGGGTAGAGTGCCGGAGGACTGGAGGAGTGCCTGTATAGTTCCACTTTACAAGGGAAAAGGGGACAAGTATGAGTGTAGTAGTTTCAGAGGAATTAGCTTATCAAATGTAGTTGGGAAGGCTTATGGGGGGATCTTGATTGAAAGGATTAGGAGAGGAACAGAGGGAGTGATTACCGAGGAGTAGTGAGGATTTAGGACAGGTAGAGGTTGCGTAGATCAGATTTTTGTGGTAAGACAGATATGTGAGAAAGTTATAGGAAAAGATAAGGATGTATTTTTGGCTTTTATGGATCTGGAAAAGGCTTATGACAGGGTAGACAGGAAGGCACTTTCTTGATTGGAGACTTGTCTCCACCCATAAAATTGCTGAGCAACTTGCTTCGTAAGTATGTCACTAAAGTTCCAAGAATGTCAATTACATTAAATAAAGTCAATATCCCAAACAGGTACAAGGGAGCGAGAATAATTTCATTTGGCGTTCCCAGGGGCAACGAAACAGGGTTCGTCCACAACTGACAACTGTAACAGAGGACATTATCATACAATTTTCTGGGGAGTAAAGCTGTTCTATTTTTCAGCATATTTAGTTTAGGGCTCTCTCAGGTACATAAACTGATCTGTATTTAGATAGAACTGCATCAGAAAAATACATCACCAAGCCTAAAGAATGAACGAGAAATGATTAAAAACTTTTGTCTAAGGGTCAGATGAAAACGTTTGGCTTAGGTTAAAACAAAACTTGCAAAGCATTCCACTATACGGAAGGTGTAATGTGAGGTTCACCGAATATGATAAACAGTAGAACAAGAGCAACATTATTCCAGATATTGTGTAGAGTAAGTAGTTGCGTGGTGAAAAATTCAGCATGACGGTGATACATGCAGCATAGTTAAGTTACATAAAAATACCTTACCTGGTCCATGCACAATGAAATAATATTAAACTCTAAAAGACGGTGGTATTAATATAATCTTTTCCTCTGATTATCATCGAATTGTAATCTATTTTGTATATCTTATGCAAGTTTACCATAGACGACTGTATAACCTGAAAGGTGAAAGCCATCCACAGAGCTGAAAGAATCAAGCACAGTGCAGGAGCAAAACAAACAAAAGAATAATTTTAGGGGAAGGTCATAGTAGCAGAGACAATAGAAAAACTATTTTGAGGAAAATAGTATCATGGCATGGGAATAAAGTAAAATTGAAACAGTATATATATATATATATATATATATCTATATATATATATATATAAATATATATATATATATATATAAATGTATATATATATGTGTATATATATACATATATATATATTTATATATATATACATATGTATATATATATATATATATATATATATATAAATGTATATGTATATATATGACACACAGGAAACCCACAGTCGGAGAAAATAAACTTCGAATAAAGAAGAATCCTATATTTCGGCTATCAACTGTAGCCCTCTTCAGGAAAGTACATAAGACAGAAGACAAAGGGGACTTATAAGCTACAGAAAAGAGAAGGAATGTGGACAGATAACCTTCTCTTTTCTGTAGCTTATAAGTCCCCTTTGTCCTCTGTCATATGTACTTTCCTGAAGAGGGCTACAGTTGATAGCCGAAATATGATTCTTCTTTATTCGAAGTTTATTTTCTCCAACTGTGGGTTTCCTGTGTGTCATTTACAAATGTGCTACTACATTTCTGTTTAGCAATATATATATATATATATATATATATATATATATATACATATATATACATATATATACAGTATATATACATATATATATGTATATATATATATGTATACCTATATATATATAAATATATATATATAGATATATATATATATATTTACATATATATATATATGTATATATATATACATATATATATGTAAATATATATATATATATATATATATATATATATATATATATATTATATATATATATATATATATATATATTGGGTTTCAACTAACTCATCTCTGGGCGACAGACGGAGATGTACCGGAAAATTGCCAAGGCAAATAAAGTGTTCATCTGAACCTGTTTGGCATCCGCACAGACATGTTGGAAACAGAGAGAGAAAATATTAGAAAAATCCATCTGCCTCAGGGACAGCGATGTTGTTGTGGAGTGCATGCATGCTAATGGCATTGTATGATTGTCATTCATTGCACTTGTGAGGAGATTGGGAAATACATGCTTTTCCCCTTTATATATGATTACTATGAAATCTATATATTTTAAGTGATTAGAATTATGTTATTTTTGTTAAAAGTTTGTACCTAAGAACCAAGGAGAACACGCACGTGTCTGTGAGTTTTCCTGCCAACCCGAAGTGGCGTCAGTTTTCGAATACGCCTTCAAAGCTTACGCACGTTTTGTTGTAGTGCTTATTGAAGTGATTAATGCAATATTTTACATTGTTAGTATACTCTCATTAGTCACCCTCGTACAATGTACGGTATACATGCATATTTTAACATACATTATATATATATATGGAAAAAAGTAAAAAACATTCAGAAACAGGTAATTTAATCCCAACGTTGTGAACCCTGTCCAGAGATCGCCTTCAGGCGTTACAATGGGAGGTAGTTAATCCTCCTTTATATACATAAAAGGCAATACATGTAGTACACTCGGCGAGGTCACTGTGTCCTCTGTTTTCATTCTCCCGTCACAATTATCCAAGTGACCAAATGTCTGTGATTTTGTCCTGGCGTGGGTGTGGATGAAAAGTCCTTTCCCGCCCCCGGGCATAATCTTTCCGAGGTTCTCGCCTGCCTTTGAGTGTCTGTTCCGCGCATCCTTTCCCTTGCCCCTCTGAAAGTGGGGTTAGATGTGGCGTATCTGTTTATGCTGTCTTCGTCGTTAGCCCACGCTCCCAAAAACAGCCTGCTACACTTGTTGTTGTTTTTGTACAAAACATCCGCGCCCTGCCAATCAAACTCATGCTGATATTCGTCACAATGTCTGAATATCGCCGAACTCTGGTCCCTTCTGCTCACTGCTCTGCGGTGTTCTGAGATTACGGCAAAACTGCTTCGGAAAAATGGGGTCAATGTGGCACATAAACCAAGCAATACCTTGCACGGCGCTCTCACGAAGGTCAAAGATCGAGAGTGCAAGAAGGGCCGAACAGGGGCAGTCTACGAGGTGAAGTGCATGGACTGCAACACGTGCTACTTTAGAGAGACGGGGAAAAGCTGGCCACGAGATCAGGAGCGGGAGGGGGACATTTCATCCACACCCACGCCAGGATAAAATCACAGCTTTTTTCGAACACACACACACACACACACACACACACACACACACACACACACACACACACACGCACACGCACACGCACACGCACACGCACACGCACACACACACACACACACACACACACACACACACACACACACACACACACACACACACACACACACACACACACACACACACACACACACACACACACACACACACACACACACACACACACACACACACACACACACGAGAGGAGGCGATACGCGTACATTGTAAGAACAGAAGAAATTGGTGCCATTTCCTACAGCTGGACCATTGATAGGCCTCATACTTAAAAAAAATTGGTGATCAAGTGAAGCTTGCACCTCGTCATTTTTCCAGGAATACTTCGTCCCCTGTGCCCCCTCTCAAGGAACAGGTCACCACTGTATAAAGTCCAGTGGGTCTCAAACTGGGGGTCATGGCCCCCAAAGGAGACATGACAAAAATTTAGGGGCAGCCATGGACTGCTAGTGTCCGCTAGTCTTTTATGGTCTAGTATTGTAAATTAAGTATATCACAAAAAAAAAAAAAAAAAAAAAAAAAAAAAATCAAACCTAAGATAACTATGATTTTTATTTTTTTATTTATTTTTATTTAGGAGAGTGAGATTTGCAAGAAAAATGAAGAGGGGCCACGCGAATGTCTAGAGTTTACGAAGGGGGGAAATGGAGTGAAAAAGGTTGAGAACCATAGCATATGTCTACATTTTTCACCAACTGCGTCACTCACCTCCTTTGAAAACGGATTATTTGAACAACTTGTGTATGGGCGGACGCACCAAAGATAAATCTCCCTATTATATTCATTCAGCTTGACCTTGTGAAGAGAGTCACTTGGAACGTAGTCCTTCGTTTTTTATATTTCAAACTGTTTCTTTAACTCACAAAACACCAACATTGTGGGACATACGTTACCTTCAATCGGATTCGATTGTTAGTGTGATTAACTATTTCCACTAAGGTCTTTTCCCAACTATTCTTTTCATCAAAGAGATCCACAGCGGTAACAGCCTCTTTGTATGCCCCATGTTCAACATCGTTAACAGTTATCAAACTCTTAAGGAATGTAAGCCCTCGTTTGTAAGAGAGGAGACTCTTCATAAAAAAGAACTGCTCGGTATTTTTTCGAGTATATTTTTTTTTGTATTCGACCCAAAAAGATGTAGTTGTTCCTTTTTCATTTAATTTTGTTTTCTTATTTTTAGTCATGTTTACGTACTCCGTGTACAAAAGACCTCCGGAGAGTTCGTTCTTCTTGCAAAGTAAAAAAAAAAAAAAAAAAAAAAAAAAAAAAAAAAAAGTGTATCACGATTCATCCTCATATCTATTTTTTTCTCTTCACTTCTTCCCTCGAAGTAAATTTCCTACTCGTTTTCAAGGCGTAACTCGAGGCTAGACAAAGGAAGATAATTTCTGTGAATGGGGAATCTAAGCAGTCTCCAGGCGTTAACATAACGGACCACTATAATTTCTGATTTCGTTCAGTGGACTTTGCTACATTCTTTCTCTAAATACGTTGTAACATAAACATACATACATACATACATACATACATACATATACCAAGGCTTTTTCCCCCTTACAAGCGGGGTAGCCAAAAAGAAAAAGGCATAAAATCATTCCCACCCATTCCATCCCTGAATACACTCCACACCCCTCCACCCTCCCTCTTATCTTAGCACCTCCTGAATGACGGGTCATCCCTGCACCTTGTCCACTGCCACTGTAACATAAACACTGCACTTCATAAAATCAAGGCACTCAACGCTGATATGGGAATTATACTTGAGACAAAGGTAAAGGTTATATGGCACAATGAGAGAGGGAACTGCCGACAAGTTGGCCACGAAACGTGCTACGTGTGGACAACATCTTTATTGGAGCAGCATTTCGCACAACTTATTAATTGTAAACTCTATATTCGATTTTAGGAACCGTTCAATTGGCCCCCACCTACACTTCCATTCTTGGAAAGCGAGCACATGTGATTGCTATATAGGATATCTGATCAACAGGGGCTGTGCACCATTTGATTTAACCAAAAGTTTCCTCTCGGATTATGTGTCTTTACAGAAAATACCTCATCAACTAAGGTAGAACATGGATTTTTTGCAGCCGAGGTATAATATGAATGTGAGGAAAGTCTCTTTTCTGCCATTCAATACTTCCAGCTTTGGCTGTTTAGTAAGGTCTTCTGTTAATCTATCCAACTTGAGAAATACTGACAGTGGGTTGAAAAGGTTTCCTCCAAAATCAACAGGATTATTCGATTCATAATTGTTAAAGCTCATGTCAAAATTTATGAAGTGGTCGGGACTACCCTAACCTTCAATATAGGCTAACGCATCGTAATGCTTTTGCTCCATGTATAGAGGTTCACTGAGTTAGAAATTACTTCTTTATGATCGCAGATTTGTGGTGTATCAGGAGTTTTAATGTTGTAGTCTCCATCCTGACAAAGTTGTCTACAACGAATTGCTGAGAGAGGAGAGTGCTTAGTGTTACATATTTGAAATTACCCCCTTCTTCATGCAAGGGTTACTGTAGTAAATAGGGCGTACTATTATGATTATCTCAATGACAGTATTTCATGTAGTGTTCACACACATTCTCTCCCTCACTTCATTTCTATTTCTATTCAATCCCGTAACCACCGCCATACTTCCTAAGCAATTTATGCAAAACAGCATAAGGTCCTCCTCTTACACACATGCATACATACATATACCAAAGGCTTTTTCCCCCTTGCACAGGGGAGTAGCCAAAAAGAAAAAGGCATAGAAATCACTCCCACCCATTCCATTTCCTATATATTCCACTCCCCTCCACCCTCCTCCCTCCCTCTTACTCTTGGCACCTCCTGGATGACGGGTCATCCCTGCATCCTGTCCACTGCCTTTCTTAAATTCCAATGTTCTGTCCCATACAGTACCTTTGACAAATGTCCCCTTCGTATAATCTTCTCTTTGCATTTATCCTAGATACATTCTTCTTATGATACATTCACCTCCATCTCCAAGCACTCTCTTGGTTCCTTCACTTTATAATTAAACATATCCCCAGTCCTCTATCCCCTGTTACACGAGACCCTAAACTCTTGGAATTCTTTACTTCCTCCAGCCTCTCTCCTTTAGATCACATCTATAACTCATTAACACCTGCTCCCCTTCTACATCTTATTAATCTATTTTTGTCCACATTTACATTCAGTTTTCCCTTCTCAGGTAACCTTCCAAACTCCTGCTTCAACTTGCCTTGCCGTAATTTAAGAGGAAACACCAATTCCATATTCCAAAATGGTAATCCATAAGAATAAATTAATTTTGTTTGCCTTTGTATGTAGTTATGTGATAAGTGATGTCTGTTAAAATGGAAGTTATACAAACAACAGCTGAAAGAACATAAACACGATAAAGATTGTGATAATTCACAGCTAATTTGATACTATATCGACGGATCACCCTTAGCACCTGATTTGTGCATGACCCTAGACTGACCATCCAAACAAAATAAAAACATAGAACGATATTAGTAATAAAAATCACAGCCATTAAAGGTAAATAGATATTGTGGAACAAATCGTTTGTAGCAGGGATGTAATTCAAATAATCAAACCCGGCATTCGTGAGCCTCGATCGAAGGTCCCACTGCACGTGAGTCACGCTCGCTACTATCTTGTAAAACTGAACGTATCGAACATCACGCTCAGAGGGACCTGCGATCGAGGATCGCGACGGCCAGGTTTTATTATATACTTATACATCTAGAAGCGCTTTCTTTGTTGCATTTGTTTTACATCAGTCATCAGCGTCTCTGAACTAATACAGAAAAAATGCACTTAATAGATTCGACTCAATTTTACTTTTTTTTTTACACACATTTGTTTTGATTTAATTATATTATTAGTCTATATATTTCCAGAATACAGAATGTAACAGTGAGCAATTTACCCTGTTATATCATTAACCAAGTCACTTTATTTTTTTTATTACAACTTAATGAACTAATGAACTCTACTCGTAATGTTAACGTAATCAATTTTATATAATTGTTTATATAATCATAATAATAATCACCATTATTGTATTCTTGTCAAATATCACCTAATTATCGTCATGGCTACATTATCATTAACCTATCTCTCTTATATTATCATTAACCTATCTCTCTATCTGTATCTCTCTACCTATCTCTCTATCTGTGTCCCAAGGTCCTTTTCTCCCTTATCGGGGAGGCAGACAAGTCAGAGGTCAAGTACCCACTCCCACCCCTCGCACTCCCATCCACACCCCCTTCCTCCCATCCGTCTTAGCTCCTCGTGGATGACGGGTCATCTCTTCATCCCGCCCACTGCCCCGTGTCAGGAGCAATGCACTTCATTACTGATAACAAAATAATTTATGTCACTGCTCTCATTGTCATTTTCTTTGCTACGTTGAACTTCTTATGACTAAGTTATTTTCTATATTATTGTCTTTATCATTATAATCACCATTACTATAATTAGAGAATCATGTAATTGTATCAACAAAATTGTTGTCATGTGCATTGTGCTGATCCTGCAGAATATAAAATTCGTTAAAGGAAGATGGTACTAAAAATAGTCATTGGCTCACACCGTATTGACTTCAACAGGGAAAACCCATAATGATGATTCAGTTCATAAGGAAGACTATCAATTGATGTAATAACAAATTGACTCAATATGTGGCATATAGTATAATAGGAACGTCACATTAGCATGAGGCAATGGGGATGGCAGACACCATGTGAAAAGGGACCTTTATTAAATGTACAAAGGTTGAAAAGACCTTAATTGGAACTCCGTGGGATGCACTGTGCTAGTGTCTTTTACTCATCCATTCCGAGATGTATAAATAGCTTAGAGGTTGTATTCTACGTCTATGCACTAAAAAAAAAGAAAGAAAAAAATCAGCAAGTAAAACGTTGTACATTTAATGAAGTTTCCATGGTCACTTGGTGTCTACTCTGATTATTCGGTCGGCAATGACTTAAATAAAAAATGGAGATTGATAGTTGGTTTATGACCCCTGCTGAACCCACACCACAATGTCTGCGTCTATGTACTTGAAAATCAGCACGCAAAACGTTGTACATTTAATGAAGTTTCCAAGGTCATATGGTGTCTACTCTGATCATTCGGTCGGTAATGACTTAAATCACAATGGAGATTCATTGAACCCACACCACAATGTCTTGCCTCGTTGAGAGTGAAGCAGAGGAAGCCATACAGCTGACACATGACATCTCCGAAGATCCATTTACCAACGTAGGCTGATATAGTGGTGTACGGATAACCCGTGATTGAAATGCAGAGGTCGCAACAGGCCATATTAAGGAGAAGAACTGTATGTCCGTCACCTGACCTCCGGAAGCGACGGCGAAGAACGGCAACGAAGAAGGAGTTGCTGACGGTTGAGATGGTTCCTGAAAAATAAGAGAAAAAAATTCAGAATTTAGGTAACCGTTGTACAAGAAGCATCGCATAAAGCAAGCACAAGAAGATAGATCTGGGTGATTGTTTACTCGGGTAAGGTGACTGAAATTGATTTTCGTTAAATCTATCATGTACACTACGATATTACCAAGCAAGCAGACACACAGATGCAACACTTAACAACATTTGGAAACCATAACACCAATTATGAGGGCTGTCATTTGCATACGGAATGAAAAGCTAGAACTCTAAGACAACTCTAAGCTGCTTCTAGTTCCTTTCACCTCAACGTCCTACTTTGATGATAAGATTCTCATTTTGACTTTAATCATTCCGTGATATCATATCGTTCTTCTCGATCCTTTCCAGACATCCAGGTCTAAAGTCTCCCTTCCAGTCTCGTGTCTACTTGGCCATAATCTTGAAATGACCTAGATTCATCTGTTCCTCTTGTTTAGTGTGTTTGTGCATCAAATATCACAATTACTTGAACGCTGGTGGAGTATTCAGAAGAATGCTGATCTTGGATTTGCATACTTGTGGGTTCGAATCCCGCACTCTTCTCCGATTTCAACCAATGACTGTTACCTGCCCCAGCAGTCAAAGCGTACAGGACAGAGGTGATGACTTCAGCTGCAGCTGAGCGTCTACTGGTGTAAGCTCATCACCTTCTATTGCAATTGGTCTTTCCGAATATGTATGTAATATAAGATTTCTATTTTTCTTACTTCTCTCTCCTTAAACCTATATTCGCCACATCTGCCTCCACCTCAATGATTCCTATTTCTTATCTCTCTCTCTCTCTCTCTCACACACACACACACACACACACACACACACACACACACACACACACACACACACACACACTTATGATTGAATTGTTTTACATGAGAAGTATTAAGAAAATATTTCCTAGATCTGTTTTGTACCTTGTCAATCAGATATTTCGGATATTTTCAATTTTCTCTAATGTCATGAATCAATTTTATTTCCTTATCCAATATCTCAGGGAAACAGGTTATAAAAGCTCTCAAAAACATTGATGAAAAAACGGACAACTTGGTGTTTTGATGGTGATAAAAGTAAAAATGAATGTAAGAAAGGATATTGGTTGGTTTTCTGTAAGGATTACAAAGTATTGCAGAGGCGGAACATGCCGACAGGAGACCTTTGGGTCCATAACTAGGTCGGATGCGTGATCTATAACTGGATTTGTCAAACAAGTGCTCGAAACGACGCCCAACCGCGCGAACGGGGCACCCGGCTGTCAAACATATTTGTCAAACTTGTTCGACAACGAGACATCCCGCCCACACGGCCAAACCCAACCCCAAACCCCTGTCTGACAAACCGGGTTTGACATACCGTTTGACCATGTAAATGGTCCTTTCATTAGAAGAAAGGGCCACACAGTGTGAATATATATATATTGAGAAAAACAATTTCCTAAAGAAATATGCTCTATATCATTATATTATTTGTATATACAAAAAGCCTATTCTAGTTTATCAAACTAGTTTAATTCATAAATTTATTGTCTAAGGCAGTGGTTCTCAATCCCAGGGTCGCGACCCAAACTAGGGTCGCGAGGGTGTTTTTGAGGGTCGCCAGAGGGTCTTTAACTTTTTTTCATTAAAGTTTCAAATGTATTTAAATTCATTGTGCTAGTAAATATAAACTGAACTATAAAAACGAAAGTTTATAAACATTATGCAAGTACGTAGAAATATAACATGAAATGGTTGAATTTATTATTACAATTAGGGTCGCGACTCCAGGCTAAGAGTGGATTTAGGGTCGCAGCTAAAAAAGGTTGGGGAACACTGAGACAATGAGGAGTCTGTGCCTAATGGAACTTTGCTACGGACGAAGCCGCCAGTATTGGGCTTCATTTTCCGTACATCCGGGGCAAGTGGCAAGTATCAATGGTCGTCGCTCGGCCTCGACGCGGGAGCTTTGTTGTCACGGGGCGGGGACGAAGTCGCATCCACCACAGCGAACTGATGACCAGGGAAACAAATAAGAAAGATTCTGTTTCCAGTGACGCCAGGCGATTTTATTCAGCTGAGGGATGACCCTGTGGGCTGAACGCTTCTAAAGCGTGAAGGCAAGTAAGAGCAAGAGGGCTGATATTTGGAACGTCGAGGATCAAAGTCTTCCGTTTTGAGTTCGGGTACTGATTCGCCAAAGAGGTCGAGAACCTTCAGAACTCGAAGTCAGAACGCCCAAAAGGAAGAAGAAGAAGTGTTTATCAGGACAGGAGGCTGTCGTTACAACGGCGCACACACGTATTCACCACGAAGGTCTGCAAATACAAGTTCGGTGAAAGAAGGGCGAGATCGATGACGTCTTCTTCAGGATGTGTCTCCCGAGAAGAAACTGAAGACGATGATGATGGGCCATGTACGTCTTTGGGCAGTTTGGCGTAATTTTCAACTGACGTGTTCCTCAGGGTTTGTCTCCAGAGAGGAAATAGAAAACTTCTTATACTGGGCAATATACATCTTTAGGCACTTGGGCGTAGCCTAGTCGTTGATTGACGACGATTGTGATGGCTTAACATCAACCTCGAACTGCTAGAGAGGCCTTGAGGTCGTCGATGACGTTCCTGAGATGCGTTGCTAGCAGAATTTCCTCCTCTAGCCTTTCTCGGAGAATTTCATTCTCGAGCATAAGCTGGTCGCAGGATCTACAACCGGAGTCCTGGCCTGCTGGGTCTTCCTCGAAGTTCTGGAGAGCGTCACTCCAGACTTCGGGTTCTTCTTCGGCGGCAGGTGCAGATCCTTCCTCGATCTCTGCAGACCTGCTGAGTCCTCTGTCCTTCGCGAGGAAACGCCCGACGAAAGTGTGGATGAAGAAGTCGA
>NC_134795.1:15042902-15045402 GCF_046742065.1 Oratosquilla oratoria | reverse complement strand
CGAATATTTTCCTCCTGAAACCACAGTGGGACTTGAACACTAATCTGGCCTTACCCCAGTCGAAAGAATGATTCTTATTTTTGACATGAAGAAATACAGCCGAATTTTCCTGCCCATACCTAATTGACCTTTTATGTTCTGCCAATCTAGTGTTCAAGTCTCTCCCGGTTTGACCCAAGTAAACCAAATCACAATCTTTGCAGGGCAAACAATAAACACCAGGTGACTCAACTTCCTTCGGTTTTTGTTGAACGTTCACAATTTGCTTACGTACGGTGTTAGGATAGTGATAGGCAATAGTGAGACGTTCACGAGGAAACAATTTAGTAGAAGAACTGATGGTATTATTGAATGGAATTTTTAAAATGTCCTTAAAGGAGCGGTGAAAATTTGAGGGGACGGAAGTTTTAAAATGGTTGGCCCTAGCCTTACTGAGGGCTTGGTCCAGAAACCAAGGTGGATAAGCCAACTTCTCAAGTTGATATTTGATCACCTCAATCTCTTGGTCCAGAAATTGAGGACTGCTAGGGCCAACCATTTTAAAACTTCCGTCCCCTCAAATTTTCACCGCTCCTTTAAGGACATTTTAAAAATTCCATTCAATAATACCATCAGTTCTTCTACTAAATTGTTTCCTCGTGAACGTCTCACTATTGCCTATCACTATCCTAACACCGTACGTAAGCAAAAACACATCGACTAAAAAAAAAAAAAAAAAAAAAAAAAAAAAATGGTTCTTCTGTCCGACCGGTCATTCCCCACTTGGCAACTCCGCCATTCCCCACCAGTGGGGAATTCCCCACAGGTTAAGAACCACTGTTTTACAGTCCCCGAGCATAACTCGCAGAGAATGGTAAAGTTTGTCCGAAACTTTGCATAGGCTTTCGCTGTAGTAAATACCTGAAGTGAATCACTCATAACAGCGACGTCTCAGGTTAACGTCAACTTCGGGTCACATTGTGGCTCCTATAGCGTAGTTGGTTAGCTGACATCTTGGCATCGAGCCGCATCTTGGTTCGATTCACCTTAACAACATAAAATACACTCTTAATTGGAGTGCCTTATCTTCTAATCTCATAAACTGCTAAAAACAGATGGTATACGAGATAAAAGGGAATGAAGAGAAGGAATTATGATAAAGAAATTGTGGCTCCTATATCGTAGTTGGTTAGCTGACATCTTGGCATCGAGCCGCATCTTGGTTCGATTCCCGAGGCGACGTCCGCAAAGATTATATGAAGTATTGGACCACCTTTAAAACATAGAATACATTCTTACTTGGAGTGCCTTTTCTTCTAATCTCGTAAACTACTAAAAGCAGATGATATACGAGATAAAAGTGAATGAAGAGAAAGAATTATGATCAAGCAATTTGAAAGCCTTCCGCACGAGAGACATCCTTAAGTTAAATAAGATCTTTTATGATTAACCGGAGCAAAATCTCAGGATCTTGTTTGGTTAAACGAGATCTTTGATATTCCGGCACCCAGAATGACACATCTGAGCTGAATAAAAGTGTCTGTTCTTTGAAAGAGACGACAAATTTCCTTAATGGGTTAACGAGGTGAACATCAAAACGTCTAGCACATTTGATCTGCTACTCTATCCTAACCACATCATACTGGGTGACTTCCTACCACACATTCAAATTACGTTTGATAATATAGTCAACTAATTTTCATTCTCCGGCCAGTAAATGGATCATTATATGTAATACACATGATGACAAATGCGCTTAACGAGAAAATTCTGGGACTGTCGGTAATTTGGAAACAACTTTGCCTTATGACAAGTAGGTACAGTAAATAAGAGCTTACATGAATTGATAAGCACCATAGACAGCAGCAATCTCATTGGAATACAGAACAACCAATTGCACATAGTGATATTGTGCTGAAAAAAAAAGGATTTGCTAGCTTTCACATTTTTGTTCTTTTCGATATTTTTATTAGCAGGTCCTATTTCAAATCAATCCAGACCCAATAAAGTCATGATGATTATAAAAGAATAAAGAATTTGATACAAGATTGGTTCCTTATGTAATATTTCATTTTGTAAAAGGATAACCATTCTTTATTCTAATCTATCGTAACGAATCATATTCAATATTGAATGCTTCATTTTATTAGGAGTTGGAAAATTCTATTATGGAAAAAAGATACCCAACCTAACATATATATAAAGGCTTACTACCAGAAGCGTAGTTTTAACTTAGAAACATTTTAAACTTATTTAGAAATATAAATATACATGTATACATTTATAGAAATAAAAAAGCCGACATATTCCAGTACCTATATCTACACCTATACCTCCAAATATACCTACACTTATACAAATACATACATATATATATTATATATATATATATATATATATATATATATATATATATATATATGAATATATATACATATATATGAATATACATGTATAGATAAATATGCAAAAACATTATATATATATATATATGTGTGAATATATATATATATTCATATAC
>NC_134795.1:15035402-15040402 GCF_046742065.1 Oratosquilla oratoria | reverse complement strand
AAATACGACATCCACAGACACTGCACATAAGATCTTCAGTAACACACCCCTTCACCAGCTTGACTGGTGATAACCGCAATAATGTAATAATAATAATAGTAATGGTAATAATGATAATAATAATAATAATAATATCGCTACTCAAACCCGACCTGGGGTAAAACAGGAATTCTCATGCCTTACCTGGGGCTAATCAGGAACGCCCTCTACACGCGGGAAGTGAAATCTACTCACTAACCGTAAATTACACACATACACCTCTCACGAACATAGCCGCATCCCACGCACAAACATATACACTTCCTTTTTCTTCGACTAAAATTCGTTTCCTTTCTCACTTTCTCTTATACTACATCTTCTCATTTCAGTTTACCTCCCACTAAAGATTTTTCCGTTTTTCCCCCTCTCTCTCCTACTACGTCTCCTACCATTTTCCAAACTTTCGTTGGTGATATAATCTGCTCTTCCTCCCGGCATTGGCGCCGCCGCCCATGTTCCTAGCCCAGTTCTCCTAAGCCACGACAACAAATTAGTCCCTAATCGCTCGCAATTCGCCCGGTGGCAATAGCCCTCTTTTATACACTACTATCTTTTCATTTTCCTACAGACATTCTTCCCCTCCCACAAAACCCGATCCCGCGCAAGCGAGATGGTCTTTCCTTGAAATTCAGAATCCAGATCTTCCTCCCGGCGTTGACGCCGCCGTCCAAGCTCCCACTCCAGTTCTCCCGAGCCACGACCACCAACAAGCCCCTAATCGCTCGCAAATCGCCCGGTGGCAATAGCCCTCTTTTATACGCTACTGTCTTTTCATTTTCTTACAGACATTCTTCCCCTCCCACAAAAAAAAAAAAAAAAAAAAAAAAAACCGACCCCGCGCAAGCGAGTGGTCTTTCCTAGGAATCCAGAATCCAGAGTCCAGATCGCCCAGAAGATGGAACCAGAAAGTTCCGAAACGTCGGCCACAATAGGACAACTACTAAGATACGTCATATTTGAAGACAAAAAGATTGTACGTTGTATCGAAGCTACACGCAATAAAATAATCAACAGTGAATCCTCTTTAGCCTTCAACCTTGTATGTTTACAAGAGAATTTATGTATATATATACATATATATATATATATATATATGTATGTATGTATGTATGTATGTATGTATGTTTCAACAAGAACCCACTGTGTTGGATAAGAAGAAATGAAATAGATGTTATCCATATATTTCGATCACGGACTGTGATCCTCTTCTGTATATGTGTGTGTGTGTGTGTGTGTATAAATGTTTCTTTCTCCTTACACTTTTTAATCCCCCAAAGCTTTTAGTTTCTTCTCTCAATCTACATTTTACCTCCACCCCCACTCCACTTTTTACTGCCACATTCGCACCCAAGTATCTAAAACTATCCACTTCCTCTAGTATCTCTCTCTTAATACTCACTTCTAGTCTGGTGCCACTCTCTCCCCTTGTACATCCCATCACCTTACATTTACTCACATTTATTTTTAGTTTCCTTCTTTCACACACTTTCCCAAACTCTGTCACTAATTTCCTTAATCGCTCCTCTGATCCTTACACAAGTGTAGTGTCGTCAGCAAACAACTGGCTTATCTCCCACTTTTCTCCATTGTTTTTAACCATCTCTAACCCCTAACTAACTACCCTTGCATTCACCTCTCGTACCACGCCATCCATGTATAAATTGAACAGCTAGGGCGACATAACACATCCCTGACGAAGTTCCACCTTTACCTGAAACCACTCACTCTCTCCATTTCTAATCCTAACATAAGTTCTACTATTCTCGTAATAATAATAATGTTAATAATAATGACAATAATAATGATAATGAAAGAAATGTTATTTTTTTTCTTCCGCTCTCATTTCATCTTTGAATTTGACATTCTCTAAGAGTCCCCGTGTTTTTGCACGTTCACCTTCATTTGCACCTTTCATAATCATAACATTTTTAAACTGGTGCTAACTTCCAAGACTTGATCATTATTTCATTGACTAGGACTTGCGATATGATTTTTTCATTTGACGCAAACCTAAACATATCAATCTGATCTGCTATATCCAAGTCATTTACCAGAATCATAGAGGTTATTTCCCTGGTCTTTGGCGTCTAATATTCCTGGCGCATTCCATGAAGTGATGTGGTCTTCTCGCCAGCCAAAGAGTATGACACATCTATTCTTGTTAGTTACATCTTTTACAGGAGATGTAATGTATGTGTACTTTTGTATCTATGTATGTGTGTGCGTGTGTGTGTGCGTGTGTGCGTGTGTATGTGTGTGTGTGTGTGTGTATGTTTGTACTTCATATGTAATACTAAATATAGTTCAACTTTGCATACCACTCCACAGAATTGAGACAGACGTTGGATATAGACAATCGCACAGAAAAATTGGAGTCATAGAGATCGTAGAGAAAATATTTAAGGATAGTAGAAGAAAGGAGGGATAATAGAGGTTCAAAATTATTATTATTTTTATCATATATATATTTTTTTCTGAGTGGAGATTAGTTGTCAACTATAGATGAATGTTGCATGATTTTGGTTCGTAAAGATGTCAAGAAAGTCCCCAAATTTTTAACGGCATTAAACCTTTGCAATCAATAACTCATACGGAGCTTGTCAGAATAAACATAGATCTTATACAGGGAAATGTTCGGAAATGGAAAAAATGTTAAACATTCCCAGTGAAGACTAACTTTGGGATACCATGAAATTATTCCCTTGAGAGATACTAAACACAAAGGTATTTTAACATAGTCTATAGATGGTGCCTTACCAATAATGGTGAGGATGATTGCAATGCTGAATAAAGTTTCCTTTGACACATAGCGCTGAATAGGACCATGGAGACTAGTGGAGTGAACGTCCAAGGCCACTTCATTCGTTCCCAAAGGAGGCTCGAGATCCACCATCGTGGTTGCATTCTCATGGATCCCTTCACTGTTCGGGATCCAGGACATGGCTTAGTGTGACTGTTCCTTCCTGCAAAAGAAAGAAAGTTCCTTATATTTATCAACAAGAAATAAAAAACACTGGTTGAATGAATTATGTAACAAGACTAGTTAACTCCTCAAAATCCTCTCCATATTGTAGTCTTTTTGTTTTATCGTTATAGCTAATGCGTTGCAGTTGTGTATATAATGTTAGTTTTATTCACAAGTATCTTTTCTACATATGGTACATTAGTGTCAAAAGTTGTTAAATCAACAAGGTGTAAAATTCACGCCATTTATAGTGTGAGCCTTTTGTGTGTATAGCGTTTTAAGTGAAAATAATAAAAATTATTCTATGAAACTAAACTACAAAGGGAAAGGATAATGGTACATTTATTTCATCCTTTATTCTGCTAATGTCCTGAGATTTCACGATTACTTCCAGCCATTCTCACGCGTGGAGAGGATATTCCAATATCAAAAGGGTCTCAGTGACCTAAGCAATCAAGTAGAGAAGAAAAGGTAAAAGGTGCAGATGGAGAGATGATGATGGAAGGGAAGGCAGTGAGAGGAAGGTGGGTAGAATATTTTAGGAGGTTGCTAAATGTAAAGGGGGATAGGGAGGGAAAGATGGTTGCAGTGGGAAGCGCTAAGAAAATGGCAGTGATGAGTGAGGAAAATGGAGGAGAAATAAGGAAAGATGAAGTGAAAGCAGCTGTTAAGATGATGAGAGCAGGGTTGGATGGATGCCATGCAGAATGTCTGAAAAAAGGAGGTACAGTGATAGTGGACTGGCTGGTGAGGTTATCTAATGTTTGCTGGAGAGAGGGTAGAGTGTTGGAGAACTGGAGGAGTGCCTGTATAGTTCCACTTTACAAGGGAAAAGGCGACAAGTGTGAGTGTAGTAGTTTCAGAGGGATCAGCTTGTTGAGTGTAGTTGGGAAGGCTTATGGGAGGGTCTTGATTGAGAGGATTAAGAGAGGATTAGGAGAGGAACAGAGGGAGTAATTGGTGAGGAACAGTGTGGTTTTAGGACAGGTAGGGATTGTGTAGATCAGATTTTTGTGGTAAGACAGATATGTGAGAAAGCTGTAGGAAAAGGTAAGGATGGTTTTGGGGCTTTTATGGATCTGGAAAAGGCTGATAACCACAAAGGAAACCGAAAAAGAAACTACAATTCCCAAGCGCTTTCGTGATATTTAACATCTTCAGGGGATGTGAAATATTACGAAAGCGCTTGGGAATTTTAGTTTCTATTTCCAGTTTCCTTTGTGATTATCAGCAATTTATTGGATCACGTGGTTTTGTGATATTTTTTCATATATATATATATATATATATATATACATATATATATATACACATATATATATATATAGGTATATATATAAATATGTATATATATATATATACATATATATATATGTGTGTGTGTGTGTGTGTGTGTGTGTGTATGTGTGTGTGTGTGTGTGTGCGTATGTAAATATGGAATCAATGAATTCATTTATGATTTGAGATATAGCAAGAGATATGGTGTTTGAGATATTATTTGTTTCCCTTTATATCATTTTCCTGGAGAACCATTTGGTAGCGTGGACGAGCATATGTATTCGTATGTGTGTACACGTACAACATAAATCAATCGTACATGTTTTTATGCCAAATATTTGGTTGCCACATCCGACTTTTTACACTATCGCGAGAGGACATCCAGTGTCGACACACTGATGGGGAAGACCTGAAAGATAACTGTGAGATATTTATGTTTCAATCAGGCTACTAAACATATATAATGTATCAATCGAAACCTTTTGATGGGATTTGGGAGTGTGTATCTAACACGTTATAACTTGACATACTTGGACATGTAAGATAAAATAAAACTGCATTACTTGTTTTCTCCTCTTAACCTCTTAGCACATTAATCAATGAATGTTCACGTATTTAATGCGTAAGATGATACAGTTTTTGCCATTTGTGTTGATAGAAAAGGAGCAAAAGTGTCTGTAACGGTTGCGTGAATTAGAACACCGGCTTAGGCGATTTG
>NC_134795.1:15025402-15027902 GCF_046742065.1 Oratosquilla oratoria | reverse complement strand
ACACACACACACACACACATATATATATATATATATATATATTGTGACATTATAGGCTTATGAATGGTAAGAATGGAAAGACACGATTGAGAACAAGAGACTTTATTCCTGACCGGTTTCGCCTTTGAGGCTTCTTCAGAGGTAATATTTACAGAGAATGAATGCATAGGTATTTGTAGGGCAGTTGCTGTGGTTTATGAGGGACGCGGGGTGGGATTCCGTGTGTTGCTAGGCTAGGTGGTCATGTGGGGTCAGGTGTGAGGCGGGCGGATGAACCAAGCAAACATTTTACATGAAAATCTAAACAAACCACAAAGAAAGACTCTAGAAGCAATATACATAAACACCAAAGATTACATCAACAACAGAACAGGAGACATCAAGATTGCAAAACATGCCGCCAAATACGCCATGAGACAAATGTCCACACATAACAAACAAATACATCCGCCCGCCTCATACCTGACCCCACATGACCACCTAGCCTAACAGCACACGGAATCCCACCCCGCGTCCCTCATAAACCACAGCAACCGCCCTACAAATGCCTATGCATTCATTCTCTGTAAATATTACCTCTGAAGAAACCTCAAAGGCGAAACCGGTCAGGAATAAAGTCTCTTGTTCTCAATCGTGTCTTTCCATTCTTACCATTAATATATATATATATATATATATATATATATATATATATATATATATATATATATATACGATATATATATATATATATATATACACACACACACACACACACACACACACACACACACACACACACACACACACACACATATATATATATATATATATATATATATATATATATATGTACATATATATATATAAGAGAAGATTTGGAATCTGGGATCCATATTGGAAAACAGTAAACACCAGAATCAGGGCAAATAAACCCTTCAATTGAATCTGGTGTTTACTGTTTTCCAATATATATGTGTATACATAATTATATGCATATACATACATACAAATATATATATATATATATATGTATATATAATATGTATATATGTATATATATTGCATATATATATATATATATATATATGTATATATATATGTGTATATGGTTGTATATGGATGATGTGTTTGCATGAGGTGGAATGGGCGGGGGGTGGGGGGTGAGGTAGTATGTGTGAGCAAAATTTGACGCAGCCCGAAGGGATTTCTCCCCGTCCTCTCCTTTTATGTAATGGGGGGACGGAGAGGGGGGGGGTCGCCGATTTAATGAAGCGGCCTTGCTGTGGATGTGCTGTGTCTTGCGACACTGCTTCTGACCCAGGGCAGTGGACAAGGTGCAGGGATGACCCATCATCCAGGAGGTGCTCAGATAAGAGGGAGGGTGGAGGGGTGTGGAGTGTATTCAGGGATGGAATGGGTGGAAATGATTTTATGCCTTTCCCTTTTTGGCTACCTTCCTTGTAAGGGGAAAAAGCCTTGGTATATGTATGTACGTATGTATATGTATATATATGTATATATATATATATATATATATTATAAATAAGTATATATATTAAATATATATATATATATATATATATATATTATATATATATATATATACACACACACACACATATATATAAATATATATATACACATATACACACACATATATATATATATATTAAACACACACATATACACACACACATATATATATATATATATATATATATATATATATATATATGTGTGTTTGTGTGTGTGTGTATATATTATATATATATATAATGTATATAAATATGTGTGTGTGTGACTGTGTGTATGTGTTTGCGTATGCATATATATCTACTATGATAAAGTAGTAGCCTTGGTCTTTCTGTTTGCTTGTCTGTTTGTTTATGTTTGTCTGTTTGATCACGAACTCCTAGGGCTTTAGAGATAGACCCCCATAACCATATATATTCTGATACCCTATCACTCCAGGTACTTGAATAACTATATTTCATTTAAAACAATATTTTGGTTAGGATTAAGGGAAGTTAGGTGGTTTATGGTGTGGGAACAGGGCACTACTGTAGTATCCCCTAAAGTCGCGTAGCTTTTTTGTGACATTAGAATTAATGTGATTAAATAAACCATTGTATGTGTTCATCAATATTATTTATATTTGTGAAATTAATGTTTCTACAGACCATGATAACTTTTGTAAGAAGAAAGCATGTAAATGTAAAATGATTGTATGATTTTACCAAATGTTGAAGAAAGCATGTAAATGTAAAATCATTGTATAATTTTACTGAATTGCTGAAATATTGGTTATTTCTATCTAATTTTAGTGCGGACAGAAATAGATTATTAAGAAACTCCTAGGTTTTTGCAGATAAACTTCTATAACCATATATATTCTGAAGACAAATAAACTAGATACATTTCTTCACCTTTTAGCTGTAGACATTTATTGTCAATACACACACACACACACACACACACACACACACACACACACACACACACACACACACACACACAC
>NC_134795.1:15015402-15020402 GCF_046742065.1 Oratosquilla oratoria | reverse complement strand
GTGTTATTTACAAATGTGCCACTACATTTCTGTTTTAGCATATATACATATACATATATATATATACATATATATATATACATATATATATACATATATATATATATACATATATATATATATATATATATATACATATATATATACGTATAAACATATACATATACATATATATATATACGTATATATATATACATATATATATACGTATATATATATATATATATATATATATATATATATATATATATATATATATAAATAAGGAGTTCGTAAACAAACAGATAGACTGACAGACAGACAGAGGGTAATATTTTATTATAGTATATATATATATAAATATACATACATATATATAATTTACATATATAAATATACATATGTATATACATATATATATATACAAATATATATATGTATATATATGTATATACATATACATATGTATTCGTGAAGCGTGGCAGGAGATTCTCTTTTAAGCATATTCTGTTGAAAACGACAGCAAATTCATTAGAAATTAATTTCTTTCTTAAGCTTTCTAGCTTTCGGAAAGTAGATTTCTGGGGAAATGAGAGGGGAAGAAGCAAATTTCCAATTGACATTGGTAACTTATATTAACACAGAAGTCTATCTTATATACAAAATAAATGAAAATAAACAAAACACAGTATAATAAACCCAAGACGTTGCGCAGATCGTTCTGCATCTTCAGTTGGAATGAAGGGAAGTGTGACCAAGACGAGTATAAATATGAAATGTGACCCCCACGAAAGAACGTGACAAAATATCACTCACCATTTACTACAGGAACAAGAAAACATCTTCCCTAATCTTAAGAAATCACACCGACCCAAAACCTCATGGTATACGTCAATCCCACGTAGTATATAAATTCACCTGCCCAGAGGAGGACTGTACGCCCCTATCTACCTACGTGGGAAGGACAACTACCACCCTGTCCAGAAGAATCACCCTTCACCTACAACAAGGAGGACCGAAACAACACTTTTGGACCCACCACAGACGCCATCTAGACAGGGAAACCACGGTACAGAACACAGAAATCGTCGCAGAGGAGGACCTCCAACGTTTGACCATTTTGGAGGCTGTAATCATAAAAGATTTACAACCTATTATTAATGTACAAACAAATGATTTCTCCCTCCTCCCCAGCATGAAACCTACATGCAGGAGACATTTGCTCACCAAAATACAACCACCAGATCAGAGAACACCCATAAAGGTCCAAAATATCCCCGCAGAGGATAAAATGTCATGCCTTAGGCGATCGGCTAGGCTTAGGAACCAACCAAATAGCGCCAGCCAAATAGAGGAGTCATTAAGTGACCTCTCCAAGTATTTTCCTTTATACATATTTATACTCGTCTTGGTCACACTTCCCTTCATTCCAACTGAAGATGCAGAACGATCTGCAAAACGTCTTGGGTTTATTATACTGTGTTTTGTTTATTTTCATTTATTTTGTATATAAGATAGACTTCTGTGTTAATATAAGTTACCAATATCAATTGGAAATTTGCTTCTTCCCCTCTCATTTCCCCAGAAATCTACTTTCCGAAAGCTAGAAAGCTTAAGAAAGAAATTAATTTCTAATGAATTTGCTGTCGTTTTCAACAGAATATATATGTATGTATACATATATATATATATATATATACTATAATAAAGTGGAAACCTCTGTCTACCTGTCTGTCTGTCAGTCTGTCTGTTTGTTTGTTCACGAACTCCTCATAGGGTTTTGGGGATAGATCCCCATAACCATATATATTCTGATACCCTATCACTCCAGGTACTTGGATAACTATCTTTCATTAAAAAAATGGTTAGGGTTAAGGGTTAAAGTTAGGTGGGGTCTGGTTAGGAGAGTGATTATTCACGAACTAATCCTAGGTTTTTGATGATAGATAACTCAATTGAGGCAGCGTACATTACCTCACTCCCATGTAGTAATCATCAAGACGGTTTTGTCAAATTGGCGAGGGTAGCAAGCGGCCTAATTATCCACGAGGCAAGACGAAAACGAGATGGCAACAGCATTGACCGGGGAGGAACGGGGTGAACTGTGTGAATACATAAGTTGTCGTTGTCTTTTTTGTGTATACTCTGAAGAAGTCCTAGTTGGACGAAACGTCGGAAATAAAACTTCAACGGATTCTTGGCGTTTAAATTCACCACCCTAACACTCATATATATATATATATATATATATATATATATATATATATATATATGTATATATACATATATTATATATGTATATATATGCATATATATATATATATATATTAATATATATATTAATATATATATATATATTGAATATATATATGCCAATATATATATGCATATATACATATACATATTATTTATATATATATATATATATACCCACACACACTGAATGGTCCCCAGTGCAGATCTTAATCTTTTTTCAACCACATTAACTTCATACTATTAATTCCATGTCATCACGAACGAGACTGACAATGCGCTCGTCGGAGACATATACGGAAACTAATACGAAGTGAAGCCAAGGGCTCGAACCTCAGCTCAGACGTATCAAAGTAACAGTGACTAACCACTGCGCCATCAAGAGAGATGAAGGCGCAGTGGTTAGTCACTGTTACTTTGATACGTCTGAGTTGAGGTTCGTGCCCTTGGCTTCGCTTCGTATCATTTTCCGTACATGTCTCCGACGAGCGCATTGTCAGTCTCGTTCGTGATGACATGGAATTAATAGTATAAAGTTAATGTGGTTGGAAAAAAAAAAAAAAAAAAAAAAATATATATATATATATATATATATATATATATTGCAGAAACCACAGGGAAATTAAAGTCGGAATACTGAACGTTTTCGTCTATTACGACATCCTCAGAGTACAAAGAAAGAAAAAATAGAACACAATATTTATACAGAAGAAAGAAAACTGGGAGAGGTCATAGCCACATAAAACCTTCGGACATTATACATACAACACATTCAATTACAAATGGAAATGTTAATGTTAATAAAAATACATATACATTCATATACACATGGAAATAAGAATGGTAATAGTAACAAGAAAAAATAAAAAAATAAAAAAATAAAATAAAATAAAAAGAACAAAAACCATGTGGCCGAAAGGTCCACAGGACAATTGGTACAATTAGGAAACTAGGTACTGCTTTACTATCCTATGATATTGTTTAGTTAAACCAAAACACAAGTAATATTATTATCAAATTGTACAAAAAAGAAAAAAAAATATTTAACAGAAATACGAAAACTGGAAAGGTTATGCCACATAAAACTTTCGGACGTTATGCATACATACACATTCATATACACAGTATGTCGTAATAGACGAAAACGTTCAGTATTCCGACTTTAATTTCCCTGTGGTTTCTGCAATATCTTTTCGTCACGCGTTATTGTGATTATTTTTGCAATATATATATATATATATATATATATATATATATATATATATATATATATATATAGATATATATACATATATATATATATATTGTATATATGTATTATATATATACATATATATTTGAAAAAGGTGGAAAAAGAGAGTCACGGATCTTGTTCCGAGTTTATTCCTGACCGGTTTCGCTTGTAGCTTCTTCAGAAGCAACAAGCGAAATCGGTCAGGAATAAACTCGGAACGAGACCCGTGACTCTCTTTTTCCACCTTTTTCAACTTGTCACAATGTCTCAACATATTTATATATTCATATATATATATATGTATATATATATATATATATATATATATATGTATATATATATATATGTAGATATATATACATATGTTTGTATGTATGCATTTATGTATATACATATGGATATATATATATATGTGTGTATATATGTATTTATCTAGGAATGTATGTATGTATGTATGTTCCGTAGATGTATTTATGTACATGTTTATATGTGTATATATGTATGTATGTATGTATTTATGTAAATATATATGTAAGCATTAATCCCGTGTTAAAGGAAAAGGATAAAGTGACCAAATTTATACAGTCGTAACAAAGTGAAGGCGCATGTGGAATGGGAATGCTTGGAATAGTGGGGTCACTTAGAAGGTAATCAGCTCCTTATTGGGGGCATTGCGACCGTAATCACAAGAAACATAATGAGCATAGCTTCTCTACACGTGACAACCTTTGTCGTTCTCTTATGTGTATACGGGATATAGGCTCACGCATACACTCATAAGCGCACGCACGCACGCACGCACGCACGCACGCACGCACGCATACGCTCAAATGTAATACAAGTTTGAACGTTAGATAAATTTAAAGCTAAATATAATAGTTGGAGAGTAAAAGACAAGGCAACAGAGGCGTTGCATCTTTCCTTTGTACGTCAATTGATGGATCGTGGAGTAAAAAATTGTTGAATATATGAATATATAGAGAATTAGACACACCAACACAACTGCACTCGATCCCAACAAAATACCTAAGATCATTATAGCACCGAAACACGAACGTCAAAACAATAAATCTGGCAAATATATATATATATATATATATATATATATATATACATACATACAAAACAAATCACTAAGCACACGTGACAACAACACTTGCAGAAATCACTTGGAAAATAAAAGAAATGAATACCGAACGTTTTCGTCTATTCAAGACATCATCAAGGTACAAAGGATACAAAAAATTACCAAAGGTCACAATATGTACATGGTGGTAGAGGAACTGGGAAAGGTCCAATGTTACATGATTCCAGAAGAATTATTTACAATCTTTTTAATAATAAAATTATCTAACTTACACAAACCTAAGCTTAAATTCATATTATTTTCAAAACTATCTTTAATGTGACATGACTCAATTATCTTCCTTTCTACAATATTATGACATGATGTAATAACTTTTGTGTTCTCCCAGTCAATACTATGGGAGAGCTCTTTTTGGTGGACGAAAAGTCCGCTTGACATTTGACCGGT
>NC_134795.1:14982902-15002902 GCF_046742065.1 Oratosquilla oratoria | reverse complement strand
ACTGCGCTGAAATTATATCTCCTTTGATAGCCTAGTTGGTAAGTCACTGCCGCACTTGTCATGAGGATGCCGGGTTCGAGTCCTGGGCAGTACCACATTTCAATTTCTGCATGCTGGCCTTTGATGGCTTAGAATTAAAGTGCATTGTGGTAGTTAAAATGTATCTCTAATCACTGGGAGTCATTCAGTGTTGTATATATATATATATATATATATATATATATATATATATACACATATTTATATATATATATATACACATATTTATATATATATATATACACATATTTATATATATATTATATATATATATATATATATATGTGTGTGTGTGTGTATGTATATATATCCACGCCTAATGTTATCCCCGTCCCTTTATTGTCGCGTTTTACGACTCAAGTGGGAACACTTGGTAGCAGTATTCTTTCCCCCCTACCACAAAGTCCAGTGAAAGAAGGAAATTAATATTCAGAGAAGTTGTATGACAGGACAGTATTAAGAGTTGGGGGACAGCATAACGGAGGGACAGTCGCAGTATGATATAATATAAGGAAGGTACAGTTAGTAAGGTAGAGTGAGGACAGAAAATAAGGGGTGAGGGAGAACTAAAAGTTAGAAAAAGAAAGACAAAATGTGAGAGAAAAAAAAATTAAATATACAAAGAAAGAAAAGAAGAAAAAGTATGAGAAAGAATTGACGTTAGTTTGGTTACCAGCGAGTTAACACAAGCGCGGATATTTGCGAGGACGTTGTTGGATTTGTGTGCAAAGTGAGGTCGATTGTGCCACAATTTCCAGAGAAAGATCCGGGCAGAATTTTCTTTTCTCTTGAAGATGCAAGTCTGATGAGTTGGGAGGGAAGGTACACATTACTGATTCAGACATCACTTAAGTGGTAGGAGTGTCATTCTCCCTGTCATTTGAAAGAGAATATGATAGTATCAGAGAGGAAATATTGAAGACATACTAGGTAACGCCAAATTATTTCCGGCGAAGATTTAGGGCAACTAAAAAAAATCCCCATCAGAAATACGTATACTCATTTGTTGACAAAGAATTTAGATCAGTTGTGTTCGAGTTTGAGAAAATAAGGAAGGGGAATCAGCTGAAACACTTTTAGTAAAGGATTAGTGATGAAATAAAAAATGCAAGTCCTTTCATTTAGTTAGAATAAACAGAGAGGGAGCTGATCAAACTTGCAAGAAAAGTACATGAGGTGATGCTGCTTCTAAACCCTTGTCTGATGACCGTCACCCATATTCTGCCTACGTAAAAAACACGGGCAACGGACACCTGGTCACACTGCCTTCACAATGATAAAGTAGTAGCCTATGTCTGTCTGCCTGTTTGTTTGTTTACGAACTCCCCCCAAAACCATATATATTCACCATAACCCAGGCTGCTTGGATAAGTATATCTTATTTCGAAGGGGCGTCTCCCTCCTTAAATTGATTTTTTTCTTACTTTCTTAACATTGTATTTGTGTTAATTTTTCCATTGAGTTATATTGATACGTGTAACTTTTCTCCACAAATTCTATCAAAATTAAAATGATCATTTGCCTGCAGCAACGCGCGGGTAATTTGGCTAGTATAAGTATAACACTCTCCTCTATTTCTGTATATATACATATATATATATATATATATATATATATATATACATATATATATATATATATGTATATATGTGTGTGTTTGTGTGTGTGTGTTGTGTATCTAAATAATCCAATTTTTTCATTTTACTTTAAAGTATTTTCTAATCAAATGATTAGATGGTCGTTTAAACTGTTCCACAGTTCCCATATGCACGCACACATAAAATCAAACCTGTATGCGTAGTGCGACGTGATCGAGAGGGAGAAACCGCAGCTCTGACCTTGAGCCCCACCCTAGATGGGCGGCGCCTCACCTCTCTTCTCCTTCTATCCTGAACCCTACGCTCCCTAGTCTGTGGTCACCTGACCACTTTTTACCAACGGCATACATCTGCCCTTTCACATCCTCGTCGCATCACATCGTCCTCACTGTGTCCGTTCCAAGGATGTTAAGGAAGAAATCATTTATTCGTCTTATGGTTTCCATTCCGTTGTCTAATCATAGCTTTTCCATCATATTTCCTTAAAGCATTTTCTAGAACATCATCCATAGTAACGATAGCTCGTTCTTTTATGAAGACACTTGTTTCTGTGTTTTCCTTCTAGCCAGTATTAATCAACAGCCACCTTTGTATCATTGCCTTGTAACAACAGCAGGGTAATTCTGCCTGTAATGAAATGATGTACATTGCATTAGCTGCATTATAATTTGAACCCCACAAAATTCTGTTTTTAGATAACTTTGTATCATCCACATCCACCGCTAAATTTCCGCATCGTCAGTTTCGACAATGTTCCATAACTTATCACATTTGTGTAATAACGCAAAACAATCCTCTTTTAATGAATATTAATTCTTTTCATAATTCATTTTATTGCATTCATTCATCATTTTTCAATGAATTATAACTCAGTTATTTCTAAGTGCTAATGTTCTACATTTTGTCTTTGCTATATGATTTTACATGCTATAATTAGTTTATTACTCAACCATTAATTTGATGTATGAAAAATACAGATTCTTTCATAACACCTTTATCATTTTCTCTAAATCACATTGAATTATTGATGTATATTCTCATAGAATGAAAATGTTAGAAAAAAGGGGATAAAGAAGATGTTGTTGCAAGGGATTGAGTAGGTAGCGCATTCAAGCAAACTGTGCGATATAGTTAAGAAAATTCACGAAGGTTGGTGGTATGTGGGCGTCATTAGTCATGAGACAGTCATGGTTGAAACGAGAATGTTCTCTTTTTCTTAAGAGCTTCAATGCTCTCTCAATACATCTTTTACGCTGGTGGAAAAAGGCTCACGGGGACACATAAGATTTGGTTGTCTTTAAATAGATTAACAGCTGTGTCTACGATATATTTGTCACAATTTTTGTCGTGTGGATTAAAAGGTAGGATATGAGTCTCCTGCAGGCAGAGATGAAAGAGGTTAATGTTACATTCCGAGCTACCTTGCGGGCTCCTTCGTTGCCGGGACGCCAAAATGAAATGGCACCGATTGAAAGGACAGGGACTTAAAGTGGAAGGAATTTAATATGAACCACAAGTGTATCTCGTGAATCAATGAGTCGCGGTAATGGAGAGTAGAAAGAGCCTTCATGGTGCTGTGTGAGTGCGAGATTAAAGTAAGGAGTTCAGCTGATAATAAGCTGTAAAGTAGAGAGAACAGCAAAATGTTCGGCGGACAACATTGAAGCGGAATCGGTGGTAGAAGGGAATCAAGCCTATTTAGTTGAACAACTAACTCTACAGTCAAATTGGAAGCCATCTGTGCATCTGTTAATGAAGGAATGAGGGGATAAGTAAGAGATTTCTGTTAGTTGAAGCCAGATGCTATTCTTTTTTTTTGGGCAGCGTGGGCAGAGTAAAGTAGGACATCCAGGGGAAAAGTAACAAGGAGGTCTGGGCACTTGTTGTGACTGGATGGACGTTGACAGTTATGTCTAGTGTGGATTGCAAGTCTACCATTCTCGTGCTGACTGGACGGGCACAGTCGGCGTCTGTTGAAGAATCCTTGAGGGGTTAAAGAACGGAAGAGGCTGCAAAAAATTTCGGGTAATGGAGACTTGTTGTGAAAAAGATATGTGTGATGTCAAAGAACAATGAATGTTTGAAATGGGTTATCCTCTTTATGCATATCATTCTTCTACCTAGGCACTGCATAAAACGAATGAACTGAGTTGCAGGTTGAGAGGGATTATGGTGTTTAGCCATTCGAGGGGCCATGGGTAAAGCAGAAGAATATTCTTGACATCCATAATGAATATTGTTTTCATGGGAGTTTCGTAGATTCCAGAGGGATCTTCTGTCGGCGCCCAAAAATAATTTGGATGATAATCTAAGAATGTTACATGTTTGAAAGGATGACGTTTGTTAGATGATTTAGATGAGGGGTCCAATAAGTCGAGACTCGAAGCTTAGATCTAGAAATCGTATCTGTTCAGTGACTAGGAGGAGAGTATTGCCTGGACGTATTTAGGGAGTATCTTTGCAGCGTGTCATGTGGAGAAATGTATGGTAGATGATTTAAAAAGAGAGAGAGAGAGAGAGAGAAAGGAGAGATAGAGAGAGAGATAGGGAGATAGACACAGAGAAAGAGTCCGTTATTTTATTGAGTGGCAAAGAGGAATCCGAGGGGGAACACTAGTTTGCAGCAGTAGCGAAGTCGATGAATGACGTTTGACCCCGTGGGAGGCTCTGGATGAGGAGGAGGAGGAGAAGGAGGAGGAAGACGAGGAGGAGGAGGAGCAGAAGGAGGGAGACGAGGAGGAGGAGGAGGAGGAGCAGAAGGAGGGAGACGAGGAGGAGGAGGAGGAGGAGCAGAAGGAGGGAGACGAGGAGGAGGAGAAGGAGGTGGGTAGTTGGGTCATTGTCTGCCAAAGAACACAAATGGTGAACAAACAGGTGAAGGTAATAACAGACGAGTGATGACTAAAATGGAAGGGAAAAGAAAGGTTGGGAATAAAGAAATAAAAACAAAAATATCGCGAAGAGAAAAGGAACACATATCACAAGGATTAAACAGAGCATAACCAAAAAACTCGAAAATACTTCCAGATGGACGCCATATCGCAAAAATTCACAAATTAGTATTAGTATCAATGGAAATGGCAAATATAATATCTATACTGAAAATAAATGTGACCAAAATTAGGCGACCAAACCCGTCAAGCCCAAATATAATCTAACTACTCATTGCCCGAAATGCGAGGGAACAAAACGCATAAAACAGAATTAAATAAACGTAGGAAAATTTATAAAGAAAATAGGAGAGTGGTCTATAAAAAATGAACCAAAGTCTACATGTCAATACTCATAATACACTCGTTAACATAGAGCTGGTAAGCATTACGTAGAATGAAATAAATACACGAATGACAGAATTCCACATAACAAAATCAAGTGCACCACATAATTTTGGTTACATTTGTTTTTAGCTAACAGGTTGAATTTGTCATTTCCTTTGATACCAATATTGATTTGTGAATTACACGATATGGTGTCTGTCTGGAAGTATTTTTGGGTATTTTTTGGTTATGGTATGTTTAATTCTTGTGATATGCATTTCCGGTAACTGTATGTTCTACTTCATGTATTTTTCTGGAGTGTAATGGTTAATGGTAACCCAGTGTACCAGGTATGACCCTTTTTATAGATTTCCTATTGCTGCCACTGTATTACCCTGAAGACGAACCCCGGACAGGGTTCGAAACGTAGGAATTAACTTCAAACAACAAGTCCAGTGTGTGTTCTCTTCCCCCCCCCAAAAAAAAAAAAAAAAAAAATGGTTTCTGGACTCCTGCTCTTCACAAATATTGCATATGCATGTATATATACATACATACATACATACATACATACATACATATCTTTATACAAAAATAATAAATATTTTATTTTCTTATTTGTTGATCAGTCTCTTTTTTACAGTCCACAATAGCAGCCAGTTGATTAAAAGATATCTCGTAAGAGGTTTGAAACTAATCGAACATTCATTTTAGGTAAGCCATTAATTATGTCATCTATGTGATTTATTCCATAGTAGTTACAAGGGTGAAGCGAATAAAGGCCTTGGTCATGCTCTACTGTACCTCACTGGTGGCGTCATGAGCTATGTTAAACGAAAGATATCGGACGACAGATGGTAGTCACTTCTATTCCAGGGCATAAAATCCTACCTTGATCCCGGTTCGAAACACCGCAACGGTCCAGTTTGACTATTTCAAAGACTTCACTACAATGAGTGATTTGTTCCATATTGTACACACACACACACACACACACACACACACACACACACACACACACACACACACACACACACACACACACACACACACACACACACATGCATTGCAAAGTAGACCACTTGGAAAAAGAAACTAACGAAGCAGAGCGCTTTCGTATATTACACCTTCAGTGCAAAAAGTGAACACACGTACCCGTGTTCTTATTAGCATATATATATATATAATGGAAGAAATCACTCGTATGTATGTATCAGAATAATCATACGCAAACATTTATGTAAGCAAGTATGCAAACAAGCCAATATGCATGTAAGCGTACATTCAAGTAAGCAGTGAAACAATAGAAAGAATGAAAAATAAAGCAAATGAGCAACTGAGAAAAATAAGATTAGATAAAAAGTAAAACAAGCAAAGGCAAAACAAATATAAATCATATTATGCAAAAAAACAAAAAACAAAAAAAAACAAAACAAGGAAGACCAAACAAATATAAGCAAAACTGCAAAATACGAACAAAAGGAAATTGAAACAAACAGAAAAAAACACGAAAAGCAAAACTAAGAAAATCGAAAAAAAAGCAAATAAGCAAAGAGACAAAGAATCAGACAATCATTGTGGTAATTGACAAGGTATAAGTTATGAATGTATTGGAGCACATAAAACAAAAACTTAGATGGGGATGTAATGTCCATACATGGTGATCAATTGTGAAAATACAGATCGTAAGTAATTTTAGAAAATGCAAAATCCGGTTTAGAATCCATTAGGATCTTGAGGATGAGACGATCAACAATCTACTCTTGCGATCCACCCCAAAGTCGTATGAATAGAAGAAGGGAAAAATAAACAAATAAAAGAAAGATTAATCAAGACCACCAAGATCCGTCATCACGCTAGCCTTGCTTATGAATCTCGTATTAAGTAATACCTGCCAAGTGTATACAGCCTGGGACGAATCCCTTACCTCAAAGATGTCTCCATGAACAAAGAGGTTTCAAGTCTAGTCCCCGTTACCCACGTGAATAAAATCATATGACACTGTTTATCAGCATACCTAGCAAGCGTCCCACCCAGCTAGAGGAGTTAGTGATGTGAAGAGTCGCCTGGAGATGGAAGGAGCATGGAGGAGGCCCTCAGGCGGCGGGTGGGGCTCTCGGCGGAGACCTTGGCTGGGTCCGAAGACCGGGTCTTCCGTATATAAGCGCGGGCCGCGACAAGATCGACAACAGAGCAGTCAGTCGACTTCCTCAAGCATCAACATGTTCAGGCTTGTGAGTGTTAACTTGTGATCGTTATTCGTAACAGTGCTACATATATTTGCTACATATAGAAAGTTGGGCGAAGTACCAAGGGTGTCTTCGTCTGAAGTTTGTTTCTTCACTTGGGTCAAGACTCTAGCATTTACCAACCGGCACCAACTTGTCAGTCTCGATACAGAAAAAATTATATTTTAGTCTTTCTCTGCAATTGATCAAGTACATTTTTTCCCATAGTATTTTCGTTATCATACTTATATATCAGTAGAATTATCTTCATTTGTACATTTTCACAAAAGCTTACGACTAGACTTACAAAATTGCAATCTTAAATGAGTTACTCTTATCAAAATGTAAAATAAACTCTGGGTAGCCATATCTACACTAATTAAGACAAATTGACAATATACGTTTCACATCATGACCCACGTTTTCAAGTGAATATACAAACCGAATTCCAGTTTAATCAAACGTATTGAGAAGCAATTTGCTCAGCAGAAAAATGAACACACGCACATACACACGCATGCATAACACACACACACACACACACACACACACACACACACACACACACACACACACACACACACACACACACACACACACACACACACACACACACACAAGTAAGGTCATAGCATTACCCATAGATCGGACATACGAGCTCTGAGCTCTCTTCTGGGAGGGAAATAGCTGTCGATCACGAGTCCAACACGTGATCCAAAAGACCAAAGAACAAGGTAAATAACACACACACACACACACACACACACACACACACACACACACACACACACACACACACACACACACACACACACACACACACACACACACACAATCAGACGCTTTTATTCAGTCGTGTGATGAAAGATCCCATTCGTAACGAGGTTCACACATCAGCCACGAAATAGTATTGGCAGGCGTCTGTCAGCAAAAAATCTACAAAGTGAAACACGGAACTAAATGTGCCAGAAAACGGTTATACTTTTACAGTGCATTGCAGAACGGTGGGGTAATTTCCTTATGATAATGATAATAATAGTAGTAATAATAATCATAATGTCCATGAGAGCTCGGCGGGTAATCACCACTAGCCTTGCGCCGTTGCTGGCTCAAGACTCACTTCCTGGTTCGCATATCCCTTGGTAGTTCATTGAGGACTAGGATACAAGTCCAACGCTATTTCATCATGCGGAACAATTCCTTTGCTCTGCAGTTATAGAAGAGAAAAAAAGAACCAAATCTAGCGTGTAACGACTCCCTAGATACTTTGTTTCTGACTGGGATTCAGCTCATCCAAATAATGCATGTATTTTTACACGTGACATAAAAAAAAAAAAAAAAAAAAAAAAAAAAAATTATATATATATATATATATATATAATATATATATATATATGTATATTTATATATATATATATATATATATATATATATGTATATATGCGAGGCTGTGAATCTCGAGTCGGGTTTGTCTATCAAGTCTTTTTTTTTCTTGGGGATGGGGAGCGCCAATTGGACACTAAAGGAGTGATATGGAACAAATGGACCAAAGGCTTTATCCTCAGGTTCTCGCGTCATCATTCATTTGTACAAAAAAAAAAAAAAAAGGGGGGGGGGAAAGCTTCTTAAGTCAGGATTGACCCAAACGCATAGACAACCTTGATAGCAGTCAAAAATAAAGGAATGAAAAAAAATCAGTTTGTTTGCACTCATAGGTTCTCATTTGGCTGAATAAAATCGCCTGTCAGGAGCCAGAAAAACGCATTAATTATCCATAGAAGGGACCTGGTTGAAATAACTTCGGTATCCCTCCCACGGGTGGGTAGCTTCTGCTTTGGCAAACAAGTTCTTCACGTCTATAGACGATCACCTTTTTCTTTCAGTTCGTCTTCGCCATGGTCTTGGCCGTCAGCATGGCCGCCGCCATCTTGCCACTGACCTACGCTGCCGGAGGTGCCCCCACCTTCTACAGCGCCGCTCCTGTGGTCCCAGGACCCTACCAGGTCTACACCGGACACCAGGTCGAGGTTGAGCCCATCCCCGTTGAACAGCACGGCTACGTCATCAAGTACTAGACTCGCCACTCCCTACGACCACATCTACTTGCTATCGAGGACGATTCTCTGTGCTCGGCCCTTGCCACTCACCCACCGGCGGGGCCAGTGCATGTCTGGTCTTTCCCTACACCGTCCCTCAAAAGGGGAAACAACATCAACACGTTCAACGTCAACATCACAAATCAAACACCACACCTTAGAATTCCATGCACCCTTTGTTTGACTTCTTTTGGAAACAAAATTTAACTCACAAACATAAACAAATGACCGGGTCGGCAACAAGAACTCGTTATGGAGCTATCAAGAATCAACTAGTGCCCTGTGGACTCGGAGAGGCGCCCAGACGACCGGGTGCCGAAGAGAACATCAGTGAGACCACAGGGTAGAGTTGATGGATTGGCCACAGCGAAAACAAAAGATTCTGATATGTTGGACTCGAAGTGCTCTGTACATTGAGATGTAAATACAAATACAATATTTATAAAACATCGATTCTTTCCTCACCTTTTACTTTTGATGTAAAGAACCTGATCAGCCTATGAGCGTTCCCAGAGTGAATAAATGAATTAGGCACTAAAGATGTAGTAAATAAACACGCTAACAAATATGTGAAAGCATTGCAGTGGTTTTCATTATAGAAAATAACAAATGGGTGATTCATATCCACGTATACATTATCTAGAGGTGATAAGATTCTTTCCACTGAAGTGCTTTAACATTACAGTATATTGAGGTGTCATTGATAACATCTAAAAATCTGAATAACAAGGGTTTTATGTGAACGTTAATTGCAATATGAATCCATCCTGATATAGTTCGATGACTCCGCACACACACATCACATCATCACACCCATCGTCTGGACAACGCCACATGATCCTGTTCTGCCTGGGGCAAGACAACACGTTGAATGAATTAGACTATATCAGCTTATACTTCGCTACGATGATAATTTTTACAGCATTTGGTCTATGCAGCTTCAAGAAAGACGTCGTGCTGAGGCCAGTATATCAAGGAATTACTGATACATAACTTCGTTTATAGACTTGTTTAGTAATTTATACAGTTTTATATCGACCGTAAACTTGATAACGTACACGATAATCTCATCTAAAAATTATTCATATACATCCTAAACAATAACGGCCTCAGAACAAAACCCTAGGACACTCTACAATTTCTAGAATACTCTGCCATTTCTTAAACAATCAAAATTCTCTCATCCCTATCTACTCATCTATCGGGTATATGTCCTAACTCCTTCTCGGTGAACCTGAGGAGTGTATTCATATGCTAAGGACCATACCTTCATGTCCCTTTAGATATGACGGGTACTTCTACATAATCTGAAATTCAGTTACAACCTCGATACTTGGGTTAAGATGAAAATTTTATGTGGTCATTATATTTCGTAAAGCAGCTGATATTTCATTACTGTAACGATAATCATAAAAAAAAGGATCCACTGAACAATTTATGGCTGCGTGAGACCAAATTTGTGAGAGTTGAGGTCATAGAAACATTGCCAATCAACCAAAAGACCTGGCAGGAGAGGAGGTTGCATCTATTCATGTTTCGTATGATGAGGGTCACAGCTGAGCTCCTACTGGTGAGAAGAAGCCTTATTATTAGTTAAGAAGAAAGCCAAGAATCATTTACATGTACGGTGGATGATGTTTTTCCCGAGGATTTGAGGGAGGTGTATATATTTTCATTGCAGGTTTATGAAGTGAACAATTCTTTTGACCTAGTGGAATTGTTACCTCCGACAAGGAGGTCACAGTTTCGGTGTTTATTAGTTTGTTGATTTATTTGTGAACAATTGTGTGTTCGAGTATTTGTGAACATTCTCAGTTTTTTTTAACGGATTTTGATGAAATTTTTGAATTGGTGGTGTATGACCCAAGTGACAAAAAAAAAAAAAAAAAAAAAAAAAAACGCTGATCATTGTCTCTGGGCCTTCTACAGAGGATGTAGGCCAGATTCGATAGAGGTCCTTCGCAGTCATGTGACGTCATGGAGTCACGTGACTCAAGTATGATGTCATGGACGTTACACGTGACCCAATTGTGACATCATGGATGTTACACGTGACCTAGATGTGACGTCATACATGGTACTCGCTCTTTAATTAGAAACTTAATGAGACACTTGAAACAATGGATATATGTATATGTGAGTATATATCATTGCATGTGTATATGTATGAATGTAAATATGTATTATGTATGTATGTATGTATGTATGTATGTATACGTGTATGAAAGAAGGGAGATTAATTGTCCTGACGAAGGTTTGCGCTCTTTGGGCGTTTCTAGTTTACGCTGTAATGGTTTGGTGTATATATGCTTGCTTCACAAAAGACGACATTCATTGTTGTGGAGTTTATTTGTTTCTTTATTCCTTTATTCTGTTGGAAGGACCAACAACGGACCCCAGGAAGTCACGTCAGAGAATCACCTCTTTTCTTCCAAAACCGTCACCATGAGGTGCAATCCCGAATTGTTGAGACCGAGTCTCCAAGTTGGGACCAAGATCTCTATCACGTTTTTATTTCCTCCCCCTTTTTACATAATGTGTGTTGACAGGATGCTGATGCTCCTCTTTTCCTACTACTTCTACAATCTGGAGACCTTCAAAATGACCCCACACTATTACAGTCAGGTCAACAGTCCGATGGATCTTCCCATAGAGATCAAAGGAAGGAAACTAGGACCACTGCCACCCTACTGTCGGGTTAAGCGTTCTTTACCCATTAAAGTTCGATGCAACAATTATTATTATTTTCCCGTTGGACTACAGCAGTAAATAATAACTTTTTAAACACCGTCAGTGCCTTTGTTGTGACGAAGAAAAACACATACAGCTGCAGATGTGAACTGCTTAGCGTATGGTCGGTATATAGAAATAGTAATAGGCGCAAACTGTACAGCCCTTAAGTACAAGTTCATTTGCATAATGGCACTATTTCGATACCTGAGCCAAGCCGCCTGCATCGTGCTTGACGAAACTTGTGGTGCAATAGATGAGCAATACATAAACAATCCTTTTGCATTTTCTCAGCAATAAACCGCACTTCTATCCTTGGAGAAGATTAGTATCCGATCACAAAAGAATACCAAGTGACCTGATCCGTAGGGATTTCACTAAAGCCTCTAAAATGTCGACGACATATAACATGCTGTCAATAACCCAAGTTGGATGAACAAGTTGAAATGGTTAAACGATTACATAGGTCATAACTATTGTTACCTCCCTCCTAGGGGCCACTCTAGAATGTCAAATAGTCTAAATTTAACGGGTTGGTTGACAGTGGGTACAAAGGTTGAGGCTTAGCATCGGCTAATTTGGAGGATGCACAGACGATCACTGGAAGCACGCGTTTCTTCCTTTGCATTCATATAGGCACTTTTTAGCCGGTTGATCAAAATATCTTGATCTTTTTAACGATTGACCGTAAAGAATTTGAATGGGTCAACAATCGAGCGCGTAAATAGTGATCCAGTTACTTTAGTGGTGTTTTTGAGATGAATAGGATTGAAGTGTGATTATTTCAATATATTGTGCTATATGTTGTAATGTTTCAGGTAAGGAGTTGGTTCTCTTCCTTGAGTAGCGAAAGGAGGTTTGTGGGTAGTAAGGTGAATGGGGGAAGGAGAAGGATTTACCTTGGAGGGACGTGGTGAACTAGTAAGAAGTTATTATATGGTGGGATAAGAAGGAGTGGAAGGAGTGGGAGATTGTGAGGTAGGTCATCGACTTGTACTCGTGGTCACGATTGGTTGGACTTTTGGGGAATGAGCGACGGAAAGGGATGATACCGGATTGGCGGATCGTAAAACCTCTGCAGATGTGGTTCCTAGCGGACCATCATGAACATAGGAACATAAAAATGAAGGAGACTGCAAGAGACCAAAAGGACTACACTAGGCAGTTCCATGTCCATTACCACCTGTCATCCCCATCCATAAAGTTTTCTAATCTTTTCTTAAAACAACCAGTAATTTCAGTGCTCACTACATGGTGACTAAGTCTATTCCATTCGTTGACCACTATTGGTAAATCTGTTCTTACCTCTTTCCTTCTTAAATCTAAATTTGTCCAGTTTAAATCCATTACTGCGAGTCCTGCTCTGTCTTTCTAATATGATGACCTTGTTTGCACCCCCCTTCTTAAAGCTTTTGATCCACTTGATCACCTATATTAGATCACTGAATCTTCCAAGTCTCTCTCACACTTAGTTTTTTTTCTAAAAATGTTATCTAAGCTATACATGCTTTCTAGGTTGTGTAAAACTACTTTTAACACACTGCACTTTGATACATTGAAGTCCATTTGATATTTCACCGACCATGTGAATAATTTATTAAGATCCTCCTGCAGAATCTTCAAGCGTCCGCAGTAGTTTCATTTTCCATCAGTGCTGTAGTCGTAGATATAGACTACAAAATATGGTGGCAGCGGTGGGATTACAGACTTACGAGTGCATTGTGACGATTCATTTCGTGTGCATTACTACGAACTTTGTCATCGTCATCTTGTCTTTAACAGTACTATACGAACATCGCCAGTTTTCTCTATTCTTAGATGTTTTTCCCTTGCCGCTCAGCTCTTATTCATACGCAGTTTAGTGTTCAGGAGAACTATCCCAGCATAATCGTTTTATCACGTACGCAGCTTCGTGCCCAGCCGACCTACAACTGCATCCTCCGTCTTCTACGCAAGTATCTACTCTCATATACACTCTTCCTACAGAATTCACCTAACTAGTGATCCCCACTATCTTGTTATACGTACGGCATGTTTGCGTCTAGTTTGTAACCATACTAGACTGCTTCATCACTCAAGCCTACGCATCAAATCACACAACTCCAAGACGACCTGCGTATCAGGTACGTACACAGTACCTCCTCGAGTCATTTCCTCCGTCGTCACATGCTTCTCTTGACCAGGTTAGGCTTCCTATCTTAGTGTCGTCCGTAAACTTCCATAACATCACTATTAATTCTATTGTCCAAATCGTTTATATACATAATAAACTATAAGGGACACAAAACCGAGCCCTGGGGAACTCCACTAGAAACACCCCCATTAAATTTTACACCGTTCATAGTGACCCGTTATTTTCTGTCACTGGTCTAAGCTCTAATCCATTCAAACACTTTTTTGTCCTATGCCATGGGCTTTGACTCTGACTGTGTTTCTGACGAAAAGTGCTACTCTTCCCCAACTCCTGCCTACCCTATCCTTGTGAAGAAGTTTATATCATTCTATCACGATTTCCGGAAGGAAATATCTATCCTCCATATAGACTAGGATTCAGTAATACCTACAATATCAAACATCTCTAGACATGCTTTACCTCGCAGCAAATAAATTTTATTCATTTCGCTTTTGCTTTTTGTATAGTAAGCATTTAGTGTATCGTCTTTCCGCTTGTTTAAGTGATTCTTTTCACAGTGCCTGTCTGATCTGTTTCTTTTTTCTAAGCTATATTCCGATACTTTTCCCTCAACTCCCACGTAATCCATCCCCCAAAACAAATAAATAGATAAAAAAAAAGAAAAAAAAAATGCAGAATGCCTACTTCTCGCTTAAGAGATTCAGCAAGGAGCCGAAATCCTTTGGGTGACAAGTGCACCCCGTCCATTCATAAAGATAACGCTTGCCGTAAAAGCGATCACAGTTGTCGACAAATGCCCATCCATTGGCCTTATAATAATTTACTAGCCTACAACTCATTGCAATAGCCCTGGAATGCTACAAGCCTCCAACTTTACGCCTCGGAAAGATTCCACATACAATAGGAACAGGAACCGTGCAAATAAATCCTCACTCCCTAATTTGACTATGTCATTTCTTCCTGCATTCAAGCAAACAATGGGTCTCTCACCTTCCCCGACCATACATTCTTCAATCCTATCCTTGTCTCAAAAGGCCCTATCTAAATATCTCACCTGGCTATCCCCTACAACTAAAATCTTGCCTGTGGGCAGGGATCTAGCATCTGCCCTATCTTCTGTTGCGTTCAAAGTGGTAAACTGTGCAGAGTGAAAAGGACGTTGCATATTTGGCTAGGTTTGGGCATGGGTAATCATGTGCAAGGGCTAAATAATGCACATGTATGCGTGTTGGATGATGGAATCACTGGTAAGCCAAAAACATTGGCCACTAAATGTGTAACGTGGTTGTATTTTTCTACTTGGCATCTCAGGTATCCTGCTAAGAGAGTCTGATGAGAATCGGGCGAAGGTAAGTATAAATATAGAATAAACTCTTTTTGCCGTTTAATGTTCTTTTGGAACGGGAGATGTGGGTTACTTTTATTCTGATTATCTTTCTAAGGATTCTGATTCTGTTTAATGTAGTAGTTTGCGACATCAACCATACTCGGGCAGGGGTTAGAAGTTGCATGTGGTTAATTTTGGATTGAAATACTAGCTAGGACTGAAAGGGTTTGTATTTTGTCGTACTGGGCTTTAAATATTGAAAAGGAGAGCTAATCAACAATATATTTTTTATTTATTAGTGACCCAGGATTATTCACAATTGTAATTATAACACAACCACCTTTGCTTCCTCTGTTTTTGCCAAAACCTACATCTGGATGCCGCCAATTACACGGACAATGTGCTTATGTAGTCAAGAGTAGCATAATTCGTTTACTTAATACAGTGATTAAACAAGATTCGTTATTTAGATAATAAATCCTTTACTACTTCAACATTTATTCAACATCAGCAATGATCTAAGTACTTGGTTCTATTGAACTACAGATTTCTTTATATTTTTCTTCATGGGATTTTTTCACCTTTTTACTGGCCTACAATCAATCAAAACGATACAAAGTCATCCCTTCATTCATGAATTCTTGCTACACTCTGAGGTAAGCAGAGGTCAGAAATATCCCAAGGGGTTCATGAATTATTCAGGGAATCTTGTGGGGAACTGTACCTGCATGGCAACTGTTGGTAGCAGTAATGATACAGCATTATGGAACTTTGCAATAGAAGCTCTAATGTGACACGCCATGAAGCGGATCTGAAGTTGTATCAGTCTTAGTTCTGGGTCGGAGCTAATGAATGCTGGAGGCATAAGATAAACTATGTCGGGCACTACTGCAACCTTGCCGTCGTTTAATTCTTGGTCGACAACAGAACAAAACGAGAGCGCAAGTGAAGTCGCGCAACGTACCGCCACTTCATTGAACAAGAGAAACAAGTTATCATATTTGGTTATCTTTTTATAATTCAGCTTTTCATTAATCTATTCATTTATCTGTCTACGATTTATGTATTTCTTTTGATAACTTATTCACCTATTGATTTATACATGCATTTTAGGACAAAAAGTTAATCTAATATGCGTTCTTGTTATGAATACATCGCAAAAAGCACATTGGTTATACTCCATTAATTAGTTCTAGATAAATGTTTAACAAGACATGAGGAGGGTAATTCCAAAATTATATAGAAAGCCATGCTGAGGATAAAGATAGTTACACTTCAAATAGTGGGAGTAATTTTGGCCATACAGGGCTAATAAAATAATCATAGCATTTAACGACAGAGTTGAATAGAAATATCTAGCGTTAAAGCAAGCCCCTGTAAAGAATATTACTGTCGCCTTTGAAAGTGTAATATAGAAAACTAAAGGTTCCTCTGAGGCTTTCAATAATTAAGAATATTTCCAGTGCAGCCAAGTCGTCTTTGTAGGAGAGGTGTAGGTTAGGTTAGGTTAGGTTAGGTTAGGTTAGTCATACTTATTGCAAGATTGCAGAAACGACATTGGTCAAAACTGATCAGTAATCAAGCCTTTGTTTCACAACCAGTAACCATCATTTCCAAAGGAATAGTGAAATATTTAATCTTTCAGATCCTTAATCATTGGTCCTAGTATATATTATTGATTCTAAAAGAAGATCCCACCGTGAATAAATAGAAACTTGAATCGTCAATTTGTTATTTTTGCCGAGATTGAAAAATACTACAATTGTTTCCCGCATATTGTGATTGCGTGTTGACTTTTTATATCTTTGGTGTCTGATTATTCTTTTCACTCGAGGAACATTTAGCGTCAGATGAGTTTCTTAACATTATAGGTACAAAGTGAAGAAAGAAACGATATTTGATGGATATTGTATTTGTATTTACATCTCAATGTACAGAGCACTTCGAGTCCAACTTGTCCAAATCTCTCTCTTCGCCATGGCCAATCCATCAACTCTACCCTGTGGTCTCATGATGTTTTCATCGGCACCCGATCGTCTGGGCACCTCTCCGAGTCCACAGGGCACTAGTTGATTCTTGATAGCTCCATAACGAGATTTTGTTGCCGACCCAGTCATTTGTTTGTGTTTGTGAGTTAAATTTTGTTTCCAGAAGAAGTGAAACAAAGGGTGTATGGAATTCTAAGGTGTGGTGTTTGATTTGTGATGTTGATGTTGAAAGTGTTGATGTTGTTTCCCCTTTTGAGGGATGGTGTAGGTGAAAGACCAGACATGTACTGGCCCCGCCGGTGGGAGAGTGGCAAAGGCCAAACACAGAGAGTCGTCCTCGACAGCAAGTAGATATGATCATGGGGAGTGGCGAGTCTAGAACTTGACGACGTAGCCGTGCTGTTCAACGGGGATGGGCTCAACCTCGACTTGGTGTCCGGTGTAGACCTGGTAGGGTGCTGGGGCCACAGGAGCGGCGCTGTAGTAGGTTGGGGCACCTCCGGCAGCGTAGGTCAGTGGCAAGATGGCGGCGGCCATGCTGACGGCCAAGACCATGGCGAAGACGAACTGCAAGAAAAAGGTGATCGTCTATAGACGAGAAGAACTTGTCTGCCAAAATGAAACGTGCACAGTTGACGGTACATTTGTTCTGCCTCCTGATAGGCCCTTTTATTCAGCCGAGGGAAGACCCCCTAGAATGCGTACAGTGTTAAACCTATCTCTTTTAAACCTTTCACTGTACTGGTGACTTTCTTTGCTACCAAGCCAGGCCATGAGTTTGGATCAATGCTGTTGTGATTAACTAGGGCTTTTATCATTGTTATTATGTTTTCTTACCAACTACTGATACCTTTGGTTCGTTTGTTCACACACCTTGACAAGAAAGAAATATCTCGATTAGATAAGCAAATTTTGGTGCCATTTTTACAGCTTCACGTGTTGCCAACTGAAACATAATATCAACCAGGAACAAAGAGTTTTTAGGGATGACGTTACTAGTTAGGTTTTGCCTTAGAAATATAATGGGAAAACACGATTTTCTTTTCCCCGATATAACTGCTGAATGAAACAATTTCACCTCATGATAAAGTAGCCATATACTCAATAAACTTCCAAAGGATATGCTCACTAGTAATTGTGCCAATAACGGCACAAACCTTTTGATGATAACTAGCCAGGCTATCCTGGTCGTCTCGATTACTATTCCTTTTTCAAAACTGGGAATCTAGTCGATCACCGTATAGTGCACGATAAGCCAGAGTGAATCAGTACTACACAAACTGCACAAAATAGTCTTTGTATGAGCACAATTGAAAATCGTTTTTTGGCATACTGAACGTTTTGACCAGTCTTCCCAGAATGAGAATTTGCAGAGCACTGTAAAAGTATAACAGCTTTCTGATATCTTCAACATATGATGCGCTTTGTAGATTTGATATCGACGAACGCTTGGCCATATTATTCCCTGGCTGAACGGCTACGGGATGACCGGATTGGGCTTGCCACACAACTGCATAAAAACACCTGGCTTTGTGTACGGGTGTGTGTGTGTGTGTGTGTGTGTGTGTGTGTGTGTGTGTGTGTGTGTGTGTGTGTGTGTGTGTGTGTGTGTGTGTGTGTGTGTGTGTGTGTGTGTGTGTGTGTGTGTGTGTGTATGTGTGTATCTGCAAGTGTGAGTCACTATGATCTTGAATCACGCATTGAAATTATGATTGGCAGTTATCACCCTTCTGGATGAGAACCCAGAGCTTGTATTGTCCGATCTATGGGTAAAGATGTTATGTTACAAACATACACCAGGTCCTCTTTGCTCAAGGGGGGCAGTAACAACTTGCAGAATTAGTGAAAACATTTCACGCCTGGATAGCGGCGTGAACTCAATCCCACAGCGCAAACACTAACCACTATATCAGCAAACTGTGTGTGTATGTGTGTGTGTGTGTGTGTGTCTGTATGAGTGTTTATATGTGTGCACGTTTAGCAACTTGATCACTGGAAAAGTAAATGTTCACCACACTCACAAGTCTGAACATGTTGGTGAATGTGGAACTCCGTTTGAGGTCAGGAGACTGATCTGATGCCGATCTTTGCGCGGTTGGCACTTATATACAGCAGTCTGGACCCCACCCCTTCGGCCCTGGGGAGGGCGAGGTCCAGGTACCTGTACTTTATTCTATATTCATGTGTGTGTGTTTGTGTATGTGTGTGTGTGTGTGTGTGTGTGTGTGTGTGTGTGTGTGTGTGTGTGTGTGTGTGTGTGTGTGTGTGTGTGTGTGTGTGTGTGTGTGTGTGTGTGTGTGTGTGTGTGTGTGTGTGTGTGTGTGTGAGTATGTATGTGTGTGTATATTTGTATATATATTTTTCTGCATATATAGATCCACGAGTTAATGTGATTTCTCATTCTATATATATATATATATTATATATATGTATATATATGTGTGTGTGTGTATATATATATATGCTGGTACATTGTGACAAGTTGATGAAGGTGGAAAAAGAAGTTACGTGTCTAGTTTCGAGATTCTGAGTTTATTCCTGACCGGATTTGCTCTATGCTTCTTCAGAAGAATGTGTGTCTGAAGAAGCATAGAGGGAAACCG
>NC_134795.1:14972902-14975402 GCF_046742065.1 Oratosquilla oratoria | reverse complement strand
TTTAATTTCCTTCCAAAACATCTTTTTATTGCTTTCAAAATTTTCTGTCATACTCTTACCCTATTTCACATCTGCTCTCCTCTTTGCTCCCTTTATCTTATGCTTAACTTCCCTTCTTTTTACTTTGTACCTCTCATACGATTCCCTCGTCTTAATTTGTAGCCAATCTATAAATGCCTGCTTCTTCTCTTCTACACCCTTCTTTGCTTCCTCATCCCACCACTCATTACCCTTCCTTCTATTTCCTCCCGCCCTCCTTGTTCCACACACCATTTTTGCACACCTTATGACTTCCTCCTTGAACCATCCCCATTCCTCCTCCACTCCTAGTTCTACTCTATCCTTTACTCCCTCCCACTCCTCTTTCAGCCTCTTCCTATGCTCATTCTCTTTTTTTTTCTCATTTAAGCAGTTCACTCTAAGCACCTCCCTACCTTCTGCCCTTTTCCTCTTTCTCCACCTATTCTCCACTCCCAATTTACCTTTCACCAGAAAATGATCTGATATTCCCCCAACTCTCTCCCCTTAGAACATTTACATCCTTAACTCTTCCTACCATACTCCTGGTCACCACTATATAGTCCATTAACGCTCTATCTGCCACCCTTCCATCCAACACCCTCTCCCATGTGTACTTATGCTTGACTTTCTTCCTAAACGCTGTATTTGCTATCACCAACTCTCTTTCAAGACACATCTCCACAATCATTTCTCCACTACGGTTTTTACCCGGAACTCCATACTTCCCAATCACTCCGTCTCTTGGTTCATTTCCTACCCTAGCATTTAGGTCTCCTAATACAACTACATTGACATTTCTCCCTAATCCCTCTATGCACTCATTTATATCTACCCAAAAAGCCTCCCTTTCCTCTACGCTCTTCTCACTAACAGGTCCATACGCACTTACAAAAACCCACATCTCCCTTCCCAGCTCCACCGTCATCCACATCAACCTTGATGAAACCTCCTTCCACTCCACTACCCGCTTACTTATCTCTTCACTTACTAGTATAGCCACCCCTTCTCTCCCTCGTTCCCTCTTCACTCTTGAGTACCTCCTAGCTACACTCCCAAACTCCTAGTTGGCCTTTCCTTTCATTTTAGTTTCACTCAAAGCCAGCACATCCATCTTTCTTCTCACAAACATACTGCCTATCTCTTCCCTTTTACCCTCATCTGTACCACATCCACGCACATTAAAAGACCCAAACATTGGGGTTCTGTTTTGAAAACTCCCAGACCCTCTTATGCCTGTTCTTCTTTTTTTTTAGGAATGTCCCCTTTTGGGGCTACAGGTAGTAGGACTCCTAATCCCATCCCCCATCCCGTTTTTTGTCACTTTTTACGACTCAAGTGGAAAGACTTGGTGGCAGCATTCTCATCCCCCACCACAGGGTCGGCGAAAAAAGGAAATGAATATTCAGAGAAATGGTACAGGACAGTAACAAGCGGTTGGGGGACAGCATAACGGAGGGATAGTCGTAGTATAAAAGTGTCATCATTTCTCTATGAACAGAGTTTTCCTCTATCACAAACAAAATGATGCGTGGCTCTGGTCCGTAGGGGCGCCCCATATAGACCCTAAAGTATCAACTGCATGCTACTTTGCCACAATAATATGCAGCCAATACCCCAGACGGGAAGAAAGAAACGATATTTGATGGATATTGTATTTATATTTACATCTCAATGTACAGAGCACTTCGAGTCCAACTTGTCCAAGTCTCTCTCTTCGCCATGGCCAATCCATCAACTCTACCCTGTGGTCTCACTGATGTTCTCTTCGGCACCCGGTCCTCTGGGCACCACTCCGAGTCCACAGGGCACGACTAAGTATTTCAGCGGCTTTGACCCATCGTTTTTCGCTCATATTTCCGTATTAACCATTTACATCAGTATGATATATTAGCACAGCCTAATTCACACCCGGCCATAATTTTTGACGTTAGAGTGCATTTACAAGTGTATTTAATTACGGCGTTTACTCTTGATATTAAGTGTGTCGTAGCCGACACCCGTGAAGTAAATCGAACAGGTGAAGTCGTGACGTCATCACAAACTACCTCGTGTATCCCAACTTCACTTGTTCGATTTACTTCACGGGTGTCAGCTACGACACACACAATATCAAGAGTAAACACCGTAATTAAATACACTTGTGAATACACTATAACGTCAAAAATTATGGCCGGGTGTGAATTAGGCTGTGCTAATATACCATGCTGATGTGAATGATTATTTCGGAAATATGAGCGAAAAACGATGGGTCAAAGCCGCTGAAATACTTAGTAGTTGATTCTTGATAGCTCCATAACGAGGTCTTGTTGCCGACCCGGTCATTTGTTTGTGTTTGTGAGTTAAATTTTGTTTCCAGAAGAAATCAAACAAAGGGTGTATGGAACTCTAAGGTGTGGTGTTTGATTTGTGATGTTGATGTTGAAGGTGTTGATGTTGTTTCTCCTTTTGAGGGACGGTGTAGGGAAAGACCAGACATGTA
>NC_134795.1:14957902-14960402 GCF_046742065.1 Oratosquilla oratoria | reverse complement strand
GTCTCGTCAGCAAACAACAACTGGCTCACCTCTCTTTTCTCCATTTTCCTTAATCATCTCCAACCCCTGACCTACTACTCTTGCATTCACCTCTCGCACCACCCCATCCATGTAAAGATTGAACAGCCAGGACGACATAACACATCCCTGACGAAGTCCCATCTTTACCTCAAACCATTCACTCTTTCCATTTCTTATCCTAACACAAGCTCTACTACTCTCGTAAAAACTCTTGACTTCTCTTAACAGCTTTCCTCCTATCCCATATATCTGCAGTACCTCCCACAGTGCCTTCCTGTCTACCCTGTCGTAAGCCTTTTCCAGATCCATAAAAGCCCAAAAAAACATCCTTACCTTTTCCTATAGCTTTCTCACATATCTGTCTTACCACAAAAATCTGATCTACACAACCCCTACCGGTCCTAAACCCAAACTGTTCCTCACCAATTACTCCCTCTGTTCCTCTCCCAATCCTCTCAATCAAGACCCTTCCAACCACACTGAACGAACTGATCCCTCTGAAATTACTACACTAACATTTGTCCTCCTTTCCCTTGTAAAGCGGAACTATACAGGTACTCCTACAGTCCTCCGGCACTCTACCCTCTCTTAAACAAACATTAAATAACCTCACCAGCCAGTCCACCATAACTGTACCTCCTTTCTTCAGACATTCTGCATGGCATCCATCTAGACCATGTGCCTTATCTGCTCTCATCATCTTAACAGCTGGTTTCCCTTCATCCTTCCTTATTTCTCCTCCGTTTTCCTCACTCATCACTCTCATTTTCTTAGCATTTCCCACTGCAGCTACCTTTCCCTCCCTATCCTCCTTCACATTTAGCAACTCCCTAAAATACTCTGCCTACCTTCCTCTCACTGCCTTCTCTTCCATTATCATCTCTCCATCTGCACCTTTTACCTTTTCTTCTCTACTTGATTCGCCTCCTCTCTTTTAATTTCCTTCCAAAACATCTTTTTATTGCTTTCAAAATTTTGTGTCATACTCTTACCCTATTTCACATCTGCTCTCCTCTTTGCTCCCTTTATCTTATGCTTAACTTCCCTTCTTTTTACTTTGTACCTCTCATACGATTCCCTCGTCTTAATTTGTAGCCAATCTATGAATGCCTGCTTCTTCTCTTCTACACCCTTCTTTGCTTCCTCATCCCACCACTCACTACCTTTCCTTCTATTTCCTCCCGCCTTCCTTGTTCCACACACCATCTTTGCACACCTTATGACTCCCTCCTTGAACCATCCCCATTCCTCCTCCACTCCTAGTTCTACTCTATCCTTTACTCCCTCCCACTCCTCTTTCAGCTTCTTCCTATGCTCATTCTCCTTTTTTTTCTCATTTAAGCAGTTCACTCTAAGCACCTCCCTACCTTCTGCCCTTTTCCTCTTTCTCCACCTATTCTCCACTCTCAATTTACCTTTCACCAGAAAATGATCTGATATTCCCCCAACTCTCTCCCCTTAGAACATTTACATCCTTAACTCTTCCTACCATACTCCTGGTCACCACTATATAGTCCATTAACGCTCTATCTGCCACCCTTCCATCCAACACCCTCTCCCATGTGTACTTATGCTTGACTTTCTTCCTAAACGCTGTATTTGCTATCACCAACTCTCTTTCAAGACACATCTCCACCATCATTTCTCCACTACGGTTTTTACCTGGAACTCCATACTTCCCAATCACTCCGTCTATTGGTTCATTTCCTACCCTAGCATTTAGGTCTCCTAATACAACTACATTGACATTTCTCCCTAATCCCTCTATGCACTCATTTATATCTACCCAAAAAGCCTCCCTTTCCTCTACGCTCTTCTCACAAACAGGTCCATACGCACTTACAAAAACCCACATCTCCCTTCCCAGCTTCACCTTCATCCACATCAACCTTGATGAAACCTCCTTCCACTCCACTACCCGCTTACTTATCTCTTCACTTACTAGTATAGCCACCCCTTCTCTCCCTCGTCCCCTCTTCACTCTTGAGTACCTCCCAGCTACACTCCCAAACTCACAGTTGCCCTTTCCTTTCATTTTAGTTTTACTCAAAGCCAGCACATCCATCTTTCTTCTCACAGACATACTGCCTATCTCTTCCCTTTTACCCTCATTTGTACCACATTCACGCACATTAAAACTCCCAGACCCTCTTATGCCTTTTCTTCTCTTTTTTTTAGGAATGTCACCTTTTGGGGCTACAGGTAGTAGGACTCCTAATCCCATCCCCCGTTCCGTTTTTTGTCTCTTTTTACATCGCAAGTGGAAAGACTTGGTGGTAGCATTCTCTTCCCCCACCACAGGGTCGGCGAAAAAAGGAAATGAATATTCAGAGAAATGGTACAGGACAGTAACAAGGGGTTAGAGAACAGCATAATGGAAGGATAGTCGTAGTATAAAAGTGTCATAATTTCTCTATGAACAGAGTTTTCCTCTATCACAGAAAAAATGATGTGTGGCTCTGGTCCGTAGGGACGCCCC
>NC_134795.1:14915402-14942902 GCF_046742065.1 Oratosquilla oratoria | reverse complement strand
ACATCATGTGAATGTTTGCATGATATAAGTTAAAAAAAAAAAAGCTTGTTGAATCTATCTAGCATTATCTGTTTTTTCCCTAAAGAAATTGTCGACTTCCACCGAACAACATTGAATCTCCAACTAAGATGATAAAATACAAAATCTCTTTTCAGATATTCTATTCCTCTTGCAACTTTCTCATCTCGGGCTCATGAATAAGTTTTTTGGAAAAAAGATTGAGTGTATATCGCCAGAATGTCTCCATAGCTCTGACAGAGTCGTAGTTGTTACCTCCGAACCAGAACATTGGATGAGTTTTCATATCACCCTGAAGATTGGGAGCCTTTATAGGCGTACAATAAACATGAGGGAGATAAGGTACATCCAACACATGCCCAGCTCCTGGAAGACAAAGGGTGTGTATATTGTTCTTTCTACGGAGCCGAGCACGTTCCAAAAGCGCAACACCTGACCGATAAGCTAGAAATCCATCACGGTCACCGGTGACAAGAAGGGCTTCACAGTCATCCGCGATATCTTCGGCTGGGAGACTCAGTGGATGGTCTGGAGTAAGTGAATCATCGGGCTGAGGAAACTGAAAGAAGCCGTCAGGTCTCCTCTTAATATCCATCCTATCTCTGCCATAGGCAGGAAAAATGTCTTCGCCTTTGGAAGTTAAACTGATATTGAAGCTTATATTAGTCCCACCAACAGTCACTATAGCTTGACTTCCTTGCGCCTACTTGCAAGAATGATGGCAAAATCACAGCCTTTGCTCGAACCTAATATCCCCATTGTATCTTTCTGACATTGTTCGTGGTTTTGGGGGTAATCCACAGCACCCTCGAAATATTCTAATGGGGAAGAGAAGTAGGTTTATAGGGCAAGTCTTTGTAATTCATGTATGCAAGTCCAAGAGAAGCAAACCCACGTGACGCTAGCGTGGCAGCACGTTGCTCGATAACCCCTCCGTCCAAGCCAAATATATCTAGGACAGCAGGGTGGGGTCCAGGTCCTACTGGAAGGAACAAACTTCCTTCAATTTTTTCTCCTTCAACTGGAATTCGCTTTACTCCTGGAGCCATGAAAGCTCTGGAAAAGGTTGTCGTAGCGAGGGGCTTCGGGAGACGACGCTCGGAGTAGAGATCTCCCTCTGTCAGGTGTCCTGGCAAAACTGCCAGCGTGTACTGTGAAAGAGAGAATAAATGCATGGTATTTACAAAATTTTCCGGTAAATATCACATCGTTATTTAAACTATTTGGGTTTTGTTTTAGCTTTTCAATCAGTTCCTGGTAAAACTGTGAATGTGTACTGTGAAATGGAAAGGGAGGCATAGTGTTCACAAATGAGTGTGGTGTATAGAAAAAATTTCGATGACTATCTCGTCGACAATCAAATAATTTGGTTATTGTTTTTAGTATCTTAATAAGTTCTTGTTATTTGTTGTACCTTACATAGTGTAGTATTTTTTTTCTACTCGCCTTAAGTGGAGTTTCCACGTTTGTTTTGCCAAGTCTCTTATATTTCAATAAAGGGTTATCCACATACACATCTGGTGTTGTCCACAGACTAGACATTAGTCCAGCAGGGAAAACTCCTTGATACCTAGTGATTAAAAGATCAGAGGGTCTGTATAATTATTTTGATGCTCAGTCCCTTCAGTGTAGGGGCGTGTACACACTTCATTATTGTTAGCACCAGTCGATTTCATTCAACAAAGGAAAATGCTCCAGTCTAGGAATGTCGCGGTTGACTGAAACATCATGCTGACCTGAATTTATCTGTATGGCGAATAAAATTGTTTGGTGTTTGTCATGACAAATTCTATATATTATGCCACCAGACCGAAAATGTTGAATCTCTATCTCTATCTCTCTCTGTCAAGAGGATATAGACATATTTGGCAAACCGTTCTGCTGCACGTAGTAGAACACTATTACAACTAGATGAATGATAAAAATATGTAATGTCATAATTACAATATTTTTTTTTATTATCTATTCATGCAACAGGGCACGAAGGGAGAGAATCCACTTAGTATATTACAAGTTGCTATGCAGTGCAAACGTCAGAAGATCTTATTCGAAGTTATTTTTGTGAAGAATTCATTAAATTGATTTGCCACTGCACATTTGTCAAACGCCAGACCACCTTCAATCTTTAAGCCAATATTACTGGACTTGGCTCTACACTTTGATCCTAAATTCTCTAAGAGGAGCTATTGAATCAATGATATCCATAGATTATTTTTTTTTTCAATTAACCCAGGCTTCTTCTACTTCATTAGAATTCACATGTGACCAGTCAATATTTTCAAGTTTGAAAACAAATTCCTCTTTTGAATAATTCTTTTATGAGTGATCCTCTACAGTATTGTGCTCATCAACAACACATCTTTATTGCACTACGCAATAACCACTACTATAATTTTTCAATTTTGTGGGGTATTTTTGTTTTTCTCCATAGTTGTTCTTTTGATATAGTTAGGCTTAACAACGTTTCGTTTTCTTATTGGCAACTTAGTAATATAGAAAACGTAGCATTTAAATAGTAAACTAAAGAAAATACAATTTACCTTATTATATATATATGAAGAATATATATTAAAGTTGAATAAGCTATGTGTATATTTGATAAATTATACAATATATGATTATGGGCAACATTTATTTGCTAATGACATCAATCAATGAACGAGCCATTCGTAGTCTACTGCTTTCCTTAACTCTTCCATGAGCCGCGTAACTGAACCAATCTTTGCCACGTCATTCCTACATACTTATCTCTCTTTCTCCTTTCTTCACCTAGTCCTCCTCTTCCATGCATCCCACCCCACGGCGTCAGTCAGTAACAGCACCCGGGAACAACACTTTCAGGGGGCCGGCAAGATCTAGCCTGGACTTGTCTCCCACAAAATACAGCCAATAATCATTCACAAAACCTCGACATAACACCCATGTAACAAATATAAGCAACATTAATTCATAACATAGTGAAAAAAAAACTTGTATTCCATTAGTTAATCAGTACAGATATATAATAACAAACAGTTCAATCATGCAGCATTATGATAGATGTGAAATACTCCTCATAGAGATATAAAAACATAAATAAATAGGTCAATCCATTAGAAATAATCCCAAACTTTTACACTATAATCCTATCTGAGCATTACACAAGATAGGAAAAATTATATACACATACACACATATACACACACACACTGACATCTACATATGAAAGTGTGAAATGTCACAGAATAAAAGATTATCAGTATAAAATTCTAATTGAAATAAGATAATAATCCTTCCTCTATGGAATAATTTCTGTGTCTTATAATGTCTTTATAATTAGATATATAACAACAAACACACTCTTATATCAACTTCAAATACTGAAATTTTAGGATGTTTTGTATTCATTAAAGTTATGCCTCTACTGACGTGCTACCCAGTTCTCATTGAACTAGTGAAAACAAACTAAAACATCTCATTGAAAAAAGACCCCGAACTATAGTGATAGATATTACCATACATTGTCATTGAAAAGAGAATAATTACGTGCAAAGTGAAATATTTAGTGAAAAACAATCAATACATATTTTCCCATGGCTTACTGGATACATTCAAGATAAGACAATATACGTAAACCTTTTACTCATTCAAATGATGAACTTTACAAGTCAATATCTCCAACTAGCAACGTGACACATTATCATACCTTTTCCTTTGAAATTTATAATTCTATGCCAAACCCCACCGTCTCGACCTTAACCCAAGGTACGAGGGCGTACCTCAAGAAGTCGTGGAGGCATGCATCCTACTATTACTATAGGCCACAAGCCATGGCACATAGTCTACATACGGACAAGAGGGCAGTAGCCTTTAGCAATCTTCATGACTTCACATTTCCTAATCATAGACACCTGACTCGGATAACGCAACACATCATAACAAGCTACATCGCGCCATCGCCCAGCAAGGAACCGACACAAGTGCCTAATGTCACCAGACAATTCATTAACCTTTCCTTACACCTACCAAGCTACATTATCGTAACTCCAATACATACACCATGTCTAGCCACATCCACAAATACTACTAAACCCATTGCAATGCAGCTAACACACATAGTATATATATTATGACAGACACATTTTCTATGTGACAGCCTACACCAAACATGCTTACCTAAGCTTATATCCCCTATATAACGGGCGACTGCGTTCGCCAGAGAGAGGAGACTAGGGGAGACATTCTCCCTAGACTTACCTTGGAAAATTATATCTCAGCCTGTACATATATACCCATAAGTACCTGCAAATAAACCAGGAAAATCAAGTAAAGTTTATCTGATCCCGTTAGGCCCATTGTGTAGCCCCAGACAGCTACAATAATATAACCGTTAAATAGGTTTGTTAGTTACGTAAGGAGGACTTAATGCGGGCGAGATAAACTCCAGAACGGGAGTTTTCTTCTATTTATTAACAATTGAGGCAAATCTGGTTACAAATATGATAAGGTACAAATGGGCCCTGTGGGCAGATTACAATATGTGCCAGGCCTTGACCTAGGGCACAACTGGCTGGCAACCTCTCGGTCTGCCTAGCCTGGCGTCTGGGCGGTAGGCTCTTCTCATCTACCCAGCTCTGACGACTGGCCGGTAGGCTCTTGATCTACCCAGCTCTGGCGTACGTGACATGGGTGTTAAAGGTTATTTAGGGGGTTAGTGGATGGTTGTAAGTAAAGGCGTTAGTCTCGCTATTCTATGCATTGGGGTCCGTTTTATATATGAAGGTTAGTCCTATAATTGGTGGATATTGTTAGGTATATTATATATATGTTAGTTTATGTATAATATACTAGGGTAGTTATAATAAAAGGACTTTTAATAGGTTAGTCTGGTGACATTGGGTATCTATATCTTGTTTGTCTTGAAATGTGCTGCATTAGGTGTATGCTGTGGGAAATGCATGTGGATCACGTGCATGTGGATCACGTGCATGGCGGGTGATGGTTAGTAATGGTTACAATAATTTCTAATTCTAATTCTGATTAGTCTAAAATCAGTGGCCTATGGTTGAAGGTTTGAGTTTCTATTTCAGTGATATTTATAATGGAATAATTTTAGTGCAAAGATATGCAATAAAATGTTCTATCGATTAGCAATTAATTTGATCGCTATCATTTACGCTTGCAAATATACAATGCAAAAAGTGATAATGTTGATAGTCCCCATTTCAGTATAATTGGTCTTTTCAATAAAAAACAACCAAAATTACTTAAATAATAATGAATTGCACACTGTTCGATAGCAAACCAATCATGTTACACATTGGTGTTAGCAAAAGGAAAAAACCAATAACAAAATGAACAAAAAAAGAGACAAACATACATGTACACAAACAGGCGCACTCACCACACTTAACAGGATGTTCCCCTTTCAGGGAAAATTCAACTCAAAGTTGAAAAAAAAGAAAAAAACAAAAAACAAAAACAAAAAAACAACAACAGAAAAATAAAAAATAAACTTGTGCCGGACATTTGGGCCCGGACGTTTTGGTCATGGCCCTGTAACCATAGGTGGATGTTTGAGCCACGGAATATCTTTTCTGTATCTTGCTTTATCCTTTAGGGGAATATATTTAGGTAACGGGGAATATTTTCTTTGACAAGTTAAACACCATATGAGGACGGAGCCTTTATTTGTACGACGTTTCGCTTATTACAGCTTTTTCAAGTACAAGGTCCATGATGTAAGGACCAAGAGAGGAGTAGTAATAGGCTTTTTCCTTAGAGTATTTAGGATATGCAGTGCAAAATACTTAGAAGAAGAGTGCAGGTTTATTAAAGAGACCTTTTTAACACTAAAATTTCCAGAATCTCTTTTAGATAATTGCAGACAGCAGGCCGCTAAGATTCGGGAAAGCCGTAGGCAGCAGGACAGCACAACAAGACGTCTCGTGTTGCCAACTAGCGACGTTGCCACCAACCTGACACATCTTTTAAGAACCACCAACTTGGAAGTAGTGTGCCAGACAAGCAGAACGATAAAAGACACCACGAAGACGAAAATACACAACAAACAGACACCGGGCACCAAAGCCGGTATTTATCGTATTCCGTGTTCAGGATGTGATAAAGTTTACATCGGAGAAACGTCACGCGACCTGAATACACGAATACGTGAACACCGTTACGACGTCAGGCATAATGTCACCACCAATGCATGTGTGACACATAGAAACAAGGAAAACCATCTTATGGACTGGAAGAATGCAGAGCTGCTGATACGAGAACCAGACAAAATCCGCAGGAAATGTTTAGAAGCAGCAATCATTGAAGGAACGAACACTATTGAACAAAACAGGGGCATGTTTAACATCTCGCCCCACATAATTCCCCTAATACCCATGGCCAGCAAAATTTTGAATATTCAAACCACCCTTTGTGAACATTTCGCCCACGGACGTTTGGGCTAGCATTCTCAACCTTTCCCAGTGTTCAATCCCCCCACCCTTCTCTTCCTCCTCCTCCTCCTCTTCCTTCCCCCTTCTTTTCTCTCCCCGTTCCCTCCTTTCCCCTTATTTAATCTCAAGCATATGTATCTCAACTTGTACTTGAAAAAGCTGTAATAAGCGAAACGTCGTACAAATAAAGGCTCCGTCCTCATATGGTGTTTAACTCGTCAATCTTGTCGGCAACTGCCACTTTCATGAAAAAAAAAAAAAAATTCGATGGGGGATAAATCATATTAGGGCACCGGGGAATATATACATATATATATATATATATATATATATATACATATATATATATATATATACATATATATATACACATATACATATATATACATATATATATATACATATATATATATATGTACATATATATATATATACACACATATATATATACATATATATATATATATACATATATATGTAAATATATATATATATACACACACATATATATATACATATATATACATACATATATATACATACATATATATATATATATATATATATATATATATATATATATAAATAGTGCTCCACAACAGCTATTACATCCCCTACACTAAGTAATCCCGATTGCTCAAGGGCGGTCAGAGCAATTCTGGAACATTTTTACTGTTTTGTCTGCATATATAGACTGAAATTCTTACGTGTTAAGAAAATATTTTAAAGTACAAAATATACATTAGGAAATGTTATCTTGGAATTTATAAATCTCTTCTTCAACTTAGTTTTAACTAGCCCAGTTGTTTACGTGATATTCTTTTGTTAGGTCTTTATTTGTTTATTTATCTATCTATATATTTATTTATTACTAAATTCCTAATCATATGTTCTATCTAATTCTTGTGGGAAAATTGTGGTAGTTCTTATTTCAATCTGAGTTCTTCAAAATCAACTCATCTGTAGAACTCAATTGTTTGCCGACAGATTTTAAATCTTATAATGAACCAATAAACCTATATCTTTTATAATGAAAGCTAACATTACCAATAATCTATGATGTAAAGGTGAAAAATAAGCAAACATTTAAAAAAATATCTAATCTGTATTAATACAGTAGGTCACAATTTGTTGTTCATATTTGTTTTTGGTCTCTAGATTATATACTCTATGACTCAACTAAATAGAGCATATTCCATGGATGACATCATATGAATATTTGTATAACAAGCCCACCGGCTGCGCCGGCCCCGCTACGCCCCTTTTTAGGAAAATAAAATATCAAAATCATATTGCTTTTTATTTCTTGTCAACATCTAGCTGTTCTCGCAAGTCATCTATATAGGCGATTTGTGCTGGTGTTAAATTTCCGTTCAAAACACCCTTTTTATATTTTTTAAATTATTTTTTCCTTTAAGTAATAACTTTTTTTTTTACTTGCTTTTCTTGTTTCAAAACTTTGCGAATTGTTACAGCTTTTGCTTTGGCCTCTCTCCGTTCCTTTCTAGCCTCCTCCTTCTTCATTCGTTCTTCTTCTTCGAGTTCTTCTTCTTCGAGTTCTTCTTCTTCGAGTTCTTCTTCTTCTTCGAGTTCTTCTTCTTCTTCGAGTTCTTCTTCTTCTTCGAGTTCTTCTTCTTCTTCTTCTTCTTCTTCTTCGAGTTCTTCTTCTTCGAGTTCTTCTTCTTCGAGTTCTTCTTCTTCTTCTTCGAGTTCTTCGAGTTCTTCTTCTTCTTCGAGTTCTTCTTTTTCGAGTTCTTCTTCTTCTTCTTCGAGTTCTTCTTCTTCGAGTTCTTCTTCTTCGAGTTCTTCTTCTTCGAGTTCTTCTTCCTCTTCTTCAAGTTCTTTTTCTTCTTCGAGTTCTTCTTCTTCAAGTTCTTCTTCTTCGAGTTCTTCTTCTTCTTCGAGTTCTTCGAGTTCTTCTTCAAGTTCTTTTTCTTCTTCTTCTTCGAGTTCTTCGAGTTCTTCTTCTTCTTCTTCGAATTCTTCTTTGAGTTCTTCGAGTTCTTCTTCTTAGAGTTCTTCTTCTTCTTCGAGTTCTTCTTCAAGTTCCTCCTCTTCTTCGAGTTCTTCGAGTTCTTCTTCGAGTTCTTCTTCTTCTTCGAGTTCTTTTTCTTCTTCTTCTTCGAGTTCTTCTTCTTCGAGTTCTTCGAGTTTTTCTTCTTCTTCTTCTTCTTCTTCTTCGAGTTCTTCTTTTTCGAGTTCTTCTTCTTCGAGTTCTTCTTCTTCTTCGAGTTTTTCGAGTTCTTCTTCTTCTTCTTCTTCGAGTTCTACTTCTTCTTCTTCTTCGAGTTCTTCTTCTTCTTCGAGTTCTTCGAGTTCTTCTTCTTCTTCGAGTTCTTCTTCTTCTTCTTCGAGTTCTTCTTCTTCGTCTTCTTCTTCGAGTTCTTCTTCTTCTTCTTCTTCTTCTTCGAGTTCTTCTTCTTCTTCGATTTCTTCGAGTTCTTCTTCTAATATACACTTATGCCCGCCAGGCGACCGGGCGATGTAACCGATTTGCCCCAAGTGTCGCTGGCTGCAGGAAAAGAAATTTTTCGGAAGACAAATATTTTTATTTAGTATAATTTACCTTAAAATGCCATTGTTGAATCTCATTATCAGCTTATTTCTTTAAGATATCATCAACTTCCACTGAGCAACATTAAGTCTCCAACTAAGATAAGAACATACAAACTCTTTAGATTTTCTATTCCTCCTGCAACTTTCTCATCTCGGGCTCATGAATAAGTTTTTTGGAAAAATGATTGAGCGTATATCGCCAAAATGTCTCCGTAGCTCTGGCAGAGTCGTAGTAGTTACCTCCGAACCAGAATACTGGAAGAGATTTCACATCACCCTGATAATTGGAAGGCTTTATAGTTGTATAAGGAATATGAGGGAGATAGGGTACATCCAACACATGTCCAGCACCTGGAAGACAAAGGGTGTATATATTGTCCTTTCCACGGAGTCGGGCACGTTCCAAGAGTGCCACACCCGCTCGATAAGTTAGAAATCCGTCACGGTCACTGGTGATGAGAAGGGCTTCACAGTCGTCCGCAATGTCTTCAACTGGGAGACTCAGTGGATGGTCTGGAGTATACGAGTCTTCGGGCAGAAGACATTGAGAGAAATCGTCTGGCCTCCTCTTAATTTCAAAATTACCATCATAGATAGGGAAAATGTCTTCGCCTTTGAAAGTTAAACTGATATTGAAATTTGCGCTAGTGCCATTAATAGTCACTATAGCTTTGACTTCCTTGCGCCTACTTGCAAGAATGATGGCAAAATCGCAGCCTTTACTCGAACCTAATATCCCCATTGCACCTTTCTGACAATGTTCGTGGTTTTGAAGGTAATCCACAGCACCATCAAAATATTCTAATGGAAGAGAAGTAGGTCTATAAGGCAAATGCTTGTAATTCATGTATGCAAGTCCAAGAGAAGCAAACCCACGAGATGCTAGCATGGCAGCACGTTGCTCGATAAGCCCTCCTTCTGTGCCAAATACATCTAGGACAGCGGGGTGGGGTCCGTGTCCCGCTGGAAGGAACAAAGTTCCTTCAATTTTTTCTCCTTCAACTGGAATTCGCTTTACTCCTGGAGCCATAAAAGTTCTGGAAAAGGTTGTCGTAGCGAGGGACTTCGGGAGACGACGCTCAGAGTAGAGATCTCCCTCTGTCAGGTGTCCTGGTAAAACTGTCAACGTGTACTGTGAAAGAGAAAAGAAATGCATAGTATTTACATATAGATGTGGTGTAAACTTTATTTCAATAAATATCACATCGCCATTTAAATTATTTGAATTTTAAAGAAACATAATGTAGTCGTACATTGGTCGAATAAGTATTTTTAACCCACTATTGGAGAAATAAGATCAGAGAAAAAAAATCCGTATATTTCGACCACTATCTGTGGTCCTCTTCAATAGATCTCTAATCTGATTTCCCCGATAGTGGGTTAAAGTCTTATTTGGGTTTTGTTCCAGCTTTTAAATCAGTTCCTGGTAAAACTGCGAATGTGTAGTGTGAAATGGAAAAGGAATGCATAATGTTCACAGATAGATGTGGTTTACAGAACATTTTTCGATGAATATCACGTTGTCAATCAAATTCTTTAGCTTTTATTTCAACTTTTTCATTAGCTTTTGCTGTTTCCTGTTGTACGATATATGAGAGTACTTATTTCTACTCACATTAAGTGGAGTTGTCACGTTTGTTTTGCCGAGTCTCTTATATTTCAATATAGGGTTATCCACATACACATCTGGCGTTGTCTTCAGACTAGACATTAGTCCAGCAGGAGAAACTCCTTGATACCTAGTGATTAAAAAGATCAAAGGGTCTGATTATTTTTTTTTTATTGTGTTCAATCCCTTCAATGTAGGGATGTGTACAGATTACTTTATGGTTAGCACCAGTCGATTTCATTCAACAAAGAGATAGGCTCCAGTCTAAGAATGTCGTGGTTGACTGAAACATCATACTGACCTGAATTTGTCTGTATGCTGAGTAAAATTGTTTGGTATTTGTCATGACAAATTCTATACATTATGTCACCACATCAAAAGGGTTGAATCTCTATCTCTATCTCTCTCTCTCTCTCTCTGCCGAGCGGATATAGACATATTCTGAGTGCAGATATATTAAGCAAACTGTGCTGCTGTACGTAGTACAATACTACTAGAACTACAGGAATGAAAAAAATAAATAATGTAATAATCATAATTTTTTTTCGATTATCTATTCCTGCTAAAGAGAATACACTTAAATAGAATCGGAGGACAAAATGAGTGAGGCGTTTAACAAATATTTTCTCTCGGTGTTTACCTAGGAGAGGTTAGATAAGGTACTTGACTGCGATCCGATTTTCAGTGGGGATGAAGAAAGTAGACTATCTAATATCAGCATTAGTAAAGTAGAAGTAGTCAAGCATATTGAAAGACTTAAGCTACAAAATCCCCGGGTCCAGACGAAATTTTTCCGAGAGTGCTTAAGGAGTGTAAATTTGAAATCTGCGACCAGTTAACTGAAATATTTGATAAATCGGTAGACAATGGTTTTGTGCCTCCTGCTTGGAGGCAGGCAAACGTTGTTCCTTTTTTTTTAAGAAGGGAGAGAAATCGTCTATATGCAACTACAGGCCAATCAGTTTAACATCGGTTATAGGTAAAATGCTTGAATCAATAATAGTAAATAGACTCAGAGAAGACACCAAGAAACATAATTTAATTCGTGACACACAGCATGGTTTCTCCAAGGGTAAGTCATGTGTGACTAATCTTCTATCCTTTTACACTAAAGTATAGAAGGCGTCAGATAACAATGGTAATTACGATGTTATTTACCTTGACTTTGGCAAAACGTTCGACAAGGTACCACACCGGAGACTACTAGATAAAATCAAAGCCCATGAAAGGAGGAAAAGTGTTAGAATGAATTAGAGCTTGGATCAGTAACAGAAAACAGCGGATCATCATAAATGGAGTAAAATTCAGGTGGGGAAATGTTACTAGTGGGATTCCCCAGGGCTCGGTTTTGGGTCCTTTGTTGTTCAAATGTAATAAAATGTCTTATATAGACTCTCATCTTGTCAAAATTGTTATTCGTATTTTTTAATTCTTAACAAATAATATTAATTCTTATTTCTTGATGATCACTACAGCCTAGACAATCTCCCACCTTTACGTTAATCGTTAGGTGCTCGTTATTAGTTAAAAGTAAGTCCAGAGTTTTCTTTCCCCTTGTGGGATCAGTAATCATTTGTTTTAGGAAATTATCCTGCACCACATCTAAGAATTTTTGCTTCCCGATCTCCTACTGAAATTTCTCAGTCAATGTCTCTATAATTAAAATCTCCCATGATCACAACGTTTTTGTACTGAGACGCCATGCAAATTTCATGAATCAGGGGATCAGTCTGCTCAATGCGAAGGTTAGGAGGTCTATATAGGACGCCAATAATATACATTTTTATTTTTACCTATAATCTCCACCCAAATAGATTCCGTACTATCCTCTTCCTTAATCGAATTGTTGATAATACAGTTTATTATATTTCTAACGAGAAGTGCTACTCCTCTCCCACTCCTGCCAACCCTGTCCTTGTGAAAAATCTTATATCCTTCTATCTCGATTTTTGGAAGGAAATGTCTATCAGCCATACTGATCCAGGATTCAGTAATAGCTATAATATAAAATCTCTCTACGCATATATAATAACAATAACAATATTAATAATAGAATAAATAGATAGATAGATAAAATCATGTCGTTAAGCAGCAGCCTATGCTAATCTTGCATCGTGTTTTATTTCACCTTTATCATATGAGAAGTAATGAGCAGGCTTTGAAATAAGAATTGCGAAAGGTAAAAATTTTTCATTTTAATGTTGCTAACAATGCACTCAGGATATAAGTTCTGGAATATAGTTTGCTGGATCTAAAAGGGTGTGTCGATGGTAATCTACTACTTACTGATAATATCAGACATAATGCTATCACCAAAAGAACTGATTGACAGAAGCCTTCCATGTGGAAAAAATAATCTTGTAGTCAATATAAAAAATAAAGATTATGATACTAAAATTGTTCCTTAAAAGCTTCTGAAGATTACGGTCAAGCTTTGAATACATGTACACCAACAATTGCCATTTATCTCTAATATATGGATTATGACAAAATTAAGCCAAATTCTCACAAAAAAGTCTCACTAAAACGAAAAAAGCTTTAGTAACGAAAATAATAGAATTGGTAAATGTGTACTACCTCCTATTCCAACATAGTTTTGCAGAAGTATTTGGTTCAATACAGCGGCCCAGAAGTTAACCTTGACTTAGTTTTAGGATGCGTCGCATCACTCACATGCCAACACCATTCCTCATGGCTTCCCCTAATTATGAGTTCTGTAGGAGTCCCCTTCATCTCCTCCACAGAGAGATAGTCTCTTGCAGAGAGAACCCTGTGAGTGGGAGGAGCATTGAGCATGCGTAGTACATGCTTATATAGCCGGAGTTGACGTTCACGAATAATGCTGGTAGTAGGCTTTGAACGAGTCTACCAAAGCAGTTGTTAGTTTTGTGTGAAGTTATGCTAGTGATATTCCGTGATTTCCCGAAGGAACTAGGTACGATATAGATATGAAGACGCCTCTTCAATTCAGCAATCAGCGTCAATTTCACATAAATGTACAACAAAGTGGATTTTAAATCACACAGTACCCTTGGATAAGTATCGACAAAACTATTTACTTTAGTTGAATGGGTTCACAACACCATGGGCCATACCTATCCTGAAAAAATGCATTTTACAACCAATGTATGTGAAGCTCTCTAAGACCTCAATGTCCTAGCTATTCGCATGGAAAGACTCAACATTATCATACAGTAAGCCCCCAAACATCAGGATCTTGCCTTTTGTAAAGGAGGCCTGGAGTCCCAGCGATCTCTTCCACCTGTACAGTGACTCAAGGGAGAGTATTATAGTCTTGACACAATTTTCTTGAGATTTCAGTGGTAATTGTCTTGAGATCTAAGGTGGCTCTAGGTCAGGTAAGGCGGCTAAACTTCTACTGGTACCATGTAACCCAGTACTACCTGCCGCATAATCAGATTGTCGGTGATTAAATCAAGTGATCCGCCAGTCAGGAGGGTGTGTTGGACACTTAGGTGGAGGAAAAATTAAACGATCGCAATAGGGCTGATGGGCCACTAATCCACGCATTTGCCGTGAGTGGCATCTCTGCAGGGCCTGGAGTCGGGAATCCTGAAGGCTGAGTGATGCCCCGGTCCCGTGATTGCACCGAGGTGTTCCCTGGTAATACCAACACACATTTTTGATCCTCTATTCAAGCCAGGACAGATGGTTCCTCTTGGCTGGGAGAGGCAAATCAGCTGGGTTGTATGACTTGAATCTGTGGGTAAGGCACTTCCCTAGTGTCAAGATGGTGAGTGTGTATACTTTCCCATTACCCTGGGACTGTTGGGTTAATATGTACACCCAATTCCTGGTCTCTACTCGTTGGGCTCAGTGCTGGGTGGGAGCATGGGAAGGTGAATCACAAGTTAATGTTTATGGCAGCCATACTGAACACTATGGACACTACTTTAAAAATATTTCCTCAAAAATTTAATTTTCCTGATGTTGCATTTGATGAACGTTTCCCTATATGTTAGTTTTTTATGTTATTTTGTTTTGGTTATGTAAAAACATCCCACACCCAATATTATTTTATATTTGTTGTACACAGGAAGTGAGGGTCTAAGAGGATGTCAGTAGCAGTATTAGTAACATCAGTTTGAAGTCAGTTTTGCTAGTTGCAGTTTTGAGTGTAGACAAAGAAAGTGACTTTACAATTTTACAGGTATGTAATTATTTTGGAGTATATTTTTTTTACAGTATAGCATTTTCAAAAACATATGTAAAGGAACACATAACCATTTTTTTGTCAATGTCGCTCATCCCCATAAAATTGAGTTAAGCATATTAAAAAAGTACTACAACATATGGCAAAACATAACCAAAAGTTAATTGCCGTATTAGAATTACTGATACTACTGCCTTTCTTGGAGTCATTGGAGGCCATAGTGTCCTAAAGGGAGGCGAGACCGCTTGGACTCGAGGTCACCTGAACCAAGACCAAGTGTAGGCCTTATGGTCTCTTGCAGTCCTCTTTATTCTTATGTTTTTATGTTCTTATGTTCAATTTAGGGGCCTACTGGACGACACAGTTCAGTCTGTCCATGCATGCAATGAGGACATTTAAGTCTTGGAAATCTTCACATACAATGGTGGGTCATGTCAGAAATTCTTTCGAAGGACTGACTTTGCCTGTGTTGTTAGGGACTCTCTCAACCAGAGTATATGGCGTTGTCGCTATTTGTGCAAAAGAAATAAGATTCAAATCTTCATGTCACTTGTTCTCCCTATATTATTGTACGGCTGTGAGACATGGAGAGTGAATGCTGACTGAAAATGCGTCTCAATGTCTTTGGTGCCAAGTACCTTCGGAGAATCAAGGAGTATCACTGGAATTAAACACGTATTAAACCGGTGACTGTACTGTGAGACTCAGTCTTGGCCAGTTACCAGCATAATTCGTGAAAGTCAACTGCGGCTGTATGAGTATGTGGCATATTTCCCTGATATTGATCCTAATTACAGGGTTGTGTCCACAAGAGGCAACCCTCGACAGAAGAGACGGAGGGGACGCCCACAGAATTCATGGGCGGGATCAAGTTCATCAAACCCGTCGAGAGTTGTTTGGAATGGGAAGGGCGTCTGCATGGGAACTTGGTCGGAGAGACCATAAGAACTGGAGCCAGCGTGTGAATAAAGCAACGCGAACCCTGACGCATGCCCCATATTGATGATGAAAACTACAACAGCGTTGCGACCTCCTACCTTCCTCCTACAGAGATGTTTGCCATGTTACTGATGATTCCCCCAGGACTAGCCACATAATGAGCGAAGGAACTGAACTCCATGTCATCACTGTCACGTGTGCTAAGTTGAAGAGTCACCTTTTCCTTGGCCCCCAGACCTTCCACTTTTATACGTGGAAGCACATCGATCAGTCCTGCAAGAGAGAAAAAAAATCAGGAAGAAATTCAACGAGTTAAAAAATAGACTTGATGAAGAGGGAACATGATAGTAGATGAAGAAGAGAATGATTAAATAAATTGCAATAAAGCTCTGTACAAAACGTTGGCTGAACGTCTTCTTACCTTGCTTCATTCATGAAGGCCACAAAATTAATATATTTTTAGTTTTTTCTAACCAGCAAGAGTGTAGCTTTGATTTATCAGCTACAAAAGAATGTGCCATTTAAATATATTAGGATATGCAACTGAAAAATAAGATATGTAAATTTGTTAATTTCATCACGATTTCTTCTCTTGAAACTTGCAACCGTCGATTATTCTTCATGTTTGTTTCTTAATTGTGGCTTCTAAACTTCATAGAAGGATAACATCTTATCAATATTGTAGGCAGGATTCAATATTTGCACATGAGAAACATTCTGGTAAGATTCAGAAAATCAAAGCAAAATGCCTTCTTTTGCAAAATTGTTGGAGTTATAAATGCCAATAAAATGTCATTTCTGGTAAAGACTAATCAATAGGACACAGTTTCGGCGCTTTTGAATTGCATTTATTTTTACTTTAGAACGTTTGTTGTAGTGATGTAACAAAATTAAATTCCCAATTATTCATACTAAAACAGAAGTCACACATTATGCCAAAGGCTTGTATATCCATAATAATTATATCTAAGACAGAAGAAACATTCGATGAACGGGTCACCTACCATTCTCAGGAGTGACTGAAGCGAGAACGGAGGAAGAACGAACAGCAATCCTGAGGGAAGCTGTGACGCCAGGTCGACCGCCTCTGACGGCTTGCAACACACCGCCAATCACTAATCTTTGACACCTCGATAGCATTTCTTGTTATTGTCTTTCCTCCTCTCTGTAAAATCATAGACCAGTAGCTTATACGATGACAGCATTACCCCGACTTGGAAAAAAAAAAATCAGTGGATTACACGCGAAATTGTTAGTAAAAGATATTCATGAATTAGCTATATGGAAAATATTACTAGATAAACCAAATATTATCTTCCACAGAGGGAGATATAGGACTGAAGGTGTTTTAGACAAAATAAATTAATCTTTTTTTCTATCTGTGAATGGTGATAAACAGGTTTTTTTTATACAAATTTTATGACTATAACCAGAATATTCTATTTAGTTTCAATACATTGTTATAATATTTATTTTTCTGAGCTTTGCCTTCAGTAGCTTTAATTCATCTTCAGGGGACCTTAAACCCATTTACTTAGGGGTGTCAATATAATGTTGATTTTTCTTTATGAAAATATGACTGCACATAGAACTATATCCACACTGTATTCATAAAAATGTAAAATATTAATAAGGGAATAATTAATAATTTTTGAATACCTAAGGTTCCTTTATTTTTATAAGAATATAATTTTTCTTAGTTTCAGAAACAAATATGAATATATCTCTGACAAAAAATGTCTGACATATATTTTTCTTAGATATAGAAATGATATAGCAGAAGATTAATAATATAATGAAATCTAACAAAGAATCACTTTTGATATGAAAAAATCCCTAAATGAAAATTTAAAGTTTATGAAATTAAACTAAAGCGTTTTGATAAAGTAGAACATCTAAGCATTCAAATAAAACAAATCAAAATACTTTAAGAATCAAGAAAATTATAATAGTTTAAAGTATAAAAAACCTACTTAAAAATAATAGATAAATAAGTAAATGAATAGGTAAAAGTAAAAGACTTTTTCTAGCGATTCTTCTAAATTTTTGGAGGTTCCAGGTCCTGATGCACTTCCAGTCCTATAATGAAGGTTTGCAACTGCTTTTCCCTTCTTTCGGGACTTTTTTGGTGGCTAATCCATTGTTCATCTAGTTCTTGAAGATATGCTGAGGATATTTCAGTTCGTGGAAAACTTAGAGCAGTGTCCAAGTGACTTTTATTATATCCAGCATTATGAATAGACGGTTTGAGCAGCAGAAAACTCTAGCATTCTCTTTGTAATATTTTTTCTCTTGGGAGAATCTCCATAGTCTAGAATGTAGGCTTTCATTGGGATTTTGTGTCCTACCACTAAGACATCCCAATAATAGGTCATCACTTTGAAAATTTCTTTCTTACTCTTTTCATCCACATCAAACCTGACTTTCATGGTACTGTGAGGTGGTATCTGTTCATTCTTGTATATTGCTCTTCGATAAAAGCAACTAGTCTTCTGACTTTTCACAGAAATTATGATTATAGGTGTCATCTGTAGACGTACAATGATAAAACGTAGACAGAATAGCCCTAGGCATTTCCTCAACACTAGAACCAACACTATTTTTTACATTTACAGCATATGGTATGTAAGATGATCAATTACATCATTTGTTAATTTATATTTTCCACATAAAAATTTTATGTTCCTTCTTTTACCAGTAGATGTTACTACTTCAGACACATATATATCCTTCAGCTTTCTTAGTGCAGAGCCAAACCGTTTCTGAGCATGATTTATATATTCAATTCTCTGTACTGCTATATTCATATTAGCATAAGGTCTAGCCCCATTACTGAGTTCACAAACATTATCATAAGCTGTACTATTGTTGCAAGATGATTGGCTGAAATATTCAATCGTTTGGATGTCCAGCGTGCACACACACGCATTTTAGCTACAGCATGTCAGATCATGACATCTCCAGAAACTCCCGCGGGATTTCCTTTTGTGTCGGACCTCACTCGCGGTCATTCAGCCGAGCGGGAAAGAACACCTGCAGCACCATTGCCAACTGCATGTCGTCATACGACCGATATAATTTTCTATGTGTTCCATGCTTTATATACATAAAACCTATGCACGAATACTGAGTGTCCATACTCAGTTCGTGTATTGTACATTGTAGAAATATATTTAGCAGTAGATAGTAGAAAATAAATTGTACATAACCTTTTTATTTGGCAACAGCCACTATTTGAATTTATATATAAAATAGCACCATTGGTAACCGCCGGTGTTTTCCTCGTGTAATTATTTGAGATGTTGATCCGTCTAGACGGAGAAATTAAAGAAAACAAACCACAACTTCATTTGTCTCAACGTTTACCGATTTTTTTTAAAATAATGTTTCGCTTGTTTTCCTGGCCATGTATAGTAAAGTATGTCATGTAAACTCTTCAGAATTATATGTCACAAAGACTATATCATGAAAATCTATCCACAACAACAGCAACACGAAGTTGAACGATGAATCTAAACAAACTGCTTCTTTTTCTTCTTAGAATTATATAAAACGCTCATCAAGACAAAAAATTCCATAGTCAAAAATAGAACGTAAAACAAACTAATATCCGACAAAAACTTTAGACTGCCGATCAGTTGGAGTACACTACGATTGTGTATCTTTACATTTGACATCTATATACTTGTGACATTTAAACTTTCTCACGCGTACACTAAAATACCACAAAATTGTTCGAAGAATACCCCCAGGGGTATTTTGGTAACCTCAACTCAATTTCATTTTATTAATTTATTTATCTATGTTTATTTATTTATTTTTTTGTCATTTTATAATCAAATAATGGGTTTAGAGTCCCTTAATCTTCCTCAATATCTCATGGCTTACTCCCTGTAAAGCGAACACAGAGGTTGTAATGCAAAACGAAACGCTAATTGAATCATAAACAATAAATCTGAAATATTTTATTTATGCTTCAATGTTGTTAAAGTTGGTGAAGCTTATTTGTAATTACGCTTTGTGTGTCATTTTATCGCCATTCAGTACTTAACTGTACTTAGGTTTCAAAAATCCTTTTCAAAAATATTGTTATAGAAATCAGAATCACTTTAGACATGCAGCGAGTGATTTTCGAGAAACTTGTTCACTTTTTTCTTCTACGCGCTTGAAAAAAGAAAAAAAAAAAGAAAAAAAAAAATAATGCAGACGGCTGCACCAGAAAAAATTATATATATATATATATATATATATATATATATATATATATATATATATATATATATATATATATATATATATATATATATATCAACACGAGCGAGATTTCCCTAAATTTCCTCCTTGAAGGATTCCAATTCAGAGACACTATCTTGAAAATATGTTTTCTTCATACATGTTAATACCAAATACATTCACTATCGTTAATCTGGTTTTCCACTTTATTTCACTTGGTTAATACTCTCAAATGTTATGATTCTGTATGGATGTATTTTGTAGTTATTAAAGGTATTGTGGTTATTTTTTTTTCCCCAAACTATTGCAATATGACATTGTCATCCTCTTAGATTTTTTTTTGGGGGGGAGGGGCGGAGTCTGTCATCAAACTGCCCTATCAACAAGATATATTTTTGATAAATGAATACACACACAAACGTGTTAAATTCAAATACAAAGGGAAGTGGCCAAATGAAACTACATGTTTTGCCCTAAGTAGTAGGGGAAATAATAAAAAAGTGGAGGGTCCCTGTTTGCCTCGTTCCGGTTATTTTAAGACTAGTAGTCGGTTCTTCATTGAGGACTAATAAATGGCTTTGTAATTTGAACTTCATTGCAAGTTTATGTTGGCACCTGTAGCTTTGTGGTTACGAAATAAGACAATCCCACCTTTCCTTTGTAGTTTTCTTTGGAATAATATCTAGTTATATATAATAAATACACGTACTTTGGTTGCTATGCATGTACAAACATCTATGTCCACCATCTTCAAAAAAATCTATATATATACGATGACAAACACCATTAGTATCAAATTAAAGAAAACAGAAAAGTATAAAAAAAAACACCGAATACTCACAAGAACGCACAAAAAACACTGCCCAACCAAGAACGTGCAGACTTCTGATACGACCCCAAGATCTTATCCGCGTTTCAAGCACATTATGAACAAATAACTAGACAGCCAATGAGAGTGTGCATTCGACCAGATAAATACTTCCACTATCATTTGCTGATAAGAAAACCTTGCCCTTAAATATGCTGACATATAAACGATGTATACATGCAAGCATAGATGCACGCTAAATGGATTAAAAAAATTAGCCTAAATCATACAAATATTTATATGATGTCACCCATGAAAGATATTCTGTTTAGTTGAGTTAAAGAGTCTAGAATCTGGAGACCAAAACCAAGCATGTACAACTAATTGTGACTCATCTAATTAATCTAGATTATATAATATTCTAAGATGTTTATACAGACACTGAATGGTTCCCTGTAAACAGATTAACATCTTTTCAACCACAATTCACTTTTAATTCCATGCCATCGCAGTCGAGACTGACGAGGAGCTCGAAGGAAGCATATATTGGAAATTGAAACGTGGTCGAGTCGAGGACTCGAACTCAGCTTGGACGTGACAAAGCGACAGCTTAATCCATTGCGCTATCAAGAGAGATAGCGTAATGGGTTAAATCACTGGCACTTTGTCACGTCCTAGCTGAGTTCGAATCCTCGGCTCGACCACATTTCAATTTTCAACATATGCTTCCTTCGAGCTCCTCGTCAGTCTCGACTGCGATGGCATGGAATTAAAAGTGAATTGTGGTTGAAAAGATGTTTAATATGTTTGCTTATTTTTCACCTTTGTAATACCATAGGTTATAATATAAAGTTTTCTATTAGAAATGTTTTTATTGGTTCAGTATAAGTTTTGAAATAGGATTATTCACTGTTGGCAATCAATTTAGTCCAAATGTAAGTTGTTTTTAAAGAAGAACAAACTGAAATGAGAACTACCAAATCTATTCTCAAGAATTAGATGAAACATACTAATGGGTATTTGATAAACAATGAGAAGATTTAGCAAGAGAATATGGCGTAAGTAACTGAGCTGTTTGGAGTTAAGTTGAAGAAATTAAAATTTCTTAGTATTTATTTTCTGGTGTAATATCCGTTCTTACGTCATAAGAAGTTCAGTCTAAATATGTACCCAAAAGATTCCGTAACTGCTCTGACCACACAAGCGTAATTAACCTGTGCACAACTGCATGGCACACACACACACACACACACACACACACACACACACATACACGCACACACGAACACACACGCACAAACACACACGCAGAAACACACACACGAACACACATACACACGAACACACACACACACACACACACACACACACACACACACACACACACACACACACACACACACACACACACACACACACACACACACACACACACTTTATCAAATCAGAAGTGCAGCAGATAAAAAAAAAAATACCCAATGTATTTTTAGCTTGCCGGGAAATATTTTAAGGGGTAAGCAGAGAATGGAAAGGTTTGAACATTAGTGGGGATTATTTCAATCACTTTGGGTTTGCGGATATCATTATTTTCATTTAAGAAACAACAGAAGATTTGCAAGATGGGCTGAGTAATCTGAACAAGTAGTCTCAAACAAGATTTGAAAATGAAGAATAAAACCAAAGTAATATTCAACTATAACATTGGTCACTCAACAAAATTGATCAAAACACCTGTCCCGCAAGCAAAAGGAGGTGAAATCGAGAATTTTTTCTGCTGATTTCAAATATGTCTTCAGAATTTTTTTTATCAGGCATAGTTTTTAAACAATCATAACAAATAAATGAGGCTGATATTTCAATGAAACTTAGCCTTAGAATATAGAAATGTATAATTCCTGGTCAAGTAAGTGATTTATACTTTGAACAAATGGTGAAGCTTTGGAATACTTATATTTGATACCATTCGCAATGGTTATTATAACTTAGCAAATATAAACTTCTCACCTCACCATCCACCCGACAGGGTTTTTCGTGTCAGTCGTGGTGCCTCGGGGATGCTTTTCACTTTTCTTAGCAACAGCTCTGCCTATTCGACATGTTCCGGCGTGTCTTCTCGGACAGACGCTGCTTTGGGTATTGCGTTCACCCATTATTCCATGGTCTTCCGATACACCTCTCGCCGACTAGAGTTTAGTTGTAGTACTTCAGAAGTGTTCGGTTTTCGGGCTTGCACATGGCGCGGACGTACCATCTCGACTGTCGTATTTCGATGAATGTAAGCATAGGCTCCACATCCAATTATTCTTTTAGGTCATCGCTTCATAATCTCTCTTGTCGCAGCTTTCCCTTGATAAGTTTGAGCACCCTCATTTCTGCTGCCTGCACCTTACTTTTCAGTCTCATTGTTAGCGCTTAACATTCACAACTAAGTGTTAATAATGGTTTCAATACAGTATTGAACATTATTTTTCAAGTCTGTTAGGCATATGCTTGTATTTAAGTAGAGGTTAACCCTACATCTTTAGAGAACTTTCATATCATCACCGTCATCGTCCTCGTCTCGTCGCCGTCGTCGTCAGCTTGTCATCGTCGTCGTCTCATCGTAGTCGTCGTCTCATTGTCGTCGTCGCCTCGCATCGTCGTCTCATCGTCGTTGTCGTCTCGCATCGTCGTCGTCGTCCCGTCGTTGTCTACGTCGTCGTCCACGTTGTCGTCGTCAGCATCACTACTAATATAATCAATATTATTACTAATATTATTTCACTGAAATTGGTGGTTGTTGATATATTGATTTTATATTTAGCTTTTTCAACATTTCATGGTTTCCTATAGGTTCCCTTCTACGAGTATTTTTCACACTCATTTTGCTAGTCTTTCTTCACTTGTTTTTTCATATGCCCAAACCATTTCACCATACTTTGATAGATTCTATTTGCCAGTTTTTTTTTCAACCCTGCTCCTCGTCTCACCTCCATTCTTTCTATCATAAGAAAGTAGACTGCTGGAATTCAAAGACAGCATACTGGGATTTATACACTGACGTTTCACGGCTTCTGCCGTATATTCAGAGTAATTGGTTTCAATGGGAAGTTTGAGGATTATCGGGAATGATGGCTGTTTGAATACCATTGATATATTGAATTCTCTCAACATCTATTCAGATTTGTATTCAGCGGGAAATTTAGAATTCCAAAGTTTATGGAAAATGACACACGGTAGAGAATTACACCTAGATATGGATCAAAAGGTCTCCTGTCGGCATGCTCCGCCTTTGTAATCCTTTGTTACACCAACATTACACATCTGTCGCACCTTTAGTGTAAATGGCTACAAAAGAAAGTATGGTGATAGTGAAATGATAGTTGTTTGAATAATACTGACTTTACATTGATTTTTCTAAATATTTATTTTTTCTTCAGGTAAGTATACAACGGGGAATGTAAGCTAACGAAATTCATGGAGGCATTATGTGTGTTCACGGCAGGAGCTGTGAAACATTAGTGTACCTATCTACAATATACATTCTTTCATGAATTTTGGCAGTTTGTTTTTACCTCTGGATACACATATGAAGAAAGTCATAAGATATGTTAAGGAAACTCATTGGCATTCTAACAGCCACCATTTTCATTAATCCCCATACTTCCCTTTGTAACCATTCACTGTGAAAATACAACAGGAATTTTGAAATATTAGTGCTTAGAGGTATCCAAAGGAAAGACTAACGAGACGTTACGACTAACAGGGCAACTGCCCCACCCGAGTATGGTGAATAAAGGTGTTGAGAAAGTAGGGGGGGGTCATGGAGTGTGAATGGTAAAGATAAGATACCTGGGTTAATGAATCTTGGTGTTGATGTCTGATAAACTTGACGAAAATAAGTTTGGGGTAGCAGGTAACAGGTATAATCTCTTAAATGGGGAAGTCCACGTGTAATCATTTATGTTTTTTGTCGGCAGACACAATTGTGTTCAAACTGAAGCAGTAAGTCTTCCTAATTTGGAACAAGTTCACGACAATTACGATGTAGTACTGGGTACATTAATGTTCAGGATGAATAGAAGATTCGATGAAATTAAGACTGCTTACTGTACCGTATGAGTTGACGTAGGGGTATGGTTAGGATAAGTTCAACAGCATTCCTTTTCAACGTCCTTTATAGTATAATAGTAGCGTCATTTCTTTGAGTCTATCAGTCGTACAGCCAATGGTGTATATCCCAGTGAGAGAGCTAGTATGTATTTCATGATTGTATGTAAATATGCATATGTCATATGTTGTATTTCTGGTGGGCACGGGTTCTCTTCCATGTACGGCGGAAGGAGGATTGTGGGTAATAAGGTGGATGAAGGAAGGAGGGGTCCAGTTATTGTACTGTATTTATGTATATAATGGACAGCGACATCACTGATTTGTTTGCCTAAAAGTTTGGTAATTACACAACGACGCGGGTTCGGGTAGCATATCTTTTTATTCAGTATCTCGTTTATCTTGCGTAGACATAGGATGAGAGTTTGGGGTGGGTGAAGGTATCAATACGAGGAATGGAATCTTTATGCCATTTTGGGAAGGTAGCATGGGTTATTTTTCATTCTGAAAGTTCTTCCAAGATTACGGACTCTATGTAATGTAATAGTTGTGGACCGTTAACGACACCCACACAGGAGTTGAGGGGTACATGTGATTCACCTTGGACAAGGTTCGTCGTACTAAGCTTTGGGTTCAAGCTCCATTATAATAAATAAAAATATATAATAATTTTATCAGGTTCACACATGGCGGGCTTTTACACATGATATTTGGACATTTCTCTTTACCTTAAAGATACTCTGTGAGGAGAGGGTAGTTCAAGTCAGGATCTACTTCATCTCGGTAAATAAGTCGATAGGAGGACCGGAGGGGCAGGGTAAATTTGGAACAAGATACCGTTCAGTGATAGGAGAAGCAGCTATTGGCTGATTAAGTAGTCATTCCGCTGAACTGGCAGAGATTATTCCCTCTGATATGAAAAAGAGATAACCAACCTATTTTCGAGTGAAACATATTCCATGTATATACATACACTGAATGGTTCCCAGTGAACAGATTAATATCTTTTCAACCACAAATCACTTTTAATTCCATGCCATCGCAGTCGAGACTGAGAGGCGCTCGAAGGAGGCATACGTTGGAAATTGAAACGTGGTCGAGCCGAGGACTCGAACTCAGCTCACCCGTGACAAAGCGGCAGTGACTTAGCACCATCCTGCGGCAGTGACTTAGCACCATCCAGCACTAAGAAATTACCAACACAGAATAGGCATGGCCACAGAATCAAACCGTTTTTCTTATTTTTATTATTATTATTATTTCTTTTACCGTCCGGAGTGCTACGAAAATGAATGGAATAGCTTTACACCAGCCAGAATAAAAGTCATTTTTACACGGCACGAGAGAGATTAAACGGGGGGCCCTACCTAGGTGACTGAAAACGTCTAGCATTAACCAATACAAGATTTCTAACGAGGTCACTGTAGAAAAAAGGCTTATTGAGATAGCCTTAACCACTTCAATACCCTGGATTTAATTAGTCTTACGCTAGCCAGAATAAAATCTGTAAAGGTACCATTGTAGTAAAAAGGTTAATTGTATGAGAGTTAAAGTTGTGGTGGTCAAATCTTACTCAGGGAATCCATTGCTTCATTTGTAGCAACGTCACTCCTTCAAGAAATCGTTTTCTCTAGTTTACGCACAGCGTATATTATTTCCTGTATCAATTAATTATGCAACTATATCTTTAATAACAGTTATATGTTTCCAATAACAATATGTAAATATGCATAAGTGTATATACTAATATTCTGTATAGTAACAATTGTATTTTGTGAACTAATTTGTGCACTATTCTTCTAAATGTAACATTTGCTCTTTTTTGAGTTTTACTGCTTAGTCAGCAGTCTGATTCAAATAGAGGTGATGACCAATAATATAGTTGAATAGAAAAAAAGTTCACAAAACCATAAACTAACGGCGCAATCCCCACATGTATCATAACTCTTTCTTCCTTCCATATCACTCTTTCCTTCCACTAGTTACCCAAATCCACCCTCTCCCCATCTTATCTATCCTGCCCTCTAACTAAAAATAGATGAATACACACACGTCAAGGTTATACAAAATCAAAGCAGACTTAATAGTCAATTTATTAGTCGATAGTCGAAATAAATAAAATATTGGTTCCTCGCCGTACCTATCATAATTCTTACTTCCTCCCATTTCACTCCTTCCTTACACTAACATTCCAAATCCCTCCCTCCCCCATCTTTCCTATCCTCCCCTATACTACTATAAACAAGTCTCAAAAAAATCTAAATTTCTCTAATCCTCTTCTCACAGACGTATATCTGTACCATGTAGTAGTAATATTCTACTATACCTCAACCCATATATACTTTCACGTCCATGCACATATTTACTCTTATTAACAACAATCAATGGTCAAATTAATTGTAACAAGTAGATACATCACAACATTCTTGACATTTGATACAAATTAAATATAACTGTGCCAATCTGAGAGTCATCGTATCGCACAGCTGGTGGCATCACTTTTTTTTTTTTTTTGTGCATCCGACCTAGATATGGATCAAAAGGTCTCCTGTCGGCATGCTCCGCCTTTGTAATCCTTTGTATATTTGGTCTGGGTCTGGTAACATGGTTTGACCTATGTGCTCAATAGAGGTTGCAGCT
>NC_134795.1:14910402-14912902 GCF_046742065.1 Oratosquilla oratoria | reverse complement strand
TTCTATCAATAGTGATAAAGGGTGTGTGTAAAAAATACCTTGTAAATCATGTAATCAGTTTTATCTTGGTCAGACTGCTAAAACACTCAAAACACGAATCAATCAACAAAAGAAATACGTTAGAGAGGGAAACCAATCTAGCGGCATATTCAACCACATGAACCATTTAAACCACCCAGTTGACTGGGATAACGCTAAAGTCATCACATACAAGAACATCACAGAAAGAAATTTAATTGAATGCAGTTTGATCAAATCTAGTAAGGGAATAAATGTTAATCTCCGTCAAGGTTTGTACAAATTAGATAGTTATATTTGCCATGAAATTTAAGAATTATTTAAATTGTAATATAAGTTATGAGTAATTGTCCCATACTTGTTGTTTACCAGGACGGTATCAAACGTCACGTGTATTTCTTCTACTACCTCTCCGAATGCCCTCTTCACCATGTCTCACTCAGTCATATATTCTGTACCTTGTTTCCTCATTTTATAATTCCTTCTTCGTGTCTGCACTGAAGAGGTAATTATACGAAAGCATTCTGCTTCGTTAGTTTCCTTTTCGTAGTTGTTACTTACGCATTTGTGAACACACGTTCCTAGTGTTTTTATTGCATGCATATATATATATATATTATATATATATATATATATATATATATATATATACTCGTATACACACACACACACACACACACACACACACACACACACACACACATATATATATATATATATATACACATATTTGCTTGTGCGTTTTTACATTTCCATATGCATACCCGGGTCATGTTCTCCAGTTATGCGTTGTAAATGTTTTCCTCCTTTTTTGGCGTTGATGGTGTCAATGATGTTGTTACACTTCACTTTCAACTTGCTGAAGAATATAGAAGCACTATTAGAAAGGTTGAATCCTTTAACAAGAAGCTTATTCTTGCACAAGCAGCGGTCAAATTTAATTCTATATGTATTAAGGAAGATCTGCTACCTACCTTTACGAATATAAAAACTCATGACCCAGCAGTCCGCCTAGAAGACTTCACTTTGGAGTACCGGAAGGAGGAATACATTTACAACGTATAACTGGAGAACATGGGCCCGGGTATGTATATGGAAATGTAAAAACGCACAAGCCCCATAACCCCCTAAGACCAATTATCAGCCAAATTCCCACCCTGACCTATGGTTTAACCAAGAGACTCCACAAACTCCTTATCCCATATGTACCTAGTTCCTGGTTGCTGAAGCCCCCTAAAGAATTTATTGACCTTCTTCACAACAAAGCCCCTACAGGTCTTATTGCCTCGTTAGACGCTGAGAGTCTCTTCATGAATATCCCCGTGAATGAGACCAAAAACTTCACCTTAGATGAGGTTTATCACTCCAATCATGTTCCCTTGAATATTCCGGAAACTTTGCTTCGTAAACTTCTAGAAGCGTGGACGACTGAATTCCCGTTCCGCGGACCGGACGGTAAGTTGTATAGACAGGTAGATGGTGTGGCAATGGGGGTCCCCTCTCGGTGTCCTTTTTGCCAACCTCTACATGGGTTTAGTGGAAAGACGAGTTTTCTCAGATCCTGTAATTCGCCCACACTCCTATGGTAGATATGTGGACGAGATATTCGTTGAAGCAACAGACCATATACATCTACAAGAGCTATGTGAGGCACTCGCTAATAACTCTTGTCTCAACTTTACAAGTGAACACCATGCTGATGGTTCTTTGCTCTTTTTAGATATCTCTGTAAAGCCCGACGTAAATAGATTTACCACCACTGTATACGTTAAAAGCACGAACGAGGGTAGATGTTTAAATGCGGATGGAGAATGCCCTGCATCCTACAAGAAAAGCGTCATACGTTTATATGTGAACAGGGCATTCACGCACTGCTCCACATGGCCTCTTTTACACCAAGAGCTTCAACGCTTGCAGCAAGTCGTTGTTAACAATGGATTCCCCAATAACGACGTACAAGAAGTCATCCGACGAAAAATGGAGAGCTACCTAAAGCATGAAACCATCCCTCCCGAGAAACGCCCCTCAATTATTCTCATTTACAGATCTTTCATGAGTACGGCTTACCGAACGGACGAAAGAATCCTCAGAGAAATTGTTGAATACGGTGTACAACCATCCGACCCTGGAGAAAAGCTGGAGCTTCGGGTTTATTATAAGAATTATAAAACGCCAAACCTCATCCTGCGAAATAACCCGACCCGTAATCTCAACCCACTACGGAGGAGTAATGTCATCTATGAGTTCATCTGCCCGCACGAAGACTGTAAGCTTCGTCCTGTGTCTTACATAGGAATGACGACGAATTCTCTCTCCAGAAGATTAACGTGCCATCTACAAGCTGGTGCCCCGAAGAAACATTTTTCGGAAAAACAGAACTCCTCCCTGACTAGAAAGATCCTGGTGGAAAATACAAAGATCATCGACTCCGCACACAACTTTCATGGTCTGGAGATCCTGGAGGGCCTCCATATTCGAGAGA
>NC_134795.1:14902902-14905402 GCF_046742065.1 Oratosquilla oratoria | reverse complement strand
CCTATTAGTGTTTACCATTATGTGGTGAGGGAGAAGAGTAGTGCCACTATGTTTCCTTACATAGGGGGAAACTAACACTTAGTCACTTGTGATATTATTTCGTAAGCCCCATGCCTCTTCCGTAACTTATGCATCAGGTCAAGTTCCGTTACTCAGTAACGAAGGAGAATTAAATTGAACTTAAACTTTTCATCATTTTCTTCACGAATTCTGGTACAACGTATGGTCTTAGCTACACCAGAGGATTCCCTTAGGGATCCTCTTACATCCCACCAAGCTGCCTCTGCTCCGACGTCACTATTTTATTCATCCAATAACTCTGAACGTTACAAATAAGTGCCACCCTTTTAGGGCGTGACTTTACCTCCATGCACCAATACTTTTTCTCCTTCTCCACCCTTTTTTCCAATCAGAAAGACTGTTATACTGCCACTAGAAATCTTGTTTACGCAAGCAATTTGTCGCAAGCAGAACGAGCTCTATATTTACATTTAGTCACATCACCACCTTTCGATATCCTAATCTATATTTACAAATATCAGGCGGTAGGCTAGAATCTGGAACTCTGCACTTCTTATAATATGCAACTCTGCACTTCCTATTCAGCCATTGTTTCATAACAACCGAATATAAAACGACTATAGAATTTACATTCCTTTCCTCCTACCCCTCTATCTACCTAAATGTCTACCTCTACCGGCCTCTTACACTCACGTAGACTCAGGATAAAAAGAAATGCCTTGACTTGATCACCTCTCTTATCAGAAGGGTTAAGGGCTTTGTGTGCATGTGTGTTTATCAGAGATGTTTATGGTGACATGAAAGTTTGGCGTTAGCGAGAGTGAAAACTCTTCATAAAGAAATTAGAATTGCCGTACCTTTGTTTAAGAAAACTACCAAACTAATCTTCTTGACTGCCATTTAAATACAATAGAATAAAAAATCAGTCTAAAGATACTGAACGTATTCATTTGTATGGAGAAGTGCATATTGTTATATCACCTGTCTAAATTAGTTGAACTCTTAGAAAAATTATTTCAGGCAGAGACATAATCTTCTTGATTGCCATTTAAATGAAATAGGATTAAAAATCAGTCTAAAGATATTAAATGCATTCATTTGAATGGAGAAGTGCATATCTTCATATCACCTGTCTATATTAGTTGAAACCATAAAAAAAAAAACAAGACATCTTGCCGTGGTATGCTTTTTATTATTTTCAATTTTGAGCTTTCTCAAATGTCTGCCTTATCACAAAAATCTGATCCATGGAACCCCTACCTGTCCTAAATCCACACTGTTCGTGCTACTAATATGTCGGCGATCCATAAATACTCGCCCATAAGCCGCTTCCATACGACACGCACCAATCAAACTGATCCCTCTGGAGATTACTACACTCACATTGTTGGCCCCTTTTCCCGTGGAAAGTGGTAATCGATGTGCAGGCTCTACTCCGGGTCCCCGGCTGTCGTTACACGCGTGGTTTGATAATATATATGTTGTATATTACATAGGATAAATGCACTAGGGCACTCCTGACGTGGGCCGCATCAGGGGTTGGTAGACATCGACACACGTCCTAAATGGATTCCAATGGGGACATGATGTCAGACTAGGCGCTGGGGTTCATTACGGTAGGGATCAAGATGAGGGGATGTGGGCGTTATCGCAGGGGGCGCATTATGGGGTATGGGTACACTTGGGCCGGGGCGAGGGACTTGGCTATAGGAAGAAGGGGAACGAAAATTTTTGAGGATACTGGGTGCATTAGTGTGTGGGAGAGAGAGTGTGTGTGTGTGGGTGTGTTGGGGCTGTGTGTGTGTGTGAGTTTGTGTTTGTGTGAGTGTCAGAAGAGTGTTTCGAGAGTGGTGAATATGTGTGTTTGTGTGTGTAATGAGTTTGTGTGTATTGTGAGAGTTGTCGAGTGTTGAGTGTGTGGGTGAGTGTGTATGTCTGATGTGTGATTTAGTGTGTATGTGATGGTTGTTTGAGGTGTGAGTGTGCTAATGTACTGGGTAAGGGTGTGTGAGTGGAGTGTTATTCGATGTGTTGAGTCGTTGGAGTGAGTGTGTGTAGTGATTTGTGTGGTGGTGTGTGAGTTTGTGTGTGATGTGGATGAGATTACTGGTGTGGGTTATGGTTTTAGTCAGTGTTGTGGATGGGTGGTGGTGTGAGAGGGAGTGTGATGGGTAATGTTTGTGAGTGTGTGAGTGTGTGGTGAGTGTGTAAAGTAGTTTGCTGTGAGTGTATGGGTGTGTGTGTTTTGGTTGGTGTGTGTTTGTTGGTGTGTGGGTGTATACCTTTGTGTGTTAGTGGTGTGGAGCTGTTGGTGTGTATGTGTGTGAGTACCATGGGTTGAGAGTGTGGGTGATGTAGTGTATTAGTGAGTGTTGGTTGTATGAAGTGATGAGTGTGTGGTGGTTAGTGTGTAATAAGTGTGTTTTGATGGTTGTAGTTTTTTTTGTGAAAGTGGGTGGTAGTGTGTTTGTGTGTGTGT
>NC_134795.1:14852902-14885402 GCF_046742065.1 Oratosquilla oratoria | reverse complement strand
GTTATCTATCACTGGTCTTACAGAGAGGACGATTCCAATTACAAGCGATGTTATCGAGGTGTCAAAGATTAGCAGTTGGCGGCGTGAGGCAAGCTCTCCGAAGCTGTCGACCCAATGTCACAGTGCCCTTAAGAGTTCCTGGACGTTTCTCCTCAGTTCTTGCCTCGGTTACCCCTGAGAATGGTAGGTGACGATCCTGTTGAGTTATCCTAATGCCCTCTTAGCGCTATCCTTCCTGCATGTATCTCGGTGTCTTTCCCTGACTTAATATGACGTCCTATTTTTATGTCGTCTATAAACTTACTAAAATCACTATTAATCTCATTGTTCAAGTCATTTATATACATAATGAACAATAAGGGACCCAAAACCCAGGCCTAAGGAACTCCACTAGTAACACCCCTCCATTGGATTTTAAACCATTAATGGTGACCCGGTGCTTTCTGTTACTAATCCATACTCTAATACATTCAAACACTTTTCCTCCTATACAATGGGCTTTGACTTTATTTAGTAGTCTCTGGTGGAGGCATCCTGTCGAACGCTTTGCTAAAATTAAGGTAAACAACATCGTAACCCTCATTGTTGTCTGCCACCATATAGACATTAATGTAAAAAGATAGAGAATTAGTTACACATGACCTACCCTTGGTGATAACATGCTGGGAGTCACGAATCAAATTATGTCTCCATAGTATCCCTGATTCTATTAGCTATGACTGACTCTAGTATTCTATCTTTAACTGACGTCAAACTGATTGGCTTGTAGTTGTGCCAGAAGATCTATCACTCTTTTTTAAAAACAGGAACAAAGTTTGTCCTCCCCCAAGAAATAGGCACGAATCCAGTGTCAACGACTAACTGGTCCCAGATTTCAAATTGACACCCTTTTAGCCCAGAGTCTATCAATTTCTTTGAGTACTTCTTCCTTGCTAATGCTGATGCAGGTTAGTATACTCTTCTCATACCTACTAAAGATCTGTTCGGACTCATGTATCACATCTATCCTCTCTTTTGTAAATACCGAGAGAAAATATTTATGAAATGCCTCGCTCACTTTCTCCTTTGAATCTATCAAAATATCTTCGTACTTTTCTTATTTTTAGTTCTATGAATATGAAAGAAGCCCCTTAAATCAGATCCCGTTTTTCTGGATACCTTAACTTGAAGGAAATAAATTTATTTTGTGCATTTAGAATTAAAGCTATAAGGTTACTGTACTTTTTATTTAAATCGCTGACCGGGCTGTTGAACTTGCGCTTGTGACCTAAGCCGAGGTACGCATATTACATTCCGTGACCTGACCCCTGACCGCGCCAATGACGTCCGGGCTGACCGTGTATCTTACCTCGTCACAGCCCCCTGGGTCGGTCTCGCAAGTGACCAAATGTCTTAAAAACTTTCTCATCTCATTAAAATTAGCTCTCCTGAAGTCTGATACTAGAACGTATTTGTACTATATTACTAACCATTTATGCCGTTCATAGGTCCGCTCCTATCTGTACTACGCGGTTTCCACGTGGTCCCCAAATGCCGTTAGAGACAGTGACAGATTGTAGGTGCTAAAGTGGAGAGGCATAAAACTCATAAAAAGAGAAAACATATCATGATAAGCTTCCAGTTAAAGTGAATGGATATAATATTGTTTGCTTTGTTAATGTTCACTTGAACAGATATGTAGCCAAATGTTGTAAATCTTTACTTTTTTACTTGTGTGTTTTAATTTTCTTTATTTATTCATAAATTTGTTTATTCATTTTGGTTTATTTATCTATCTATTCATTCATTTATTCATTGTTTCTATTATCTCATCATTCATTCATCTATATTCATCTCTTTATTCATATACTTGTTAATTTATTCATCTATCAATTTATGAATTTATTTACAAGTTTTTAATTTACTTATCTAATCGCTTATTATATATCTATGTACTCATTTATGTACTTATTCATCTATTTCATTGGATTCACCTATCTATAGTCTATTTATCTATTTATCTATTTCCGATTCATCTATTGATCTATGTTTATTTGTTTATCTATTTAACTGTATCGACTTCTTCATTTATAATTTCCTTATTTATTCATTTATACGTTTTATTCGTTTCATATCTATTTTTTTTATTACCTATATTTCTTTTTAGCTAATTGTTTATCTAATACTTTATTTATTCATCTATTTATATATCTACTTCAATTTGAGCGTTTTGATCTTTGGCAGACGTGCTTGATGTGCTCCCATGTATGCATGTGGAGGGTCTGGGGAACGGGGAAAGGGTGACCTTTCAACTCAGCACGCGTGACGGCGAGGACATGGAGTTCAGTTCATTCGCTTACTACGTCGCCAGTCCTGAGGGAACAGTCAGTAACATGACAGACTTTTCGGTAGGAGGAAGGTAGGTCACAGTGGTGTGGTATTCTTCGCTTACAACATTATATACATACATACATATATATATATATATATATATATATATATATATATATATATATATATATATATATGGAGTTACCTTATAGTTGAATAAAAGGTCTGGCATTTGCCTTACGTAGCAATTTTAGTGAATTCAATCCTCTGTGTCCTGTTGCGAGAATAATCGAAAGAGATGTACTTATGACATGATATATTTTTACTTTTTTTTTTATCTAATTGTATCATTCTAGTGTTGCGTGCAGGAGAACAGTTGTCAAGAACATTTACATTCTGAGTCATGAACCACATGTTGCACGGCAAAACTTGTGGTAAAATACTTTTCACGCTTATAAGATGGTGGTGTGATGAAAACGAGGCGATTTTATTCTCCCAGTCATCTACCCAATCCATGAAAATGGTGACTTAAATTATTTTAAGAATTCCAGGGGAATATATTTGCTGCCCCACTCCTGCAAGATCTATAAAAGGATTCTGGAGGGTAAATTAAAAAAAATTATGGAACACCAATTGCATAAGTCAGTTTGGTTTTTGACCAGGCAAAAGCATCATAAATCCATCTTTACATTAAGGATGGTCACTGAAAAATCATGGGAATGAAACCAATGCCAATATACATTGTTGGACTTAGAGAATGCATTTGACTGTGTCCCAAGACATAATTTATTGAAAACTCTCGAATCTTTACATTAAGGATGGTTACTGAAAAATCATGGGAATGGAACCAATGCCAATATACATTGTTGGACTTAGAGAATGCATTTGACTGTATCCCAAGACATAATTTATTGAAAACTCTCGAATATCTTATTTACGACGTCCGAAAAAAACTCACAAGAACGTTGAAGAGCATATACAATCAAGTTTACAGTGTAGCGAGGACAAAAATCGGGGAGAGAGAATGGTTTGAAGTCAAGAGCGGCTTCAAACAAGGAAGTGTTTTTTATCCTCATAAATCTATCTTATTTATGAATGTGGTGATGAAATCTTGTCACACTGGCATATATTGCTTTTATAGCCTAGTCACCAGAGGATCTTCAACATACACTTGCTAAATGAAACACACAACTACAAACAAATGGCATGAAAATAAATACCAGCAAATATAAGATCCTTGTATCATCAAGGGCATCAGTAGATTCTAATATAATCACTGGGCTGGAGCAGCTGAAACAAGTCGCAGATTTTAAATATCTGGGTGCCCAAATAAATGAGAAAGGGCTCATGGAACAGAAAATAGATTACCGAATAGATAAGTATAGCACAAGTTTAAGCTTGTTATATCTAATACTGAGAGATATAAATATACCTGAGAGATTAAAATTAGTAATCTACGAACCATTTTTCGAACGATACTCACATGAAACTTGGACACTGGTGTCGAAGATCAAGTTAAAAGTGTAAGCAGCCGAGATGAAAGCTTCAGGTTGATAAAAGGTGTCATAAAACTTGACCATTTAAGAAACACCACAATTTAGAGATTTCTCCAGATAGAGTCAATACTCAACTACATCGAGATGGCTCAACTACTCACGGATCAGAAGAGGTACCCAAGAAAGTATGTGAGATAGCAGCTGAGGGAAGAAGGACAAAGGGAAGACACCGCATGCGTTGGATCCAGGACATCAAGGACACATGGACGTGAACATAGGCAGCTGCCGATGTGAATGAACTCTCAAGTTGGGACTATACCTCAGCTGAATAGAACTGACCACATTAAAGCCTGAACAGCACATTCCTGTATTAAAGATTGATGACCACGTCATTAATAAGACTGTTATTATTATTTTTTCATTTTCTAGGTATCAAGGAGTCTTTCCTGCTGGATTGCAGTCAAGCATGATGACAACACCGGAGGTCTATTCGGATAAGCCTATACTGAAATATAAGAGACTTGGCAAAACGAACGTGGAAATTCCACTTAAGGTAAGTAGAAATAGATATTATCATTATATAATCTACAACAACAAGCAGCACGAACTAATAAAATCTTAGGTAAAAATGAAATGAAAACTTGATTGACGATGTAATATTCACCGAAAACCGTTTCTATGTACGGTACCCACTCCTAAACACTGTGTACCCCCTTTCTTTCCAACAGTACACGCTGACGGTCTTACCAGGGCACCTGACAGAGGAAGAACTCTACTCTGAACGTCGTCTCCCGAAGCCTCTGGCTACGACAACTTTCTCCAGGACATTCATGGCTCCTGGCGTGCGGCGAATTCCGCTTGAAGGAAGAGAAATCGAAGGAACTTTGTTCCTTCCAGCAGAACCTGGACCCCACCCAGCTGTCGTAGATATTTTTGGCACCGACGGTGGGCTAATCGAACACCGTGCTGCCATGCTAGCGTCTCGTGGATTTGCTTCTCTTGGACTTGCGTTCATGGATTACAAGAACTTGCCCAGAAGGCCTGCCTCTCTTCCCTTGGAGTATTTCGATGGGGCCATAAATTACCTCACAGATCACGAAGAATGTCAGAAAGATTCAGTAGGGATACTAGGCTCGAGCAAAGGCTCCGATATGGCAATCATTCTTGCAAGCAGACGCAAGGAAGTAAAAGCCATAGTTACTATTAATGGGGCTAGTGTCGTGTTCAATATCGGTTTCACTTCCAACGGCGAAGAAATTTTTCCTACCTACAGAAAAGATTTCAGATCGATTAAGAAGACGCCAGACGGTATGTTTCAGTTTCTCATACCCGAAGACTCACTTAGTCCAGAGCATTCATTAAGTCTCCCAGTCGAAAATATCCCAGATGACTGTGAAGCACTTCTTGTCACCTCTGACCGTGACGGATTTTTAGCTTATAAAGCAGGTATGGCTCTCTTGGAACGATCTCGAGCGCACGGAAAGAGTAATGTGTATAACCTCTGTCTTCCAGGGGCAGGCCACGTGTTGGATTTGCCCTATCTTGCTCATGTTCCCTTATTGCCTATGAGGGTTCCTAATCTTCAGGATAATGTAAAAATCCCCCCTGTCTTCTTGATGGGAGGCAACTACTACGACACTACCAGAGGCATTGAAACATTTTGGAGGTATACACTCAATCTTTTCTCCAAAAAACTTATTCATGAACCCAAGATGAAGAAATTACAAGAGGCATATAACATCTGAAAAAAAGATAAATAAATAAATAAATAAATAAATAAATAAATAAATAAATAAATAAAGAGATGAATAAATAAACAAACAAATAGATAAATAAATAAAAATAGATAAATGAATAAATAGATAAATAAACAAATAAATAAATTTAAAAAGTTAGATAAATAAGTAGATAAATAGAAATGAAATAAAATAGATATAGTAGTGTTCTTTTAATTAGAAATTCAATGCTGTTTAGTGTAAGTCGACGATTTTCTTAAGGAATGAAACTGACAATATTGACTTGACATAGATATATATTCTTAGATTTCTTAAAATTCTAGTGTAAGTTGACGAGTTTTGAAGCGAACGAAACCAAATATGTTAAACTAGTTGTGATATGACAGAAGGCATGCTATCAAATCTGGAAAACTATTCTCACTTTAGTGATATGATAACCAAATATGTTAAACTAGTTGTGATTTTTTTTAATTGTTAGAGTTCACATGATAAATTATATTCAGTAAAATCAAATTGCCAATGGTAATGTAATTTTTTTGACTTTGCTTCTGTCCACTGATATATCTATATCTCTCTCGATACATACATTAAATATATATATATATATATATATATATATATATGTATATATATATATATATATGTATATATAACTTAGTATGTTGGTAATCGATTGTGTCCAAAGATGAAATTATTTTGTGAAACTATGATGCAAACTACATTTTTGCTCAATAATTATAGATACGACATATGAGTATAAACATACTTATAAAAAGACTTTGTATAGGAATATGACGTAAATGAGACCTGTTAGAAGGTTGAAATTACTTTTAGTTGAAACTGGATTTTTGTAAATTACATGACAATATATATTACGATTTACTCTGTATTTTGTAATATTTCCTTATGTTAAAAGAAATTCATTGTTTATACTGAACGATGCAGCCCAAGGTTCCAGTCCTGCTATAACTGTCTTTAACTAAATGGGATTACTCTCGATTTAGCAGTAGGGGCCGAGAGGCATCGATGCATAGCTTCGGTAAAAGCCGCGGCGTATGATTAAGATTTGCCTATTATATTTTCACTGCTAGACGTTTGCATGTCATCCTGCTCAAATTAATGAAGTCTTCGTATCGACGACTACTGTGTTAACTTATACACATACGCACACACACACAACATATCTATACATGTTTATGTACATACATACATACATACATACATACATACATACATACATACATACATACATACATACATACATACCCACTTGTCACCAGATACTTATGGGTTACATAAGTATGACCGATCCGCAACCTAGTTAAAATAATGCTAGACCTGTTCGTTGGAAAGTGGAGCCATGACTGAACAGGTCTAATATTCTTTAATTTAAGATTACTTGTCAAACTAGACCAATATTTTTAAATTTTCCTCCTATTCGTTGTACTGTACAGGATTTTGTATTAGTTTTTTCTTTCTTTTTTTCTTTTCTTTTTTAAGAGGAACCGCGGGGCAGGGTGTAACCTGACAGGGGGACTGAAGCCAGGAGGGGGACAGTTAAAGACAAGCTTAGTGTTAACGTCACAAGCTGACGTGTGTGTTCATCGTCCAGTTAGAGACAAGCTTACGAAAGCCAAAGACATCTATGAGTGACCATAGCTTTCACCAGCTGGAGTTATCGTCACAAACTGGCGCAATTTCCTTAGTGTTAACGTCACAAGCTGACGTGAGTGTTCATCGCCCGGATTCCTTCTCTTTGGCGTTCTAGAGAACCTGCCCAAAACGGAGCTGGAGAAGAAAGGAAGGTCGTCGGAGCCGCTCTCCCCCCCCTCTCTCTCCTCCTCTGCTGTCCAGAGTTCACACGACAACCTAGTCCCCATACCGGGATTGGATTTATCCTGCGGTAAGCACCCTACCTTCTTTGTTCCTCGATTAAGCCCTGCCTTTTCGTAATAGAGTAATCTGAATATAAAATCCTTTGCAGTACAAAAACCGGAATAATTGCATAACCGGTGTTATTTTCGTCATCTGTGTGTAACCCAACCGTTCCTCGGTCTAGATACTTTAGGACCTATAAATCGATTACCGTTTAAGTCAGTATGAATTGACGTATCATTTCAAACCTAGACCTAGCCAGGTATTTCAAAATTTTCATTCTCAGTTTAATAATTGAACCCCCTTTCATTAGAAATATCACGTCACAACTGTCTTGTTCTCCTCTCGACTCCAATCTAATCCACTTAGTGATTTTAATCTCTGATTTATGTTCTTGCCGATTGCCTTTCTCTGTTATTAGGCCTGAACGTTTACGCTATTTTCGGTTTCCAGTTTGGGGCCACGGGGTTTCGAGCCTACTTGTCTGACGGGTCCACCTTCCGAGGATCGTAAGCCTGCTTTCTCCACGTCGCCTCATTACAAGACAATCATCGATCTCTTATGAAATCATATCCTGTTAGCACCTCTTTAAGAATTATATATCTATTTTTTGTTCACACATGGTATTTTCTTGTTCCTCCCTTCTATATTTTGTACTTCACCCATATTACGACTGAGTGATCCTCGGTCACGACAGAACTGGCGCCCAGAGCCCTGCAAAAGTACCTCCTCCCACTGTGCCTATCCGAGCCTCGCGGTGATTCTACCCGTCGTCGTCACAGGAGGAACTGTGTCGTATCCCCAAGGATGAAGTTTGATGTGTTCCTGTGAGGTGGACTCGTGAAGTTTCAAATGAAGAGGACTGTGAAGTCCCAATAGAAGAGGCTTGTGAAGCCCCACCAGAGGATGAAATCGGGAGTCCCATCTGAAGGGGGATGGATGGCCCCTCCATATGGGAGCCGGGAAGTCCCCTCAGATGGGAGCCGGGAAGTCCCCTCAGATGGGAACCGGGAAGTCCCCTCAGATGGGAACCGGGAAGCCCCCTCAGGTGGGAGCCAGAGGGCCTCTTCAGAAGGGCCCTGAGGAGTTCTATCAAAGGAGGCTCGGAGAGCCCCATTAGTGATTTTAGAGGCTCCAGCTTTGGAAGTTGAAGGAGAATTATTTATTGCTGTGAAAGAGGAGTTAGATTTGTTTTCTATATTTGGGTTAAGAATAATTGGTAAGCAGTTTCTTCACTTGGTTCACGCTGATATGCTCATCTAAGGACTTTACAAATGCCTCCTGTTCCCAGACATACATCTTACAAATTTTATTGCATGCATGATTGTTTCCCTTACAATTTGTGCATACCATGGGTATATGACATTCACCATTTCATGCTGTAAACAGTATTGACATATTTTGTCACCAACACAAATATAGAAAGCATGACCAAATCTGTAGCAATTATAGCACTCGAGCACCGTGGGCTTGTATGGTCGCACCTTTATCATTTCCTTCTCCAGAACAATTTCATTTGGCAAATATGAATTTACAAATGTTATAATGGTCATCGATGAGCGTAGTACTTTAAAGTTCACCCACATATTATCGGGGCACATCTCTAAAATTTCCTCTTCTGGTAGGTCATATACATCTTCATTAAATATCCCTCCCTTAGTATAACTAAAATGATAAAGATGCTTTATTTATTTATGTCCTCTCTGTCCTTTATATCTAATAGCATTGCTGCCTGTCCATCAGATTTTGTGTGAACGAGAAAACTTTTTCGTCCAAAGCGTTTTATGTCTGGTCTTTTTATATGACCGAGCTTTTGGTTTATGTATTTCTTCAGTCTGAAGAGATTTCCACGATCACCGTGAGTTGTTATGATTTGCCATCTTGGCGGATCAGGTGGTCTTGATAGATTGGTATTTTCTTGCGGGTCCTTATTTTTGTTATGAGGTTTGTATATGTCAAGATACATAGAATGATAGTATACCAGGAAGCACTGCATTTCCATATTTCTGGGTTTAAATTCTTTGAAAGCTCTCTAAGCATTTTTGGAGTTGGAAAGGTTATCCATGTTTCAAAGTGCCTATTTTTCTCTCCAAGTCTATTTCTAACTTCTTTTATTGCTCCAAACTTTACAAAATTTCCATAAATAGTATCAAAGCTCCAATTTAATGGAACCTTCTTTACCAACAAAATATATTTAGAATTTTCATTAAAATCAGCTGTGTATGGTTCCAGCGTTATTACCGATTCTAAAATATTTCCCAAGTTCTTTTCCTTTACATGGTCATTAACAAGAGTAGGGTTTTAGGAGTCTCTGCTCAGGAGAAATCGTGATGGCAGCAAGTCTAGTTTACCCCATTTAGAGGATACAGTAATCCTATCCCGTGAGACTCAGCCTAAGAAAGGGTACCTGTGGGGATCAGTCTTCTACTAAGGAGGGGCTGCCTCTCTTAAGGTGGGCAAACACTGATCAATGGGGGTAAAACTCCTCCCACTGTCAGCCCCAGGGCCTGGCGCCGGCCCCATTATCCACAAATACAGGGGACTTATAACCGGATCCCGGGACCCGACTCTAGACAGACCGAAGTCTGCACCTTGAGGGGCCTGCCAGGGGGTGAATGCATCTGAAATATTGAGTATCCAGTTCCTAAATCCAAGACAAGCCAAGGGTCATCAACTATCCAAAAGATGAAGGGAAGAACGAAATAGCCAGAAGAAGAAATAGGCCTGAGAATAAGTTGTTGTGTCAGCAGCCGAGAAGCAAGGTCACCAAAACTCTGAGGGAACTTGTCAGTGTCCCGGTGACATCGCCCTTCGGCTGTCGTCACCTAAACCCACCAACGGTGTCAACGGGTCAGGGTGTGGAGGGACCTCGGCCTGGAGGTGATGGCCAAACCGACGTTTGTAACCCATCACGACTTTTTCATAGGATGTCCGTTGTCCTTATGTCAAGTAGCCTAACAACACCACCAGCTGATCCACTTAGAGGCGACACTAGCTGAATGGCTCGTCCCTCGTCTTTTCAAACTGGGCGTCATCCAATATTTCAAACTGAACATGGTAGCCTTTCTAAACCACTGAACTTAGCTGGTTTCCTACGGACATCGCGGCGAGAAGATATAGACAAAGGTGGCGATATTAGCGGTGTCCTAAGGGTTGTCTGTACATTACAGAGGGGGAGGCGCGGGACGTGGTGTTTTGGAGAACCATAGGTGTCGAAACCACACTACCACCTTGGTGCCTGTAAGGACGACAATCCTGGCCCTCAGCTCCGTCCAACTGTGCTTCCTGCCTCTACATCAAATATGAAATATTCATTTGAATTTCTAAGTTATTCTTTCTCGTGTACACTAACCTACTACAGTTGAATACAGTTACAAAAGACACAAGAATCTCGAACTAGAGTCCGACTGATTCAATACACTATGAAACTATGGTAGTGTGCACACACAATTTAGGCACATGGGATTAATCGCCAGTTTCTTCAGATAAGGCAAGTGGACTACCTACGCCGGTTTACAGCGGCCGTAACACAAAGGAAACAAAATAACATACAAAGAACCCACGCGTTGTGTCACGATAGCACTAAGTATAGATGGGGGACTCTAGGCCTCAGTCTCCCTATCTCCAAGTTTTGACCCAGCCTGCAGTGAGGCAATTTGGCCACACTGTACTCGTTCCTGTCTCTAAATCCTAATATGTCATGTATGGTTTGTATGGGAGCTGGATGTCTAGGTTCGGCTTTCTAATCTGTCGATCGTAACACCCAAGATGTAATGCATATGTATAATCACAGCGTATAGTAATAATAACTACAACAAAGATTCCTAAAACTACCTATGTTATTTCAGTATTCCATATATGCACAGAGAAAGAAAGGAGAAAAAAAGAAAAAAGACGAAATGACCACTGACCCGTTGATCGTTACACCCAAGACTTAATGCCTTTCCCAAACCAACGCTTAGTGTTTCGAACCCTGACCGATATCAGATTTTTTTTTTTTTACTTTGGCAGTGACTTAATATTCCTAACCTCTTTTGAATTTACATACCTAAGATGATTCAATTTAGCCGGGGCGCTAATAGCGATATATATAAAGGTGTTCAAGTGGATAAAAGGCTTTAACAAGGGTGATGCAAACAAGGTCATCATATTAAAACAACAGGGCAGGACTCGCAGTAATGGTTATAAACTGGACAATTTTAGATTTAAAAAGGAAATAGGCAAGAATTGGTTTACTAATAGGGTGGTCGACGAATAGAATAAACATAGTAACCATGTAGTAAGCGCTGAAACTATCAGTTGTTTTGAGAAACGATTAGACAACTTTATGGATGGGGATGACAAGTGCTGATGGATACGGAGCTGCCTAGTGTAGGCCTTATGGTCTCTTGCAGTCTCTTTCATTCTTATGTTCTTATGTGTTCTGGAAACTACTCAGTTTTCTATCACCTGAATGCGGAATTTTTGTAAAAAGCTTAAGATGTGGGCCCAACTTCTCGATTGCGGACGAAAGTCCTACTCACGCTGGGCACGATTTTCGTGCGAAGACACAAAGGATGCGGTAGGGGTGGAGAGGAGGATCTTTGTCCTTGTTGCAAACTAGGGGTGTCTACTACCCAGGTCACGTAGACAGCTAGGAGGGAGAGAGAGGGAGACAGTGGGAGAGGGAGAGGGGGAGAGAGGGAGAGAGGAGAGAGGAGAGAGAGAAGAGAGAGAGAAGCGAGAGAGAAGCAAGAGAGAGAAGAGGGAGACAAGAGAGAGAGAAGAGAGAGGAGAGAGAGACAAGAGAGAGAGGAGAGAGAGACAAGAGAGAGAGAAGAGAGAGGAGAGAGAGACAAGAGAGAGAGAAGAGAGAGGAGAGAGAGACAAGAGAGAGAGAAGAGAGAGGAGAGAGAGACAAGAGAGAGAGAAGAGAGAGGAGAGAGAGACAAGAGTAATAAGAGAGAGGAGAGAGGGAGAAGAGAGAAGAGAGAGGAGAGAGGGAGAAGAGAGAGAGAAGAGAGAGACAAGAGAGAGACAAGAGAGAGAGAAGAGAGAAGAGAGAGAGAAGAGAGAGACAAGAGAGAGAGAGACAAGAGAGAGACAAGAGAGAGAGGAGAGAGAGAGAGAGACAAGAGAGAGAGAGAGAGAGAGAGAGAGAGAGAGAGAGAGAGAGAGAGAGAGAGAGAGAGAGAGAGAGAGAGAGAGAGAGAGAGAGAGAGAGAGATATGCGAGAGAAATCCAATCATCAAACTTTCAATTTAGCTTCCTTACAAAACCGAGGAACTTCGGGGCAGCAATAAAGATTAACTAAGAGGTAAGTCAGATTTTTTTGTTTCCTTGCCAAATGTTACGAGTTTATAACTATGAGCATTTTCTTGTAGCATAGTCTATGAATACCATAACACAATGATTTTATAGGTCCTTCACAAATTATTCACGGGTACATTTATGCATTCTGCTGTCGCCCTCGTACTCGAATTTTGAGATCATTTCCGGAGCTCTTTTTGAACTTTCCGGGGGGCAAATTCGCACATCGTCCCGTGTATTTTCATCCCTGATATAGCGTGCTAAAGAATTAGAGAAAATGTAACTTGCCAAACTGAGAAAACGTAAATGGTAGGGGTGACTATAATATCCTCCACGCCATGTCCACCACAGGCCCTTAAATGTTCCATCAGAACAACATTTGGCAAAGATATTCCTCGACATAGTAAACACACAGAACAGTTACCACAATTTACACATTTTCATTCTTGAGTCCCCCTATAATACACAACTTAGTGATTGACCGTACGAGTTCACTAGATTGTCTTAATTTTTTTTTTTCACAGAAGCAAATGGTTACCACTGACTGGGAAAAATTTCATGTTGTATAGACACCAAGTGGCTTTCATTCAAGTCTTATTTTTTTCACGACATTTATTTCTTACGTTGAACCGAAGTAGCCATTCTTTGACATACCTTTTCCAGTATCCATCTTACTCGTTTGAGCCATTTTACAGTTATTACCTGGTCTAATTAAGTAGGATTAAACTCATAGATAATATAGGTCAGTGGTTCTCAAACTTTTTCGTGAGCAACCCTATTTGGAACATTTCATTCCTTCGCGACCCAGAATAAAATAAAAAGAAACAAAATGGACAGTGATATATATACCCTTTACTTTGGGGGAGAAATAATGTGTACAGCTTTTCTTCGACAAAACTAAATTAACAGAATCCATGAACAGACATTACATAAGTAATGTGCGGTTAAAAGAAATTTTTAATTAGTCAAGTATTTGAAATACTCTGAAAACGTGAGGATTTTCCGTGTCCCTGCGACCGATCTCGTGACCCAACTTTGGGTCACGACCCATAGTTTGAGAACCACTGATATAGGTTAAAAATCACTTGAATCGTCCAACATAGACGTAAGAGGCTGATCATTGACCATAGACACTGCCTCACAAACTTTTGTAGCTAATGTTTCATCATATAAAACTTGCTTCACAATCTTCCCAACTGTTCTAGTTTGCCTTTCCTAAGCTCCTCCTATGCGAGATAGTTGAGGAAGATTGAATTATCATTTAATATTCTGGATAAGTAATATCTTATTTACTCCGATAAACTGTAATGTGACTGGGATGCTTCGTATTTAAGTTCTCGTTCAGCCTGTACACCTAATGTTTTTGAAAACTCTTCTTGTTGATAAATGAGTCAATTTCCAAGAAAAAATCTAGTTTTCTATGTGAATAGCTCTGGTTACCAAGCAGGCAAAGATAAAACTTTATCTCTCCTCTTGTGATGCAAAATTTTCTGGCGTTATTTTATCTTATTATAGGTTTATCATCCTTTCCGACCCAGCAGTTTCTCTGTACTTGTCACAAATTATGCATTTCTTAATAATTTCCTGCGGATAGCGCCGGTTTAATAATAATAAAAAAAACCCGCTGTGGGTCAACTGTTTATATAAACATGCAAAGCTTGGTATATACAGTACCTTGTGTGCTTATCAGCCTGGCAAGTGCCCACAACCCAATGAATGAGAAAAGTCTGGCCAAAGAGTGACTGTTAACTGTTAGACTAATAATATCATCATGGAGCCACTGTCTTTTAGAAACACATAGTAATCACGTTTAAAGAGGGTCACATGGGAGGCACGGGATTGGTTTCGGAGGGTTCTGTGGTTCATAATGACTGTTCAAGGGAAGTTCCACTAGGGAATGGGGGTCGTGGTCTGTAATGACACCAATCAAGGATGTATCCATAGAAATGGGCGGTTACGGTCCTTGATATATATATATATTTGCCACTTTGTCTTTTCAATTAATTCATGTTTCACATATTTCAACTTGTTCATAAAGTGTCCAACCCATCATCATCATCAATAGGGAACATATGGAGGAAGGCGCGTCGATTTAAAAAACCATCGCCAATCCACACAGATTCTCCGTGGAAAGTCCCATAGAGCCATTCTTCCCATTCTAAAAATTTCTCTTTAGGTTCGAACTACTTCTCCCAACCATTAATTCTGTGAGGGGTTCTTCCATCTTCATATTATTGTCTATTAAACTTTGCTCAAGTCCATACATGTGTTGAATAGAATATGTAAGTAATGTACAAGTTGCCCAGGTGAAGTATACAAGATCAAAATGAAGTAAACATATTTCGTACTTTGACAAAAATGCTAGACATTTTATATGTAGAATGCCTATGCATTCTATAACTTTTGTTTTAGTTTGGCACACTGCACATAACTTGTGCATTACATCTAGCGCCTTTGATATGTTTAGGTTTGATGTTAACTAGATTAATTTTTATTTCTATCTAGGTTAGATTTTTAACGCTGCTTCTGACCCAGGGCAGTGGACAGGATGCAGGAATGATCCGTCATCCAGGAGGTGCCAGTATAAGAGGGAGGGAGGAAGGTGGAGGGGAGTGGAATACGTAGGGGATGGAATGGGTGGGAGTGGTTTCTATGCCTTTTTCTTTTTGGCTACCCACCGTGTGAGGGGAAAAAATCCTTTGGTATATGTATGTATGTATATTTTTAACAAAGGATGCTTGCTAGTCTTATATAAGAGATATACTATTAACGTCACCCCTGTCCATTCTCCTTTTTCTTAAAGTCTCTCGGCTGACCTTGAACTACAGAAAATGAATTCTAACAGATATGACTGAGAAGCATTAATGAATCATCCTCACACAGTTGAATCTTGAAATAGTTGTGGGGAGGTTATTATTGTGTCGTTGTCCAAGGAAGGTTTGTGACAGAATACATCTTGTTCGTATAGTGTTTATCAGATGTTGTCAGTGACCTGCGCACAAGTGCTGGGTCATATTGTTATCAAAGATACTGCAAAGTGTTTTTATTAAGTAAAGAGAAACCCTCTCACCTAAAGAATTTAACTTAGTTTGATTAAGTGGGTTAAGAGTGACATTATCTCAAGTTGCAGCTTAAGCCAAGTCTTCTCCAGCGCTTCTAACCACGATTTTGGTAATTAACATCTCATACGTCTTCATCTTATTGATATACAGTATTTTGAAAATTATGTTTTTGGTAATAAATGTCGGTTGTAATATGCCAAAATTGTATTCTATGGACTGAAGGGTCTATAATTGTTCCAATTAATTCATTTTTAAGTAACCAACGATGGATGACAGCAAACAATGGTCTTATGAGACAGACCGACAGAAAGTATCATCACCCGCTATTTGTCTCTTAAACCCATCACCACCCTCACCTCCACGCGGAGGTGCAGCCTCGAAGGATTGGCATTCGGTCTCAGGATCAGTTTTAGGATATCTCCATCACACACATTATCTGCTATATTTCCACCCCTTTTCAAGTAAAGAAAGCAGACAACCTGTGATTGGTATCTTCCTTCTCCTATTAACCCGTGTCATATACACAACTCTATAACAACAACACACACAGCCATGCAATGTTTCTTTCTGAGAGCTATGAGGGGTTGGGTGCAGGTCAACAACAATAGTAGTGAATTTTGTATACATATTTGGACTTTTCTTTTGTGATGGGGGAACTCGCCATCCAAAGGGTTGAAAAAATATTTATATTAACTTGTTCAGTGATGGCGTCGTACATATTGATCACGAATACTACGCGGCAGTTTTAAACTGAAGAAGGATATCTTCTCGTTATTCTCGTTATCTAGAGGGCTAACTTTCCATTTTGGATTTTATTCTAGTCAAAGTCAGACGATTTCATTCGGATGAGTGGCCCCGGAGTGTGGAAGATGGTAAACTCTTCGTGCTGCTGTTGTTGTTATTACTCCTAGTGATAAATGTTGTGTTCGTGTACTTGACTTCGATAAAGGCGGCTATGACCTTCGGTCGCTTTCCGTTATCGTAGAGAATATTTTTGAGATGGATCTCATGCAACAACAAATAAGTGACCAAACTATGGTTTGTCTGCATTCAGATATCAGTAAATCTGTGGATCATATGATGGGAATAGAAACATGCATAGTTGAAAATGAATTAGTGTCTATTGAATAAAATAATACAGAAATTGTCATCTCTAAAGCCGATTAGGGGTTTAGTGGTTTCCTTGAAGGTGACTTTGTACTAGCATCCGTTTACAGTCCTCTTAAATAGATTCGGAAAGTGAAAAAAAAAAAAAATCTCACAAATCGTAAAACTGCTCATAGGACTACTTGGCGTCCTGCTTAATGAATGAAATGTCACATTCACTCGGAGTTGAGTCCGTGAAAGCGAACAGTCTTGGTGATGAAATATCTATGAAACAATATCCGAAAGTGTCTAAGGAATGAGGTTTTCCCTCACTGATTTGAATCTTGTTTTGAGATCTTGCATCCCTCATCGCCTCGTCTCTTCCCTCAAAAGGGAGAAGAAAAATATCGGAGCGGTATTCCGAGGCATGTTGAAGAAAAACCAACTACTGCACCACCACCTCTACGTGTCCTTGGGTTCGATTTCCACCCGGGAGTTGATACCGAGAGTGAGACAATAACTGAGACTGACACTATATTCAGTGATTAATTATCAAACTTTCCTCCCACTAAGTCACAATAACTTAGTTTTTCCAAAAAAACAACAAAAGTCCTTCGTCGATGGTGCGTGATGATTGGGACAGGAAGTAATCTCTAGAAACCCTTAGACACAAGTACGCTGGTGGCGTAATGGGAAGCGTGCTGGTCTCCCATTCGCTTAGTTGTGGGTTCGAATCCCACAATTCTCTCCGATTCCTAACTGTGACTGTTACCTGTCCTAACAATCCAAGCACATAACAGTGCAAAAGTGACGTCTTTGGCCATATCTACGAGCCTCCTGGCATAAGCTCCTCACATCCACCTTAGTCACAATCCACATGGGTAACAGCGCAGATCTAGTAGTCGCCCTATAGAGGGGAAAGGGTCATAACAGTTCAGCAGCACCCTGTACGATTGAGCAGCCGTTTTTAGGGTCCACCTTGGTCATCCCACATGGAAAAGCAGCTGGAAAAGATACCTTTAACATAGTCCCCTTACTCCAGCCTGGCCGGGGAGCCGCCTCTAGCAAGGTAGCCAAAATATGACACGAATGATATTAATGATAACCGAAACTTTTGTAAACGGAGCAAAGATCACACCACCCCAACACGAGAGCAACCTATAATGGTAATACCGAAGCAGTTGCACACCATACCCTCAGGGTGAAGTGATCGCCGTCGACAACGTTATCAATAAACACTAGCGTTTCAGTCAATACCTGCAACCTGAACCCCACTAACCGACATTGTATTCCCAAGCCTACCCAGCCCGACAACTTGACCCATACTGAGACTAAATGGACCATGACTTGGACTATCCAAGATTCTTGGTCCTGAAGTCCACTAGTAACGATAACATAGAATTCTACAAATGTATGGAACTAATTTTGAAGACAACTGTGGACCTCCTAAAATATGTGGTCTTAAGGAGAAATTCTAACGACAGAATTAAAGCCATGAGCTCAAAAATGACAAAATCAAAGATTTGTTGTCCTGTGTTACTTGTTTCAAAGCTCAATGGGTTATAAATATTTTTGGTAATCATTTGGGTATTCAGACCGATTACTTTTTTTTCTATATAAAATTGCCTATTTTTAATCTAGGCCTTTTCTTTGTGAAGTAATTTTCGGCTAGATTGATTAAAATGACGTTTTTACTGAACCAAAGAAGGCATAGTGAAACATTTTCTGAGCTGAACATGATTGCCTGACTTTTAAAGAGCAGAAGGTCTTAATTTGTACAAAATAGTCTTGCGTTAACTAGAATGAAACCTTTAAAATTATAAAAAAGTTTCAGAAGGTTAAAGAAAACGTAAGTATGAAATATGCAAACGGAATATTTTGCAGTGTTTCTTACATCTATGCCACAGGTTTTCACTCGATCTTATCATCTAGTCAGTAATGCTTCATCTTTATCTAGTCAATGTCTGTAAACTTGAAATCTCTTTTCATCACCACGTCACGATTACAGAAGTTAGAGAATTCCCGAACGAAATGGTTATTTTCTGTTAGTGATGATGTTTTCGGACTGTTGATATCTTTTACATTTGTTTTTAAATACTTGTTTGAACTCCTCTAATCTATATGCTGCCATATGCGTTTTGTCTTATCTTCTAAGATCATACACCAACGGTATACAGAAGCTTTATCCAGTAATTAAATAAAGAACCAGTCTTGCAGCATTTTACTTTAGTGATGAAAGACTCTTCATCCACGAATGTTGGTGATTTTTGATGATTCACTTTTACGTCGCGAAACCCGTCCTACAGGACAATATAGATCCCCTTACAGAGGACAATGTAACGTGGGATTTAATGAACCATACCCTTGGTCCAACTCGCTGGCATCAGGATTCGAACTACTGTCACCTTGACCGTTCGAATCCTGTTACTTGCTGGTCATTTTTAATTTTTACTATTCCTTCTTTCTGCTACCGTCTCTCTCTTATCGCCTAACCATACCCTTGGTCCAACTCGCTGGTATCAGGGTTTGAAATGCTGTCACCTTGACCGTTCGAATTCTGTTACCTGCTGGTCATTTCTGATTTTTGTTATTCCCTCTTTCTGCTATCGTCTCTCCTTCATCGCTTACATTACTTCACCTCTTAGTTGGGTTAATTGATCACAAGATTAGAAGCGGCGATTGTAATCGACGACGTAATACACTCTTACCATCAGTTCTCTTTAACTTCGTAGATATATAGATAGATAGACTTTATTTGGCAAAGAATCAATATACATGAAGTGCATATAATGACAAGAACACATAGTTCGAAATAATAATAATTGCAAATTGCCGAGGATAACACAAAAAGCATGTACGCTTATTTCCATTGTGGTCCTCACGTACTCATTCAATGGGGCAAAAGCCGTAACTGCGCACACGAACATTCCTCTTCTTTCCCGCGGGGATGGCTGACAATCTCCTAAGGAAACTACGATTCCAAACCCACTTTCCGTCCCTCGTCGGCCTCGTCTTCTCTGGGTCATGACTCTTTCTCGTAGATGACCTCGTGATCAAGGCCACCATCCTGGAGGCGAGACACGTGGCTGACGCGCTTTGAGTAGAGCTATCATAAACCTGCTCTCTTTTTTTCTTTCTCCTCCTCTCTTCTCTTTGATCGTCCCTCTCATTATTTCATATTTTCAGTCTCCACTTGTTCTTCTAAAACTTATGATAGGTTTTAGCTCCCGGGTCTGGCAATTTAATTCTGTCCCAATTTTCACCTCTGGGAAAGTACTAGTGTATCCTTGACCCCAGCTATCTTTCCCAGATACCCTGAATATGGCATGCTATCCCCAATCTTCCCTATCTTCCTTATCTGTTTTATATCTAACTCATTACCCCACAAAACTTATCTTCTTCGCAACAAGTCCCACTCCTTCACCCTTCTCTTCTCATCAGCTGTTGATCTTTGGGACAAAAATTTCCCCTCACTTGATTAATAATGGCGGCAGACATGCAAGTGTTATTTACATTATTATAGTTTTTATTTATTATTAATATGATTTTTTTTTTTTTTTTTTTTTTTTTGCATCCGACCTAGATATGGATCAAAAGGTCTCCTGTCGGCATGCTCCGCCTTTGTAATCCTTTGTAATCCTTTGTAGATGAAGGTACTCAAAAGGTGAAGGGAATCTTTGACAGAGAAAGAACTTTCATTAGCAAAATTTTACGTATTTTCAATAATTCTAGCCATATCAGGTTGATGCTAAATATCCAATACGAAGGTACTGGACCTAGAGGCTCAATTGTATTTCATCCTCCATAAGCAACGCTCCTATTTCTGTTGACAATATTGGGCCGAAGATGTGGTGTCATACGGGCGGTAATAGATAGATCCAAGGTAGGCAGCTGAAGGAAGTAATGGTCATAATTAAAATTAACCTGAATTCTTTTCTTAAGCGGATATCATTCTCTTACCATGAAAGAATACTGCGTGATTCTGGTATGTAGGAGTGTTATTAAAGTTACTGAAATGATGACTGTATAAAAGATTTAAGTTAATACCTGACACGGGGATTTCAGGCCGGGACTGAAAGCACATGTGAGGTGATAATTGCTGATTGTGGCAGTGCTACTGTTCCCTCGTAAGCAATGATTACACAAGGGACTCACACATTCCTTTGTCACTCACCTCTACTAAACATTCTCTGCCTCACCCCTCTCCTTACCCCTTTAATCTGGGAAGCTAAATGGAAAAAAGTAGGGAGGACTAGGCAGGGAAATTGTTTTATTTGTTATAGGTGGAATCTGATTTGGTTAGGCAAGGATGAAATAAGCAATGCTAGGTTAGTTGGGCTGGGTTAGCTTAGGTCAGGTTAGGTTACGTTTAGTTTAAATTATACTAGGTTTGGTTAGATTAGTTTAGTTTTTGGGCAGGTTTGCGTTGGGTTTACAAATACTGAGTGATAATTTTTACATAAATGTTGTGAAAATTTCTATCTCAATCTTTTCCCAATATTATTCACATGAAAAATAAAGCCAAAGATATCTCTGTTTGCTAAGCGGCCTGTGACTAGCCTCGGTTATTTAGTGTATCTTTGTGTATGTTGGTCTTACGTTTATTCGGCTGAATAGGCTTGTCTATCGTTTGATGTAGTTAGAGATTACGTTCCAACTGCGAAGTCCACGAACGCAGTGAACTCCCAACCAGACGATGGAATGTAATTCACAATTCAAAGTTTTGAAATTCAATTGAATAAACACCAAAACAATATGTTGTAATGTTTGTCATATACTTCTTTTTGTTTGGTTATTTTATTGGATAATTTGATGTCCGTTTACTTCTCTGTACAATTTATTTTTCTACATCCGGGCTTATTACACAGAAAGGTTCCATGTCGGCATGGTTTCCACTGATATATACGTAGATATAGAAATATAGATAGATATATAACTAGATAGATAGACAAATCAATAGGTAGGTCGATGTAGGATATATAGATACGCAGAATATTATAGTAACGTCGTCAGCAGAGTTACATATCTTACATAGGATTTTCACTCAACTATCAAGGATTGTTTTCATGAAAGTGGCAGGTGCCGACAAGACTGACGAGTTAAACACCATATGAGGACGGAGCCTTTATTTGTACGACGTTTCGCTTATTACTTGAAAAAGCTGTAATAAGCGAAACGTCGTACAAATAAAGGCTCCGTCCTCATATGGTGTTTAACTCGTCAATCAAGGATTGTCTCGCAATAGCTGGAACAGGAAGCTAAATGAGTGATACAGTGATGGAATGGATAATTCCCCTATATATTTTCACAGTTATATCACCAATAATTTCATTACTTTTTTCACCTTATTCTCATTACTTCCTTTCCTTACCTCTCTCATTTTTTTCCATATTCATTTCACTTTTATTCATTTTCTTTTCGTTCATCCCAGGAGTTCTCTTAGTCTCATGGAACGTTTACTTGTGTCGCGTAAGTCGATCTTTTAAGAGAGTGACTGATCCGTTTGTATTTTGTCGTCGATAACCAACGCATCTATTTTTGTGGACCTCATGTGGAAGAGGTGGAATCACAGAAGTGGTAAAGGAGATATCTAAAGAAAATAGCCGAGAAAAGGAAAAATAGAGGATGAAAATGATCAGTAGTTTTCTTTGAGGAGAGATAAGGTATTGAAAACTTACTGGCATTTAGCAATATATTTTCTATCGAATTAATTTCTTAGAGAGAATAGCTGAGAAAAGGAAAAATAGAAGATGAAAGTGATCAGCAGTTTTCTTTGAGTAGATATAAGTTATTGAAAACTTACTGGCATTTCGCATTATATTTTCTATCGAATTAATTTCTTAAAGAGAATAGCTGAGAAAAGGAAAAATAGAAGATGAAAGTGATCAGCAGTTTTCTTTGAGGAGAGATAAGGTATTGAAAACTTACTGGCATTTAGCAATATATTTTCTATCGAATTAATTTCTGAAAGAGATTAGCTGAGAAAAGGAAAAATAGAGGATGAAAGTGATCAGCAGTTTTCTTTGAGGAGAGATAAGTTATTGAAAACTTACTGGCATTTAGCAATATATTATCCATCGAATTAATTTATTTCCTTGTGTGTGTCCGTACGCACGGGTTTTCTTATGACATAAATTCAAAAAGCGAAAGTCTTTCTAACTAACCATGTTTATATTTCACCGCATTTGCTCAGGCTGGTATCACTGATAGTAGAGATAGTGTTATCTTTCCTCTGTTGACTACGTTCTCTGTCATTCAGTATTCATTGTAAATAAGTACGTGCCAAGAAAGTGTGTGTTGAACCGAGTTCCAGATTTACGATTTTTTTTTTTGTGAAATATCAGGACACTTCCTGAATTAATTCCGGACTGATCGAAATGTTGATAACTTCTCAGAATAGTGTGAAACTTGTATATATATATATATATATATATATATATATATATATATAAATATATATATATATATACATACATATATATATATACATACATATATATATATACATACATATATATATATACATACATATATATATATATATATATATATATATATATACATACATATATATGTTGCCTTAATAGGAGCTTAGGGATACAAAACTAAATGTCCTTGCTTCTGTTAAGCTCTTCGGTGAGCTATAGGTGATGTGCCATGACATTCTTGAACTTTATTCCTGAGAAACGAGTCCTAGTGGGAGCAAATATACTGGACTAACGAGAGGCTCTGCTTGATATGACTGTATATAGTATTTATGCGTACCAAAAAGTAGCGAAGGGTAAAATTCGGGGTATGGACCCTCTTATTGATATATGTGTAATAATTATTCTATTGTTGTTTGAACTATATTAGTTTGGTTTTATTTTTATGTCGGTGACTAGTTGAAGGAGAAGGAAGTTTTCAACAACTGTCAACTCTTACTAGCCTATGCCCAACTTTTATGTTTCTTCGATATATCAGATAATTATAGATCATCTATTTTTCTTCTCTCTCAGCTGTTTTTAGTATATCCACGGTAAATAACCAGTAAATATACTCCATTGAGAAACACTTCCATATATAGAAAATTTCATTTATTTTTTCGTGTAAATGTTATTGATTCCGGTAATGGACGAGAACAGTAACAAACTTACAACAAAACATGTAGACCCATATTTCAAATTTAATCTTTTTGTTTGCTCAGAAACTCTTATAAAACGCACAAAACCATGGGCATGGTCGGATGGACAGCTTCTGTTATGCTGTATGTGGCTAAGCCAGTGTTACGTCATGTGAGATGGTGGTGGGACCTCGCTGTCAAAATGGTCTTCGGGATTCTGGTCGGTTGGAAGAGCAGGCCCTTACTGCCGCCGGTCTTCAACCCAGTTCTGTTACTCTCAGCCACGCAGCTTGCAGAAGATATACGCAGCAGAAAGGTGTGTGTGTGTGGGTCGGTGTCGTAGTTGATATATCATAATGTATAGCTAATCTGGAATGGTCTTCGGAATTTTGGTCGAGACTCTTACTGCCGCCGGTCTTCAATCCAGTTTTGTTGCTCTCAGCCACGCAGCTTGCAGAAGATATTCGCAGCAGAAAGGTGTGTGTGGGGGTCGGTATCGTAGATGATATATTATAATGTAAAGCCAATCTGGACAGATGTGCTCCTTTCTTATGGGTCTGTGGGTACCACACTATCCAGTAATCACAGACATTATTTGTTAGTTTGGTGTGTTACTTGAGCATGGGCCTTTGTCTATGGCCACCTGCAGGTGGAACTATGATTACCATTAAAACATCTTTGGCTGTCTGTTACTTATATTGTGATTACCATTGCGAGGATATTTTTAATTTTTTCTTACATGCAAGCATTATGATCCTTCACTAATCGTGATAACCCCATTGGTACAGAGGTTTATCCTGAAATAAATGTTAGAATTAGTACATCGTAGGGTAGGAAGACTTTGTTTCACCATTCCCGTCTGATTCCTATTTCTTGAATTTATCCAGAGTGAAACCTATCAAAAAGGCGCTCTTCTTTTGATCGGGTTAATGTGTTCCCTGGCCATTGCAGAGAACAAGTATGGAGGTCGTTCGCGCTTATATTTCGAGAATCAGTGACGTCAATCCGCTCCTGAATGCCATGGCGCAGGTGGACTTCCAACGAGCCTTGCAAGAAGCCCGAAAGGTCGACGAAAAGATGGAAAAGGTGGGTGAAAATTTAGGTAGGGAAATTACCTTAGAGGAAACCAACAAGAGACTTGTAATAAGTTACGTGCATTGATTCGATGATCTTTCTAGTGAACCACATTGATACCGAGGGATATTTGTCAAACTGGGAGGTAGTCACTGCTTTGGTCGAAAAAAAAAAAAAAAAAAAAAAAAAAAAAAAAAAAAATATATATATATATATATATACATATATATATATATACATATATATATATATATACACATATATATATATATATGTATATATATAATATATATATGTATATATATAATATATATATGTATAAATATATATATGTATAAATATATATATGTATATATATATATACATATATGTATATATATATATATACATATATATGTATATATATATATACATATATATGTATATATATATATACATATATATATGTATATATATATACATATATATGTATATATATATGTATACGTGTATATATGTGTATATATATATATTCATATATATGTATATATATATATGTATAAATATATATATATATATATATATATATATATATATATATATACATACATACATAACCAATTACAACACCAGCAAAAGAACAAGAGATCTTAAATACACGAAAACCACAGCGACATTTGCCCTTTCTCTGAATGGAACCCGATACCATCAGACAAATTGTAGATGGCCGTTGTGTCTCGCATTACATCCTCATTTCATTATCACCATTACAATCATTCCTTTTATAATTTTTTCTTATTATAATTATTCTAATTTCCTTTTTAGTTGTATTAATTAACACACCTTTCTTGCCTTTACAATGTTGGTAACGAGAAAAGATATCGATCAATGGGAGAGGTCCTTGTATATAAAAGACCATCACTCCTCTTGTACACAATTCTTTGTAGACAGCTCATAGCGAGCCTAATCAGGAATAAACTCGGATTATGATATACTGTCTCATTTCTCAAGGTGGACAGTAACAGTTTGCAGTGTTAATGAAGGTTTCCAACTCTGAGCGGGGTTAGATCTCAGACTTCTTGTTTGAAAAGTTTAACAAGCCATGTGTGTGTTTGAGTGTGTGGGTGTATGCGCGTTTTCGTCGCAGATGTCTGTGGTCGTAAAGATTTTATATTCATGTTTTCAAAGACGTAATGAAATTTAATGTATTCGTAGCCTAAAGGGGAGTGGGCATTAACTTGTGATCCATCTACCTCTCCCTAGGGTTACCGCGACGGCAGCCTGACTCCCGAAATTCTTAAATCTCGGCAGCCGTTCCTTGGGGTCCCCTTCACTGCAAAGGAAGCCATCGCTATTTCAGGTGCGTCATCACGAGCATCGAACAGCGTATCTTCTCTCGGTGACGTAATAACCAAGAGCTCTATGATTTTATCTTTATACACGTCTCTATGAATTTGCTTTCGTTTTCTGCTAGATTAAGAGAAATCGATCATTTCTTAGTTGGTCACAATTATAGACTGATATCACGTTTCGAAAATGTCGTATCTTCTGCATGCAAATCTTAAATTCTAATGTTATGGTAGGTAACTATATTCATTTCACTAAAGGGGAGATATCTTTCAGTGTATTTGTAGATTATTTTCTTTCTCAGTGTTTCCCTCACATGCAGGGGGATTCTCAATTCTTTTGTAATTGCGAAGTTAAGAATCACACAGCTGTTATTGTAGGACGAGTTCGGAACCATTTTCCTCGTCTTATCAGTGGCCTGATCCACCGATGACCCAACTGCTAAGCGCGATGAGTTTGAGGTTTAAAAAAAAAAAAAAAAAAAAAAAAAAAAAAAAAATCGCCCAGTCCACACTGTCAAACACCGAAATCAGACAAACATTGCTTTCCCAACGTCTCCGCTCAAGCGGAAATGGTTTCAAACAAAAGGAAAATGTTAATTGAAGATTATGTTGATTCTTTATAAAGGATTACAAAGGAGGAGCATGCCGACAGGAGACCTTTTGGTCCATAACTAGGTCGGATGCGAAAAAATGATAGTGATAAATGAAATAAATAAATAATTATAACAGTATACATAATAATAACAAACAAAATAAATACATAGGTATAGTTGAATGATAAACAAACAGGAAAATAGTAAATGATAATAAAGTGACAAATAGATAATAAATGAAAATCAAGCAAATGATAATGATGGTGATAATTGATATCGATGATACTTTCAGTTTAGCAACAGTATGACGTAAGATAAAGAAGAAATGTCGTAGTATGTTGACATCGCCTTGCACTTTCAAACAGCAAATACAAAAATATTTTTACTTGAAGTAATGTATAGGTCAAGAGTAACTTGAAAAGATTCCAATTGAATATAGACAATGATAGCAACACTAGGAACATCGACTGAGACGTCCTACTCTGCACAGTTCTGGCTAAACCATCAGTTGCCAAAACCTCCTACATTCAGTCCTGAACACCGAGTCTCCAGTTGAACATTATATCAATCGAGATACAAGATACAATATACAAGATACAAGATACAAGATACAAGATACAAGATACAAGATACAAGATACAAGATACAAGATATCAATCGAGATACAAGATACAAGATACAAGATATCAATCGGGATACAAGATACAAGATACAAGATACAAGATATCAATTGAGATACAAGATACAAGATACAATCTAATATAGATATCGACATGGACTACCACGGTTTATAGAGATACCAGGAAAATAATGACGTAGAGCAACATCAATGAGCCAAAATTTTTTTGTGCAGTTTTGGTAACCAGCTGATTGATTTTGGCACACAATCATCCAAAGCAGAATCTTTCTTTTCTGTGATGAGATACAATATCTTACATAAAATCTATACATTGTTAAATATTCTATGGACGCTGTTAGAATACATTAAAACATTACCACTGTAGTGTTTTTTCTGTATATTACAAAAAACATGCACTTGTGGTGAGGTTTTGAACCTATTTTAGATCCATTTCATATTTTGAACCAATTCTTTATGTTACCAGGAACGTTTTCCTAAAAAAAAAAAAAAAAAAAATCATTTGTTTTCACGCATTCATCTTGGAAATACTAAAGTTAACACTTATTACTTTACCCTGGATTTGTAAATCTAAATATTTTTTTCAGGTCTTCCCCACAGTTTTGGACTCATATGTAGAGCCAAACACATTTCTTCCACTGATGCCGAAGTTGTAGCTCTGATAAAAAAAGCAGGCAAGTTTTTTTTTTTTTTTTTTTTTTTTAAGGCTATTGACTCGTATGGTTGTCATTAAGCCTGGTTTGAATTTGTACAGTCTCGACGTTATCTCGTTATCTCGAGGCAAGTCGATCTTTTACTCTTTAATGAAGGACACAAATCCTTCTTAACTATATTCCCAAACAATCTATAGAATCAAAATGGCAACAATACTAAAAAAAAAAAAATAATAATAATAAAATTTTCTAATACCTAAAATTAAAAAAATATTTGGATTTTTCTCAGAACATGCCCTCTGAACACAGTAATATATTATGTCTAAATTCTATGTTTACTTTTCATGTTAAGGAGGAATATGTCTAGGGAGTACAAATGTCTCTGAGCTCTGCCTGTGGTGGGAAAGTTACAACCCTGTCTACGGACGGACAAACAATCCATATGACCTCAGAAGAACTCCCGGAGGATCATCTGGAGGAGAGGCGAGTATCTCCATACGGAGGGCCCAGAAGTGATATCTCTTCATCTCTCTACCTCTCTATTTCGCTACCTACCTCTCTATTATCCTACCTACCTCTCTATTAACCTATCTACCTCTCTATTTTCCTACCTACCTCTCTATTAACCAACCTACCTCTCTATTTTCCTACCTACCTCTCTATTTTCCTACCTACCTCTCTATTTTCCTACCTACCTCTCTTTTCCTACCTACCTCTCTTTTCCTACCTACCTCTCTCTTTTCCTACCTACCTCTCTCTTTTCCTACCTACCTCTCTCTTTTCCTACCTCCCTCTCTCTTTTCCTACCTCCCTCTCTATTTCCCTACCTCCCTCTCTATTTCCCTACCTCCCTCTCTCTTTTCCTACCTACCTCTCTCTTTTCCTACCTACCTCTCTCTTTTCCTACCTACCTCTCTCTTTTCCTACCTACCTCTCTCTTTTCCTACCTACCTCTCTATTAACCTACCTACCTCTCTATTTCCCTACCTACCTCTCTCTTTTCCTACCTACCTTTCTATTTCCCTACCTCCCTCTCTATTTCCCTACCTACCTCTCTCTTTTCCTACCTCCCTCTCTATTTCCCTACCTACCTCTCTCTTTTCCTACCTACCTCTCTCTTTTCCTACCTACCTCTCTCTTTTCCTACCTACCTCTCTATTTCCCTATCTACCTCTCTATTTCCCTACCTACCTCTCTATTTCCCTACCTACCTCTCTATTTCCCTACCTACCTCTCTATTTCCCTACCTACCTCTCTATTTCCCTACCTACCTCTCTATTTCCCTACCTACCTCTTTATTTTCCTACCTACCTCTCTATTTCCCTTTCTCTCTCTCTCTCTCTCTCTCTCTCTCTCTCTCTCTCTCTCTCTCTCCCTGTCTCTCTCTCTCTCTCCCTGTCTCTCCCTCTCTCTCCCTGTCTCTCCCTCTCTCTCCCTGTCTCTCCCTCTCTCTCCCTGTCTCTCCCTCTCTCTCCCTGTCTCTCCCTCTCTCTCCCTGTCTCTCCCTCTCTCTCCCTGTCTCTCCCTCTCTCTCCCTGTCTCTCCCTCTCTCTCCCTGTCTCTCCCTCTCTCTCCCTGTCTCTCCCTCTCTCTCCCTGTCTCTCCCTCTCTCTCCCTGTCTCTCCCTCTCTCTCCCTGTCTCTCCCTCTCTCTCCCTGTCTCTCCCTCTCTCTCCCTGTCTCTCCCTCTCTCTCCCTGTCTCTCTCTCTCCCTGTCTCTCTCTCTCTCCCTGTCTCTCTCTCTCTCTCCCTGTCTCTCTCTCTCCCTGTCTCTCTCTCCCTGTCTCTCTCTCTCCCTGTCTCTCTCTCTCCCTGTCTCTCTCTCTCCCTGTCTCTGTCTCTCCCTGTCTCTGTCTCTCCCTGTCTCTGTCTCTCCCTGTCTCTGTCTCTCCCTGTCTCTGTCTCTCCCTGTCTCTGTCTCTCCCTGTCTCTGTCTCTCCCTGTCTCTGTCTCTCCCTGTCTCTGTCTCTCCCTGTCTCTGTCTCTCCCTGTCTCTGTCTCTGTCTCTCTCTCTCTCTCTCTCTCTCTCTCTCTCCCCTCCCTCTCTCTCTCCCCTCTCTCTCTCTCCCCTCCCTCCTCTTTCCCTCCGTCTCTCTCCCTGTCTCCCTCTCTGTCTCAATCTCTCACTCTTCCTCTCTTTCTTCCTCTCTCTCTCCCTCTCTCTCTCCCTCTCTCTATTCCTCTCTCCCTCTCTCTCTACCTCTCTGTCTCTCCCCCTCTCCCTTTTTCTCTCTTTTTCTATCCGTCTCTCCCTCTCTATCTGTCTCAGTCTCTATATCCGTCTCTTTCACCGCCTCTCTTTCTCTCTGCCTCTCTCTTTCTCTCTGCCTCTCTCTCTCTCTCCGCCTCTCTCTCTTCGCCGCTCTTTCCGCCTCTCTTTCTCTCCACCTCTCTCTCCAACTCTCTCTCTCTCTCCGCCTTTCCATCTCTCTGTCTCTCTCCCTATATGTCTCTCTCTCTGTCTCTATGTGTGTCTTTCTGTGTCTCTCTCTTTGTGTCTCTCTGTGTTTCTCTCTCTCTCTGTGTCTCTCTTTTCTCTATCTCTCCCACACACCTATGTGTGTGTATACAAACTCGCGCGCGAGCGTCATGGGTAGGTTTCAAAAATAGATATTTTTCCAAACCCATATTGGTAAAATGTGTTTTATCAGTCGTTACAGCATTTAGTTGTACTACATTTATTTCAATCTGAGAATAACTTTTTCATAAGCAGTTTTTTTTTTCGTAATTCCCAGAGTTCTTTGTATTTAAATCCTTTGATTTATTAATTTGTGTGAATTTTCCTAATTTTCTTTTTCTCCAACATATGGTGTAGATTTGCTTCTCTGACAAATCTTTGTAAAATAGAAATAGTTGTGTAATTGGATTGGTAACTTGTGATTGCTTTTAGTGTCATTTTATTGCATGTCTAGTCTTAATCCCTTCAATAGGCAAGATACACACTGGGTTTCTTTCGGTTAAGGACGAGCAATTTTATGCAGATACAAGTAGGAAGCGTTGGAAAACAAACTTTGGGTTGTTGTCATTTCTAGAGTGTCTGGCCTAGCAGTCTCGTGTCCCTAAGAAACGCCACGGTTGGAACAGAGTCTTCCTTTATATAGTTATATTGTGTTGTTACCATGCATGATTGCGTACAATGCACTCTTCCATAACGTATTGCATAGTATGGGTTGTGAAGTGTTACATCCTGGTCAGTTATCTGTGATGCAAACTTGAGAATGATTCGGGTCTCGTCTGACAACAACGCTTTCAGGTACAGAAGGTCATCTTATGTAGTTATATTGTGTTGTTACCATGCATAATTGCGTACAATGCACTCTTTCATAACGTATTGTATAGTATGGATTGTGAAGTGTTACAACCTGGGCTGTTATCTGTGATGCAAACTTGAGAATGATTCGGGTCTCGTCTGACAACAACGCTTTCAGGTACAGAAGGTCATCTTATGTAGTTATATTGTGTTGTTACCATGCATAATTGCGTACAATGCACTCTTCCATAACGTATTGTATAGTATGGGTTGTGAAGTGTTACATCCTGGGCAGTTATCTGTGATGCAAACTTGAGAATGATTCGGGTCTCGTCTGACAACAACGCTTTCAGGTACAGAAGGTCATCTTATGCAGTTATATTGTGTTGTTACCATGCATAATTGCGTACAATGCACTCTTCCATAACGTATTGTATAGTATGGATTGTGAAGTGTTACAACCTGGGCTGTTATCTGTGATGCAAACTTGAGAATGATTCGGGTCTCGTCTGACAACAACGCTTTCAGGTACAGAAGGTCATCTTATGTAGTTATATTGTGTTGTTACCATGCATAATTGCGTACAATGCACTCTTCCATAACGTATTGTATAGTATGGGTTGTGAAGTGTTACATCCTGGGCAGTTATCTGTGATGCAAACTTGAGAATGATTCGGGTCTCGTCTGACAACAACGCTTTCAGGTACAGAAGGTCATCTTATGCAGTTATATTGTGTTGTTACCATGCATAATTGCGTACAATGCACTCTTCCATAACGTATTGTATAGTATGGATTGTGAAGTGTTACAACCTGGGCTGTTATCTGTGATGCAAACTTGAGAATGATTCGGGTCTCGTCTGACAACAACGCTTTCAGGTACAGAAGGTCATCTTATGCAGACGAGCGAGATTACTCGGGTGCGTAGGCCCTCGATCAATCTGGAGCCCCTTCGTGGTGTAGTCCACTCCTGAGCTACATACAGATTGCGTGTTCTTACCCCGAACAGAG
>NC_134795.1:14842902-14845402 GCF_046742065.1 Oratosquilla oratoria | reverse complement strand
TAGTGAACATGGTAAATTCTAGCGTTACTTCGACAATGGCTATTTTTTTCAGGTTGGGTACATACTTCTCTAATCTTCTATTTTTTTTACATAAAGAAAAGATGTAATAGTATTAAGTTTTTCTTCATATTTAGTGTGCACATGCACACTAAATATAATTTACTTCAGTTCTAAATTGCCTTCTTTGGAAAAACTGACAGTCGCACAGTAGGTCTTCGTTCATTATTGGCATTCGAGTGTAGCGTTTTTAATCTGCATTCTACAACGAATTCTGTACCTTCGAGTTGCTTTTTTTTCAATTTACAGCAGGTGAATCTGGGCTCAAACCCACCGATTACCGGTAACTGCTATTTGTCCTGGCATCCTAAACGAATAATGCAAAAGTGAAAGGTTCGTTCGCATCTAGGCGTCTCTTGCCGTAAGCTCATTTTTTATCAAACTATGGTTGCTCTTCATACTTCACCAGATTACTCTTAAATAAAGATATGCTGCAACCTGGCCTCTTCTTTTCACATTTGTGTACATAAAAACATAAGAAAGGGGGAGACTACAAAAGACCACAAAACCTATACTAGGCAGTTCCATGTCCCTTATCACCCGTCATCCCTATCCACAAAGTAATCTAGTTTTCTCTAAAAGCAACCAATAGTTACATCGCTGACTAAATAGTTACTAAGTCTATCCCATTCGTTAACCACTATGCAGTACATGTCCACTTGCCATTGATGTTACCAGTTCATGTTAATATTTTTTTTTTCAGCGACTCTTAGGAAGCGATGGCATATTACTTTATCCAAGCCACCCAAGCACAGCGCCTTACCATAACGAACCCCTCTTCAGACCCTTCAACTTTCTCCACTGTGGCATCTTCAACGCTCTTGGTCTTCCCGTCACGCAAGTTCCTCTGGGTCTGTCATCCACCGGAATGCCTCTAGGAGTTCAGGTACTTTTGTAATTCGAGTCAATCAATCCGTTGCCCCTGGTTTTTCTTGTAGAAGACCCTCAGCCTCCAGGACGCCGGCAACCGCCTCCTGCTGGGACTATATGTCACTTAGAGAAAATTATTATATTGTTTTTTTGGGGAATATTAGTGTGGGGCATTGTTGTGTAAGGTTTTCTGTGTCTCTTGTGCGGTGGCCGCATTCGGGGCACCTTGAATCTGTGGCCAGGGCTATTCTGTGTTGGGGCATATTTCACATAGCGTTTCAACTGTTCATCTCGTGCTGCCTTCCCGCGCACGAGTGGTGCAAATTATTTCCTTATTTACAGCCTGTCTTTTCTCATGTTATTAAAAAATTTGATGTCTCACATGAAGATAAACAAAGTTGCTATCATATGGAAGAACAAAGGCTTTTACTACAGAAAATTTCCCGTATTGCTAACTTCATAATTGGCCGTGTTCAAAGAATGATAAATAAAATACTTAGGATATTTGAAATTGGAAGCACTGTCTTAGATGTTACCTCACTATCATCAACCATTCAGGACTTAAAGCTCTATAGATTACAAAGCTCTGATAAAAGGGTTATCCATAGCCACACCCAAAGTTTAGCTATAAAACTCATGGTTAACTACAAATCTAGAATAAAAATGTATATATTAGTTCAATGATAGTATGAGCAGGAAGTGGTGATTCTTGTTTTGGCAGTTTATCCTATAGAAACATAGACAAGTCATAAACAGGAACTTGTGTGAACAAGAAAGTAACATCAAAGCTTATTAACTTGAAGTCAAAACTGATGTGAAGACTAGTGACATTGAAATAAACAATAAGTTTGAGAAGATTATTTGGCTTCAACTAGAGGTGCAAAGGTTAATCTACTTTGAATCCGGCATCTCTCCCGGATAGTGATTGTTTGCTACCCGCTATCCAATATCCGTTAGCTAGTCGGATAGACCGGATGATTAAAAACACGAATCGATTGACAATTTCTCACAAGCCACAACACCGGATGGCATAAAGTTGGTTAGTGCTTTGTAATATGGAGTCCTGTCTCTCGCGTGCTTTACTTTCCTTTCGTATGTCTCTTGAATTTTCACCACTGTCTTTAGGCACTTTCCCTTTCTTCACATTCACCCACCTTTCTCTTGTCACTTCTTCTTCGGTATTAGTTTACAGATATTTAGCCAGTAGGCCCTCTTTTTCAATTTCCATATAGTGTATTTCAGACAAGGGGGAATGAAATATTTGTAGATTTTCTTTTCTTCCTTGAATAACAGTTACACGGTGTGATTTTCAAGGCACAATCTATGAATCCCCTGAGCATACACATTGTTGGGGCCCACGTAAGTTCTGCAGTGATGTCATGATTTCTTAATTCCAATGATCCTCCCCTAAGGGCGTGATCTTACAACCGTGAACCAATTGAATTTTCTCCTCCTCCACCCTTTTTACAATCATATCCGTTGTTACAAGTCTATATGTAATATTGTTTATTTAAGCAATCTCGAACCTCTGCATAACTTACATAGGTTACAATTTTCTGCGCCAGCAAAACAT
>NC_134795.1:14827902-14837902 GCF_046742065.1 Oratosquilla oratoria | reverse complement strand
ACTGACTTCCCATCCATCAAGTCAATGTATGTGTTGCTGTGACGAGCTCGGCTTCGACTTTGGCCGGTACCTACATTGGCTTTGGTTCAGTCCCAACGGATACAGGAAAAAGGAAGTGGTTCTCAATTATGGATTCTTAACTTCATGGACCCGAGTGGCAAAGGAATGCTCGTAGCTTTACAAGCCACAAACCGGAAACTAGTATTACTTGATAGATACCTGATAATTTAATTTATTGTAGAAGTGATCTTTCAGAGAAACAGCAACAAAGTTACATAAGTATGAAAGAAAAAATATATATATTATGAATACCCGGGATAAACAGTGGGTAAACCTCAAAAACATCTATAATCAGCGACATGTAAAACAAAAATACATACATATACCAAAGGCTTTTCCACCCCTTATAAGGGAGATAACCAAAAGACAAAGGCATAGAAACCAATCCCACCCATTCCATCTCCTACCTACTCCAATTCCCTCTACCCTCTTCCTTCCCTCTTATCTTGGCACCTCCAAGTTGACGGGTCATCACTGCATCTCGCCCACTGCCCTGGGTCAGAAGCAGTGTCGCAAGACACAGCACATCCACAGCAAGGCCGCTTCCTTAATTCGGCGATCCCCCCCTCTCCGTCCCCTCATGCAGAAAAGGAGAAGACGGGGAGAAATCCCTTCGGGCTGCGTCAATTTATTTCTCATACATACTCCCTCACCCCCATCCCCCACCCTCTCCTCCCTTATGTATCACAGCATTACCCATACACAACCCATCTCCATTCACTCCTATCTTCTATCCTCTCCCGTTCTTCCTCGACAGACATTCCTCTCTATCCCAATACCCCTTTTACTACATCCATCCACCTCATTCTAGATCGGCCCCTCATGTTCACTCCTTCCACCTCTGTCTTCCACACCTCTTTTATTAAACTTTCTTCACTCATTCTTTCCATGTGTCCAAACCATCCTAATACTCTTTCATTAACACTATCTCCCAACTCCCTTTGCACCCCTGTTCTCCTCCTCACCTCCTCATTTCTCACTCTATCTAGCCTAGTAACCCCTATCATACTTCTCAGACATTTCATCTCAAACAATCCAAACTCCTCCTCTCTTCCTCTCTTATGTTTCATGTTTCTGCACCGTACAGTGTTGTTGGCACAATCACTCCTTCATACAATCTCTTCTTAGCATCCATTCCCAAATGTCTATTTCTCATTACATTTTTTAATCCCTCAAGGTATTTACTCGCTTCTCTCAATCTACATTCTACCTCCACCCCTACTCCTCCCTTCCCTGCCACATTTGCACCCATGTATCTAAAACTATCCACTTCCTCCAGTCTCTCTCCCTTAATACTCACTTCCAGTCTGCTGCCACTGTCTCCCCTTGTACACCTCATCACTTTACTTTGCCCACATTTATCTTTAACTTCCTTCTTTCGCACACCTTCTCAATCTGTCACTAACTTTCTCAATCCTTCCTCTAATCCTTCTACAAGCGCAGTGTCATCAGCAAACAACAACTGGCTTATATCCCACTTTTTTACATTTTCTTTAACCATCTCCAATCCCTGATCCTATACCCTTGGATTCACCTCTCGCACCACCCTATCCATGTATGTATCTCGCACTCACCCTTTCCATTTCTAATCCTAACGCAAGTTCTGCTACTCTCGTAAAAAATCTTGACTGCTCTTAACAGTTTTCCTCCTATCCCATATATCTGCAAAACCTCCCACAGTGCCTTCCTGTCTACCCTATTATAAACTTTTTTTAGATAAAAAATACACCCTTACCTTTTCTTGTAGCTTTCTCAAATATCTGTCTTACCACAAAAATCTGATCTACACAACCCCTACCTGTCCTAAACCCACACTGTTCCTCACTAGTTACTCCCTCTGTTCCTCTCCTTATCCGCTCAATCAAGACCCTCCCATAAGTCTTCCCAACTACACTTAACAAGCTGATCCCTCTGAAACTACTACACTTACACTTGTCCCCCCTTCCTTCGTAAAGTGGAACTATACAGGCACTCCTTAAGTCCTCTACCCTCACTTAAACAAATATAAAATATCCTCATCAGCCAGTTCATCATTATTGTACCTCCTTTTTTCAGACATTCTGCATGACTTCCATCCAATCCAGGTGCTTCACCTACTCTCATCATTTTAACAGCTGCCTTCACTTCACCTTTCCTTATTTCTCCTCCATTTTCCTCCCTTATCACAGTCATTTTCTTAGCGCTTACCACTACAACTACGTTTCTATCCCTATCCTCCTTCACATTTAGCAACTCCCTATAATACTCTGCCCACCTTCCTCTCACTGCCTTCTCTCCCATTATCATCTCTCCATCCCATCTGCACCTTTTACCTTTTCTTCTCTAATTGATTCGCCTCCTCTTCCTCTCTTAATTTCCTTCCAATTTTTTTTTTATTACTTTCAAAATTTTCTGTCATACTCTTACCCCATTTCACATCTGCTCTCCTCTTTGCCTCCTTTATCTAATGCTTTACTTCTCTTCTATTTACTTTGTACCTCTCGTATGATTCCCTCGTCCTAATTTGTAACCAATTTATGAAAGCCTGCTTCTTCTCTTCCACAATCTTCGTTGCTTCCTCATCCCACCACTCACTACCCTTACTTCTATTTCCTCCCGTCCTCCTTGTTCCACACACCCTCTTTGCACACCTTATGACTCCTTCCTTGAACCAGGTTCTTTCCTCCTCCACTCCTAGTTCTACTCTATCCTTCACTCCCTCCCACTCCTCTATCAGTTTCTTCTTATACTCCTCCATTTCTTTCTCATTTAAGCAGTTCACTCTAAGTATCTCCCTACCTTCTCCCCTTTTCCTCTTTCTTCAACTATTCTCCACTCTCAATTTACCTTCCACCAGAAAATGATCTGATATTCCCCCACTCTCTTCCCTAAGAACATGTACACCCTTAACTCTTCCTGCTATACTCCTGGTTATCACTAAATAGTCCATTAACGTTCTATCTACCACCCTTCCATCCACCACCGTCTCCCATGTGTACCTATGTTTGACTTTCTTCCTAAACTCTGTATTTGTCATCATCAACTCTTTTGAGACACATCTCAACCATCAACTCTCCACTATAATTTTTTCCTGGAACTCCATACTTGCCAATCACTCCGTCTATTGGTTCTTTTCCTACCCTAGCATTAAGGTCTCCCAATACCACTACATTGGCATTTCTCCCTAATCCCTCTATGCACTATTTAAATCCATCCAAAAAGCCTCTCTTTCCTCTATGCTCTTCTCACTACCAGGCCCATACGCACTTACAAAAACCGACATCTCCCTTCCCGGCTTCACCTTCAATCACATTAACCTTGAAGAAACCTCCTTCCACTCCACTACACGCTTACCTATCTCTTCACTTACTAGTATAGCCACCCCTTCTCTCCCTCGTCCTCTCTTCACTCCTGAGAACCTCCCAACTACACTCCCAAATTCACACTCGCCCCTCCCTTTCAATTTAGTTTCACTCAATGCCAACACGTCCATCTTTCTCCTCACAGACATACTGCCTATCTCTTCCCTTTTACTCTAATATGTACCACATCCACGCACACTGAAAGACGCAAACCTTAGGATACTGGTTGGAAAACTCCTACACCCTCTTATGGCTTTACTCTTTTTAGGAACGTCTGTTTTGGATCTACAGGCAGCAGGGTTCCTAGTCCTATCCCCATTCCGCTTGTTGCCGCCTCGTACGAGTCAAGTGGGAAGACTTGGTGGCAGTATTCTTTTCCCCCACCACAGGGTAGGGGAAGAAAAGAAATGAATATTCAGAGAAATGGTACAGGATAGTAACATGAGGTTGGGGGGACAGCATAACGGAAGGACAGTCGCAATATAATAAAAGCGTCATAATTTCTCTATGAACAGAATCTTCCTCTATCACAAACGAAATGATGTGTGGCTCTGGTCCGTAGGGGCGCCCCATATAGACCCTAAAGTATCAATTGCATGCTACTTTGCTACAATAACATGCAGCCAATACCCCAGACGGGGTAAAAGAAAAAAAAAAAAAAAAGAGGAAATAACATCCATGAAACGTCGGAGCAAGAAGAAAATCCAAGATGGAGTAAGGAACGTGACATGGAGATAAATCTGAGCAGAAACATGAACTGATCCATTCACCAGTTAGAATAGACGTGGCGATATTTGTCGAGTATGGGAAGGTAGTGGACGGACAGCTACGTAGCGAGTGATTCTCGCAGAGTTGTGTTAAAAGTATAGAGATATCAATGGCAGAAATATAAACTGATTGGTGGGTCGGGAGGAATGAGTTTGCTAAGAAAAGAGAGAAAACTCCAACAAGAAATATATATATATATATATATATATATATATATATATATATAGAGAGAGAGAGAGAGAGAGAGAGAGAGAGAGAGAGAGAGAGAGAGAGAGAGAGAGAGAGAGCAAGAAACAGAGAGCAAGAAATAGAGAGCGAACAACAGAGAGAGAGAGAGAGAGAGAGAGAGAGAGAGAGAGAGAGAGAGAGAGAGAGAGAGAGAGAGAGAGAGAGAGAGAGAGAGAGAGAGAGAGAGAAACAGAGAGTAAGAAATAGAGAGAGCTTATAGCCTGACCCCTGTTACTAGTTAGCATTTTTCCATTTAATTCTGGTTATCCTTTGAGTTGAACGTGAACAATGTTTCCCCCAACCCCAGGATAATCCAGACACTTTTCCGTTCTGGACAGGATATCCATCTATGTATAATAAAATCGTCTACTGTTAATAGGAAGAGGATGATCAGTGTGATCACTGGCCTTTAATGACCTAATTCCCCGAGTTGCGGGTTTTCCTTCGGTCGAATAAAATCGCCAGATGGTAGATTAAACATAATACAAGACGAATATGGTTTCAAATGTTTAAGCAAGAGCGTTTTGACCATATGTAATCTTTAAGGGTTATTATTTCAGTTGAATAAAATCGCCTGACGACAAATGTAATGAAAGTACAGATGAGTGTTTGAGATGTATTTTATTCCTGTCAAGGAAGTGCCACAGTAGATGTTCTTGATTTTATTCTATCTAATCTTATGATATTTAACTTTCTTCTATTTTGTTTTATTTCATTTTATCCTATTTTATCTTATCCTATTTTATTTTGTATGATTTCTAATTCTATGTTTTGTTTCTTTTATGTATTTTTTTTCTAATTTTATCTTGATACATTCTTATCTTAATCCTATCTAATTTGATTAATCAAACTAAATTTGATTAATTTTCTTTTCTTTGATTAATTCAATTTTACTTTATTTAACTTTGATCTTGTTTAATATTTTCTGGCAAGTGCTGAGCAGTTTTACCCTGAGCATGGGCAGCTTGGGCCTAAAACGGGATTTTGGTCATAGGAAGTAGAGCTGGGCTGAGCCAGAGGTTAAATCAACTCGTCTCGAGTTACGACGGTCTCGACTTCGACTTCAGGCTTTGGACTTTATGCATTCTGTCCGCATCCTCTCCTTCTCCCAAGAACTCTAAGTTAAGGTTCAGTTAACGCTTCAGGCATCAGGAGGGCAAGTTGGATATCCTTGAGGATTATGTAGACATGGCGATTTTATTCAGTTTTGAGAATCCTGACTTGCGGACATTTGGCACCTGTTTTATGCTTATAAATAAAATGTTGTTGTTTTTTTGGATATGTGGTCGATAGAAAGTAAAAAAAAAATCCACAATGAAAAATATTAGGAAACTTGCATTTGGATAGAAACAACAATCTTAGATTTTGCTGGAATTGAACAAGTGTTGAAGAGGTGACGGATTTTTTCTTATGTAAAGCATGTTCATTAATTAAAAAGCATGGGTAGTTACGTTATAAATATCTATAACAATTTATTTTTCCTTTCTGTATTATAAAAAATTAGCATATAGAACAACATGCAACACCACAGAACATCTAATTCGTTAGTAATACACGATACACAACACAACCACATGCATAATAGAAACAGCACCAAAATCTTACACACCGGTATGAAAAAGATAAGAAAAACTATCGAAGCTGCATATATCAACACATTTAGTTCAACCAATCATAGAGACGGGTTTGTAAACTTAGCGCATGTAACAGCAAGATTGATCATCAAGGGGACACACACGGACCAATCAGCGAACTCTATCCCAAGGTGACCTGTGAGATGATCCACTTAGTAAGTATATAAGCAATGTACCTCAATTTACCTGTACCACTATCTCTCTGAAGAAGACTCTGTCGAAACGTTAGAGAATAAAGTACTTCTGTTCCTATGTGATCTCTCCCAGTATTTATATGTACCTTCTTCCACTGGTTACTTTCTTCTTTTACAACTCTACTTTTTCTGTATTTGTTACAAATGAAAATGCTGTGATTAGCGAAATGTCCTATGTCTTGTTCCATCCATTAGGTTTTTCTTCGCCTCTCCATGCTAGAGATATCTTCAGAAGACTTGAACATCTTCATCGAAAACTCAGAGCCCAATTTGCTGTCGCATATAATTCACTATGCCTAGGATTATATATATGTATGTATATATTGAGACATTCTAACATGTTTAATACGTAATATATATATATATATATATATATATATATATATATATATAAATTAATTATATTTACCTAACTGTAAACAAGAAAATGAGTAACGTTTGTTTGATCCCGTCTTATAGTCTTCAATTTATCATCATGTGTGTGTGTGTGTGTGTGTGTGTGTGTGTGTGTGTGTGTGTGTGTGTGTGTGTGTGTGTGTGTGTGTGTACATATGAGAGAGAAAGAGAGAGAGATAGAGAGACTTTGTTGAAGAGTGGATAGTGTATCTGCCCTGAACACGGGAGGCCGGTTTCGGGCACTGGGAAATGCCAGGCTGATTGTCCTTCAAGATTTTTTTTTCATCCATTCAGTGAGGTTAGTTCTATGTCCTCAAGCAGTTTCCAGTTCCTACAAAAGTTTTTATAAGGTACTTCATCAAATGCTTTCTCCAGATCCAAGTAAAATCATTCCATCCAACTCTCTCTAGTAGCGCATCAATCTCTCTTGGGTGGAAATTTAGTAGATTTCTTGTGTATTTCAATGACTTCTACTTACTTCCTCCTTTATGAAATGGTACTATATTTACTCTTTTCTTGTGTTGTAGTACTATAACTTCTATTTATATGTTTTCAATTAAATCATGGAACTTGTCCATTAACTGTCTACTGTAATTCTTAAGTATCCAATTTAAGACACCGTGGAATGTTCCTCACATCAAATTCTTATAATATTTTACACACTTTCTTTGCTTCCACATGTATTTCTCATAACCCGATATTGCTGTCTACATGTAGCCTACTTTCTTCTGTCAAGTAATTTTTTAGTGGAAAATATTAGAAACCAATTTAAAGGTTCTTCTCTGTACCTCAACTTATTGAGAAGCCTAAAGAACAGTTTAGGCTTACCTTTGTATTTCCAAAGTCCTTTTCTTCCTCTCCAAATATTCTCGTGCAGCAATTTATAGTCTGTCTTTATTCTTTCAAGACTGATTTTTCTTTTGTTTTACATTTTCCATTGCTGTCAATTTACAGGTTCTTCTCTGTATCTCAACTTATTGACAAACCTAAAGAACAGTTTAGGCTCACCTTTGTATTTCCAAAGTCCTTTTTTCCCTCTGCAACAATTTCTAATCTGTCTGTATTCTTTCAAAACTGTTTTACCTTTTGTTTTAAAATTTTCATGCTATATCTCTGGCTTTCTTGGCTGTTTCGGATTACAGTTAAGTTAGTCCTTTATTCAAATTCTTACCACTAACCCTTGTCACATATGTTCACAATCGAGTTATATACACTTCAAGTTTTCCCATCTCAGTTTCGTTAGCATATGAATTCCTCCCAATTTGCTTCTTTAGAAAATTCCCCACACCTGGGAAATTTGTTTCACCAAATTTGTATCTGCCTTGTCAGTATGATTCATGGCTCGACTCACATTTTCTTTAACATGAGAGATATCTCTGAAGCAAGATTTGGTACTCATTATTCAACGCTCTCGTCTTATGTCATACGTACACTCCCATCATGTCCAGTTCATCCTTTTTTTATTCAAAATTTGATATCTATTAGCTAAGCTTTTCCTTTGCTCAATATTACTTAACTGTTATATTATTTCTAAGAACCATCTTCACCCTGCCTCTCATATTGTCATGTATTTCATGTCACCAGACTACATTTTAAGGTGGGAAGTTTGAGTTGGATGTCTATAATACATGATAATAACTATTTCTCTGGAAGGGCATGTTTATCGACAGAAAGCAACATAATTTAGAGCATTTCTAGATAATCCTTTGCAGTGAAACATTCTGGATTAAGGTAGGCTCTCTCAAATCGAGCGACCAAATTTAGTCCATCTATTGCTCATAACATGTATACTTGAATCCTTTTTGAAATATAATGGTCGTCATAATGTCGTTTTTTATTAACTGAATGAAATTGCCTGGTGTTTATCGGAACAAGTTCTGCAAAGGGTCCGTAGTAGCAAAGGGCTTGACTGAGATAAGAACTGTATTCTCTGTTTAACTGAGATAGCGTTAATCTTCTGAGCATAAAGGTCTTGTCATTAAGTGACTAAAAGCACGGCAGTGATCTGTTTAAAGAAACAAGAATATAAAAACTTAAGAACATTAGGAGACTGAAAGAAACCATAAAGCCTACACTAGGCAGTTCCATGTCCATTACCACCTATTATCCGCATCCATAAAGTTATATAACCTTCTCTTAAAATAATCGATTGTTTCAGTGTTCACTACATGGTTACTAAATCTATTTCATTCATTGACCACTCTATTGGTAAACTAGTTCTTACCTATTTATTTCTTAGATACAAATTTGTCCAATCTAAATCCATTACGTCGAGTCCTGTCCTGTTGTCTTAATATAATGACCTTGTCTGCATCACCCTTGTTAAAGCCCTTGATCTACTTGGACATCACTTTTAGAACACCCCGCACTCTGCGTCTTTCTAGAGAGTGTAATGTACCTATGCCTATCCTCGTAAGGTTAATCTCTGAACCCATGTATCATTTTGGTCATTATCCTCTACGGATTCTAGTGATTCTATATCCGTTGTATAATGTGGAGACCAAAATTGTACCGCATAGTCAAGGATAGTCTAACTAACGACAGGTAGATTTTGATAATTGTCTCTGCACTTTCATTCATAACTGTCCTAGAAATGGAACCTAATGATGTTAGCTCTATTCCTGGCGCTAATGCACCGTTTCCTGTATTTAAGGTCAGGACTCACTAGCACTTCCAAGTCTCTCTCATACTCAATTCTCTCTAAAAATGTGTTATCTAAGCTATATCTACTTTTTGGGTTGTGTAAAGTTATGTTTAACACGCTGCACTTTGAATCATTGAAGTCCATTTGCCATTTCACCGACAATGTAAGCATTTTGATAAGATCTTCCTGCAGTATCCCGGCGTATTCTCCTGACCTGATTTAGCGTCCAATTTTAGTGTCATCCGCAAACTTATTAACATCACTGATAATACCAATGTTCAATTCATTTATATACATAATGAACAATAAGGGGCCCAAAACCGAGCCCTGGAGAACTCCATTAGTAACACTCCTCCATTTGGATTTTACACTGCTAATGGTGACCCACTGTTTTCTGTCACTAACCCATGCTCTAATTAATTGAAGGACTTTTCCTCCTATGCCATGGGCTTTGACTTTATCTAATAGTCTCTGGTGGGACACTTGTCGAACGCTTTTCTGAAGTCAAGGTAAATAGAGAAACAATACATTTGGACTGTTTTTTTAGTGTTTTATACTATACGATTTACTGTACAAATTTTGTAGTTACAGACATACGCGTTCTGTCAGACTATGGTCACAAAAATATGTACTGGGAAACATGGTATTGAAAATTTAATAATAATTAATTTCGGAGTACAATGGCTCTGACAGATTTAAGTTTTCTACGGAGGTGCTCAGTGATTGAGTTATATA
>NC_134795.1:14807902-14820402 GCF_046742065.1 Oratosquilla oratoria | reverse complement strand
AACTGAAAAAAGAGGAATTAGTTTTTAAAAAAATAATTGGTAATCAAAGGATATAGAATAATTTGACAGAAACTGAGCCTATAGTGAATAAAAAAATAAAACAGGACAATGCAGACTGAAAGGAGACGAGAGAAACGAAGAGCAAAGACAGTGCCTATCACGGAAATGAAATCTGCAACCCGAGCGAACGTAAACACAATCTATGGGCAACTGCAGGCCCCCGAAGCAACAAGGGCGGAATCGAATGAGCGAGCACGCATTGTCCCGCCGAAGGATGGGTAACGATGAATATGTAAATGCGAGAAGGAAAAGAGCGAGAGGGACTCAAGTTGTCTCATACAAGTGCCAGGCTGCAACACTGATGGCAAAGTGGGCGCCTCGAAGACGTTGAAGTGGCAAGAAGAGATTGGGAGATGATGTTATAGAGACGGGCGGGGCAGTGGCCTGTTCTAACTTATATACATTGTGGAATCACGGTCTAGGTGAACTAAGATATTTGGTATTAGGAGGATTCAATAGAATCATACCACACCATGGTCAAGCGGACAAAGACGCCAGTCCGCTGCAGGAGAGAAAATCGACAAGGTGTTCCTAATATTTGACAAAGGCATTCATGCCTAGCTTCTCTGTAGAGCGGGTAACGGCTGGAATGTTGAAAAAAAAATCGGTTATGTATATCAAAACGCTAGATGTGTGATTCATTTGATTAGTTTGCTTTCATTTAAGGCTACAAACTAATTTACTCCAAGTCCACTGACGAACAAAAGTCTCTTCCAACATTTTTCACAACTCGTGCCACGTCACTCCTGCAAACTTCTACATTTTATCATTTCACTTTCCGACTACTACTCTTGCTATCCTTTGGCAGTTACCTAATATCACGGATCCGTCGGCCGGGGAGGACCAGTAATGGGGATACCGTCAGAATACAGACTTCATAGTTTGTTAAAATAATCAAAACCTCTTCTTCGATCCAGAGCTTCAGGGTCTGTCAGGAATCAGTGTCCGATATATCGGACAATGCGACTTGGACCTCGTAGACGTGGGATCTCATGCAAGACCATCTCCTGCAGCGGTTCTGGACAGAAAGGCTCCACTCGGATCAAGTGTCCCGCCGTTTTCAGGCGTTTTTTGCTTGAACAACACAATGTATTGTTGCAGTCACGCACGTTGCTAGAGGCTCACATTTCTGACGCGACCTTGCCACTTTACATTCATAAAAAAATAAACGCAAGAAATAAGTAAATATGATAATAATGAATAGATAAAGATGAAATAAAATAAGAAAAGTGTGTCGCGTCATGTGATCTAGGCAGTTTAGGTCATGGGCTGTGGTGAGTATCTCGGTCTTCTTCGTGTTCAAGGAAAGACCAATGGCTGCAGCCAAGGCAGGACGGTAGGGCACAAGGAATATTTGTAAAGTAAGGTACAGATTGACGCCATGGAACCATGGTGCGATATTTTCTTTGAAGTACGGGACAGTACGGTTTATGTGCAGAAAATGAGTAAACCTACGGACAATACTGTAGCACAACCAAAGGTATATTTATCCTAAACAGATCGCAAAAGATAACAATTTGTGTAAAGACCACAAAGATGAAGAAGGCTTAAAACGAAAGTCAGAAGATATAGCTGATCAGATACTATCTACTACTGCCCAAAAAAGAAAATAACGAGATAGTGGATAATATTTTGCGATTAACTGAATTTGATAGAATCGTTGGTCATTTTATCAATTCTCCTCAGATGGAAAGATTCGAAGATGCATTCAACGGTGACAAAAACATCAAGCTTTGAAGGTCCTGACCGTGGTAGTAACCCTAATATTTGGTCCTGACCGTGGTAATAACCCTTACATTTGCCGTCACACAAATGAGTATGCAACGCATATTTTGGGGGTTATACAAAGGAGATACAAAACAACAACAGACTTGTTTGTCTTTATGGGCCTAATTACAAATCAACACGGGAGCGTTAACAGTGGAAACTGTTAGGAACCACTGGCAACAAGTAACCAACGAAATACATTCTAAATAGCCAAAGACCAGACGCGTAAGATGTCACAAATGCAACTTTGTTTCTCACACACAATACATTAATACAATTTGAAGGTTTAAATATAATTAATTGGTTTCAAATCCACGCATGCACTCTAATGAATTGTTTAGAAATCGAGAATTATTATGATGCAGTTATATTTTGTTCATGGTACAGTAAACTTACGGAATTACACTTCGATATATATTCCGTATTGTGCAGTACAGAAAATATAGCTGGTGACATGATGCGGATTTAAGGTAATAAATTTTAGCAGTTAGGTATAGAGAACGGAAAAAATATTTCGAATTCTGTGCCGTAGTCAATTTTGGTTGCAGCAGAGTGCGTGAGACGACTGAATACGTGGCGCCATCTACATCAGACGACAAGAACAATGTCGTCAGCTAGTTCGATCATACATTTATCTGGACATTGTCTGATCCGCCACCTACTTGGAACGTATTGATCTTTATCATAAGGCAGTGTAGGTTACAATATTCAGTCCACATTCAACACGAATTGGAAAGGCACAAAGGTGTCAGCCTGCAGGAACGGTTGTTGCGAACTTACTAAACAAGAACCTCTGGTGCAGCAACAGGGCACTTGACGAGTTAAACACCATATGAGGACGGAGCCTTTATTTGTACGACGTTTCGCTTATTACAGCTTTTTCAAGTACTTGAAAAAGCCTTTATTTGTACGACGTTTCGCTTATTACAGCTTTTTCAAGTACTTGAAAAAGCTGTAATAAGCGAAACGTCGTACAAATAAAGGCTCCGTCCTCATATGGTGTTTAACTCGTCAATCTTGTCGGCAACTGCCACTTTCAAGGAACAGGGCACTTAAGGTTTACAGAACGTATGGCAATGTAGTTCTAGACACCGGGTCGAACGCTTGCGGAAGCCACCAGACGATTTTATTCACTGAAGGGGAATCCTCTTTACACCTAAAGGTTTGGTTTGTGAATGCATAGATTTAGCTCCCTTTAACCTTACACTGAAATGCCCACGAATCTTAGTTTCTTGGTCAGAAACCAAACTTGGTCAGTCACGGAATTTTAATTGCTTAAGACATCTATACCACTTTTGGCTTCTAATTTTCCTCAGCAGACTACAGATCAAAATGGAGTATGTATATTGTGGTAAAGTGCATCGTGTATTTTTGTCTTAGATAAGGTCCAAAGGTTTGATGCAATCCGAGTTAATCTCCATTTACCCTAACAATCTGAATATGGTACTCAAAGGATTATTTGAGATATTTTATAACCTTTTAGAGGTCTTAAAAGGTTTCTACCCGTCTCACCATCGGGTCACCCAGATGCCCGTTAGGTCTGTCTGTTGGGAGCCTCCTAACGACCAGGCAGTCAGTTGTCTTTCAGCCAGTTCGTTCTGAAGCTCTCTACTGATGCAAACAAGGTCATCATAATAAAACAACAGGGCAGGACTCGCAGTAATGGGTATAAACTGGACAAATTTAGACTTAAGAAGGAAATAGGCAAGAATTGGTTTACTAATAGGGTGGTCGACGAATGGAATATACTTAGTAACCATGTATTAAGCGCTGAAACTATCAGTTGTTAAAAAAAAAAAAAACGATTAGAAAACTTTATGGATGGGGACGACAGGTGGTGATGGATACGGAGCTGCCTAGTGTAGGCCTTATGGTCTCTTGCAGTCTCCTTTATTCTTATGTTCTTATGTACTGTACAGGGCTCTTGCCCAAAGGGGGTCCAGTCTAGTCACTGGTAGCAAATGGCTTGCGAAGCCTATCATTGGCTAGAGATTTGGTCCGCGGCTCATGGCTTGCGAAGCCCATCATTGGCTAGAGATTTGGTCCGCGGCTCCTTGTGTTTGGAACACGCCAATTAAATAAAATCACAGACAGAATAAACACAAAATTCGAGTTAAGTACTCCAAGGGTCAAAGGGGTCTCACTGTATAGGCCCAATTCGAAGTAGTTTTCTACCACGTAGAAGATCGCTTTGCATAACCCTCCCCCCCAAAAAAAAAAAAAAAAAAAAATGCTCAAGAGCGTCAAAGGGATTCAAACCACTTCTACCCTTGCTTGCATTTCAGGCCATTTCTATTACCCTTTCTTTTAGTCTCGTTATCTTTTATTCTCCTTCCTCCCTCGATTCTTTTACACTCTTCCTTTTTCTCCTTCCCCCTCCCCCTTGTGCTATATCGTTTCTCTGTTTACATCTGACCTTTCCTTTTCCACGTTCTTACTTTTACGCTCCTCTTTGATGGGGTCAGTCCTTACAGCTTTTTAGTTTCCCTTTCTTCGCATTCCGCGTCCCTCGCCTTCTCCATTTCGTCCCCTTATCAGTTCCGCTTATCCCACATTCATCAGAGCTTTTGTGTTCCTTTTGTCTTTAACCCCTCAAACCTCCATCCTTCATCTTTCTCTTTGTTTCTCAGCCTGTCTGTCTGCCTGTCTCTGTCTCTGCCTGTCTCTGTCTCTGCCTGTCTCTGTCTCTGCCTGTCTCTGTCTCTGCCTGTCTCTGTCTCTGCCTGTCTCTGTCTCTGCCTGTCTCTGTCTCTGCCTGTCTCTGTCTCTGCCTGTCTCTGTCTCTGCCTGTCTCTGTCTCAGCCTGTCTCTGTCTCTGCCTGTCTCTGTCTCTGCCTGTCTCTGTCTCTGCCTGTCTCTGTCTCTGCCTGTCTCTGTCTCTGCCTGTCTCTGTCTCTGCCTGTCTCTGTCTCTGCCTGTCTCTGTCTCTGCCTGTCTCTGTCTCTGCCTGTCTCTGTCTCTGCCTGTCTCTGTCTCTGCCTGTCTCTGTCTCTGCCTGTCTCTGTCTCTGTCTGTCTCTGCCTCTGTCTGTCTGTCTCTGCCTGTCTCTGTCTCTGCCTGTCTCTGTCTCTGCCTGTCTCTGTCTCTGCCTGTCTCTGTCTCTGCCTGTCTCTGTCTCTGCCTGTCTCTGTCTCTGCCTGTCTCTGTCTCTGCCTGTCTCTGTCTCTGCCTGTCTCTGTCTCTGCCTGTCTCTGTCTCTGCCTGTCTCTGTCTCTGCCTGTCTCTGTCTCTGCCTGTCTCTGTCTGCCTGTCTCTGTCTGCCTGTCTCTGTCTGCCTGTCTCTGTCTGCCTGTCTCTCTCTGCCTGTCTCTGCCTGCCTGTCTCTGTCTGCCTGTCTCTGTCTGCCTGTCTCTGTCTGCCTGTCTCTGTCTGCCTGTCTCTACTTGTTTGTGTCCCTCGTCTTCATTTTTATTCCTGTCTGTGTGTCTGTCTGCGTTTTTGTACCTGTCCAATTATTTTTGATATGGCACGTTATATATTTGTTTAACCATACATCCATCCTCCTGTCTCTCCCTTCCCCCTCTCCTCCTCCCCTCCTGCCTCACTTCACCCTTACGTTCTCTGCCTTTTCCCCCTCCCCCCTCCCCCTCCCCCTCGCCTTTTCCCACTCCCTCTATTCCTTTCCTCTTTCTGTCTCCCTTTTCTCCTTAGCCTTCGTCGTGATCTGTCGAATACATCCTAAATGGAGGAAAGTGACTATCTAGTAACATATTCGAACTCGGAATGGGAGAACAATGTCTTAGAATTAAGGAGTGGTCAAAGAAAATACATTTTCACAATATATTATAGAATTACTTGGATTTCTTTATGTCTCTTTGATCTTTGTAGACATAGTTTCAAGATAACGATAAATTGTGAGATCATTGTCTTTATGTGATTGTATGTTCTGTATAACAAGTCTATGAATGGCAGTGCTACATGCTTTTGTCAACCGTCAAATCTAATAATGTTACACATTTTTGTCAATCACCAAATTTTGTCTGTGTAGTTGTATGTACTGTATGGCAAGTCTTTGAATAGCAGTGTTACGTGCTTTTGTCAATCACCAAAGCTATGATTAAATTATTCTGGAGTACTGTATAAATCCTGTTGTTGCAGAAATGTCAAACAAACCAATTTCTTTCAAATCAATGGGTTTGTTTGGGCAAATTTATTGATTTTGTTCTGTCTAACACCATACGGTTTCGTTCAATTGAATCTGGGAAACATTTTGTTCAAAAGAGGTGAAACAGCCTTTTCGATCAGACCACTTCCTTTGACCTGTTTCGGGTATTTGTGTCGTTTTGGGCGCATTTGATGATTTTGTCTTGGTTAAGACCTGGCAATTTCATTATATCAACGGCAGTCAAGGATTTTGTTCAATTTAAGGGAAACCTCTAGTTAAAGATAAAAAGACAAAATTCGGCCAGAGAAGGGACTCTTTCGATTGAGTTCCAGTTAAGGCTTAGACCTTCAGCTGAATGAAATAGCTTTGCATTAGCTAAAACAATGTACATGCAGCACTTCACACTGCTGAAGTGGTTAAGCTGTATTTATGCTAGTCACTCAATCGCCCCGATTAACATGTCAATACTATTTACAAAATGAGTCAAAATAAAACCATTATAATTAACTTCAGCTGTACAGAACAAGTGTCAACCATACTTCCATTGTATACTGATAATGAAATATTTTTTTCATATGATTTTTTTTTTTTTGTTCAACCATCCATCTATTCATCCTCGCCAAAACCTTGTCATCCTTCATCCTATTTTCATTCAACACTTTCGCACCCAATCTATCCTAGGGAACCAATCCGTTTCATTCGGGCCACTTTCTCAGCAAAGCAATCTGGATCATCATCTGACTTTCAAAACAATCGCCATCATCCATCCACTACCCGTCGGCCCAATGAAGCCCTCTGAAGGTTTGGTTTTGGCAAGAGCACCAGTCTTAGGAGGGAGCGAATTCATCGATCAATAGAAAATCCACGCCCTCCAAAATATGCCCTTTAAATGCCTAAACTCGTGTAACTTGAACTAAAAGAAAATATCCATAGGGTACTAATAATGTGAAAATTTGGAAGAATTCCTTTTCACTTATTTTTGGCAAAAAAAAAAGAAAAAAAAAGTGTATATTACCTCTACTCATGCTACTGTTTTGTCCACCATTCTTTATTATTCCATTGCATTCGCTATGTTCGATTTTATAGTGAACACCTCGGCATGCACAAGCTGACCAATACACTGGCAAATGCAAAGATTGTATCGTAGGAATTGCATCAGATAGAGCAGGAGGGGTGCCTGGGCTAGGATAACATTCAATATTCTCTTAATGCTTCCATCGTGTATTTCGTTTTGCATCTGTAAGGATGACCAGGAACAGTTCAGAGTGATAATATCACTTTCTGGCTCTTCGGTGTGTCCTCAACTACTCAACTTTTCTTGTGCGGCACCATGATGGCACTTTCCCTCAGTCCAACACTTCTGATCCAACAGAACACCATAAGCAAAAGTAACACAGCAGACTTTTCGTTGACGTAGGTTCTCTTCTTTTTTTGGGGGGGGGGGTCAGAGGCAGACGATCTTACTTTTTTTTTAAGGAAGAACTAGGAATTATTTAAGGTTTCTATCTTTGATAACCACCATATATTCCGAGTTCCCCCTCAGACAAAAATGTGATCTAACAGAACACCATAAGCAAGAGTAACACAGCAGACTTTTCGTTGACGTGCGTTCTCTCTTTTTTTTTGGGGGGGGGGAGGGGGTCAGAGGCAGACGATCTTATTTTTTTTTCAAGGAAGAACTACGAATTATTTAAGGTTTCTATCTTTGATAACCACCATATATTCCGAGTTCCCCCTCAGACAAAAATGTGCGCCTTTTGCCAGGGCCGAAATCGGCAAACCATGTCACTGTTTTGAATAGATCCACTGCTCTTAACTCCTAGAGCACCACTTACAGAAACACAACAATATGACCAGCCTTTCTCAGTGATATACAATACACTGGTCAGTCACTTAGGCCAAACATTGTTAAAAGCGTAAACCCAGCCTCCCTTTTCTCCTCTAGAACTGTGGATCATCCCTAACAAGGTCCAAAGCAGACTCCTAATTAATCACCATAACTTCCAAGCAGAAATGTTTTATATGACGCAATCACCTCTCACGAAGACCTCCCCTTAGTTTTATCCACGATGGGTCGTCCATTTCAATTATTACCACAAGAGCAGAGATAACTACAGAGAAGATCCCAGCTGTAGTAGTACCTCAGCCAATGAAAGTTATTTGTCTCATATCTAGGTCTTTGAGTTTATCCTATTTGACATGATCTCTCCAGCGTCGTCCTACATTACTCACCAGATTAGGTGGCCAAGACATTTCATAATCTCATAGGCTATTCCCAGCTATCTAGCTACTTCTAAGTCTAACCCTGAATATAGTGGTCTCACTATCCAGGTAGGTGAAGTTCTTTAAGATACTTCCAGTAACCAGTTACTCAATCCCTACTCAAGTAACTCGGCTTGTATCCAGCTATGTCACCAGTACCTCTGGCAACTAGAAAATTCCACTGTCAACAGTGTGTATGATAGGAACAGGCTTTTTAGTATCCCGGAGCCTAGTATATACAAATCACTTTGTTTCATTTATCCAAACACGCGTCTCCAAATGAGGCAGCTCGGTGATTCGAGAGGCAGTATTAGCATGCCAAGGGAATCTGCAAGGGGCCAAGAGTCATTTCCTAAGCCCGATTCTCTGCCTTAGCCGATGCTGGCTCCGCATTCCCTAGCAGTCACGGTTCGGCCCATTCCAGCATTGAAGAGTGGTTAAAATACACATTCCTTGCTCACCCCATAGTGCGCCGAATAAAAGCTAGATATACTCGTGCCTACACTCTCCTATGCTCCGATTCCCAGAAGTGACTGCTACCTGCCTCAACAGTCCAAACACATAGGGCAAAGGTGACTGCTTTGGCCGCAACTACGCGCGGTCTGGCGTAGGTTTCTCATTTTCTTCTTGAATGCTGAGGGAGGGGAGATGCCATTCAATTAGACACGCAGAATCATCAAGTGTCTCTCTACATCAGCTGAGTCAAACGACATTCTTAATGTATGGCATTAACTATTCTATCGAATTATCTTTTTCTTAATATCAGATTTTTAATAGAACTTGCTCCTATTTTTCTTTATCTCTTCCCTGTGGAAAGAAATTTTTCTTAACTGAATGGAATCCCCTGAATAATAAAAACGAAATTAGTAAAATGCTGTGGAAGGTTTGAGATAGGCGAGAGGTATTTTCAACCCTCTTGCTGTAGAAGGGGCCTTTTTTAGTTGAATGAAATAGCCTGGTTGAAGTTACAGTAAAACAAAAGTTACAATACGTACGGAAAGATAAGCATCAAAAAAATTTGTTATTTTTTCAAGTTACAATACGTAAGAAAAGGTCAGCATCAAAATCCTTTTTTTCTAGTATTACATGCATATATGTATATTTATGAAGAGCTGGAGTCCAGGAACTATTGTTGGAAGAAAGCAAACACTGGACTTGTCGTTAGAAGTTTATTCCTACGTTTCGAACCTTGTCCGGGGTTTGTCATCAGGGATGTACACTCAGTACAAACGGAGGATACCTGTATGAAGGGCACATACGCTACACTGGAGTAGGTTTCCCAAGATGACTGATACTCTCTAGATTGTACACTCGTCATCAGTTCATAAAAACATACAAATCATGAGAATGAAATACCAGATAAACACAAGACTAAAAACTTGAAATATAAATAAAAACCTAGTGACATACTCGTCCTGTCAGACTTCCATTACAACACATCATCCAGAATAAAAGAATATGAAAAAGTAATATAATGAAACAAAATAAGAAAACAAATAAACAAACAAATAGACAAATAAATAAAATGACATGGGGGACAAACTGTCCATATGAACAAGTGCCTAGAAACAGCCACCCTGTAAAAACATACATATGTAAAATACATACGTGTAAAAACATGTATGTATGTATGTATGTATGTATGCGTGCATGTATGCACTGTATATGCAGGTATGTATGCATATATGCATGTATGTATGCATGTGTATGCATGTATGTGTGTATGCATGTATGTGTGTATGCATGTATGTGTGTATGCATGTATGTGTGTATGCATGCATGTGCGTATGCATGCATGTATGTATGCATGGATGCATTTATGCATGGATGTATGTATGTATGTACGCATGGATGCATTTATGCATGGATGTATGTATGTATGTACGCATGCATGTGTGCATGCATGTGTGCATTTATGTATGTTTGCATGTATGTATACACGTATGTATGCATGTGTGTATGCATGTGTGTATGCATGTGTGTATGCATGTGTGTATGAGTGTATGTGTGTATATATGTGTGTATGCATGTATGTGTGTATGCATGTATGTGTGTATGCATGCATGTGCGTATGCATGCATGTATGTATGCATGGATGCATTTATGCATGGATGTATGTATGTATGTACGCATGCATGTGTGCATGTATGTGTGCATTTATGTATGTTTGCATGTATGTATACACGTATGTATGCATACCTGTATACACGTATGTATGCATACCTGTATACACGTATGTATGCATGCATGTATACATGAATGTATGTAACTATGTATGTATGCTATAAGCTCAGTCCTATATTTTTATACAGCCACAATTGTTTTCGCTTCTTTAAGCCTTTCATTCTATTTAACATCTTTATGATACTTTATCTCTTACTTCTGTATCTTTCATACCTTCCATACAAAATATTATCTCCTTTATGCATTTTTCCATATTCTTTATACCCTGCTCCTTTATCCACAATTTTGCGCCCTCGGCCATGTATTTTCAACCCTGGAAAATACATGTTCCATTTTTTGTTCCGAACGCTTTCCACGCTTGTATATCTACAGCCTCTTCCATACCTTCGCCATGTTTCCCTCATAACTTCTCCGCTGTCAAGTTTATTCCGAAGGGCTGTACCTTCTCCCCAACGCGTCTTTCCTCATCTTCAACAAGCCTATTGCGGCCCCTTGGTTCCTCTGCTGGGGCTAACTACACAAGCTTAAGGAGTTATAACAACGGGCACCCAAGGGCTTCATCAGCCTTCGACCGTTGAGAGTTCGTTTGGGTTAAAGCAAGCGGTTACAATATTCAAATTTTCAAATTTACGAATATCAAATCATCCTTCGGTGATGAATAGAAAAGTTGAATGAAGAAATAAGAGGTTGTATACCTATAAGAATGTTAGATATATTGTTGAAATGTTCTTAGACAAGTCTAGATTTCTATAAGCAGTCATATTCTAGTTATTCAAATGGAGGTAGGAGGGAGGACCTAGGAGGAAATATAGCGCAGTATGAAAACCCCTTTACTTTCTATACGCATTGGAAAACTAACCTTGTTGAACTTCAATTATAGTTATGTTATCTTGGTTGTTTTGTTCTCCTTGCAGGTCTTCAACTCCTCTTCATTCCCCAACGCACTTCCCCCCAAAGCATTCCCTTGCCTCCTTGTGAGAATCTGTCGCCATGTCTTCGGCTTGTTTAAAATTCAACCGACATTTTCCAAGACAAAGCTATTTCTATATTTTTCTATTTTTGCAAGATACATTCTGCCACAGCATCATGATGCACTATATATTGTATTATTTTTGAAAGTGTGTTTTTGTGAATCAGAATGGATATATTGTATCATCAAAGTAACGAATTGTAATACGAAAATATTCACAAAAAAGGAATTATCATCACAGGAAAATTATGATAATAACAATAGTAATTATAATGATGAAAAATTATAACAATTGATTATAATAGAAATAATGATAGTAATGGCAATTCTTCGAGTTTAACAATAACTGCTCCGTAGGTGGTCACTGCTATTTCCTGAAATCCACTTTTTCAGAGCCTTCTTCTGTAAGGTTAATCTTTTTAGGGATTTAAAGAATACATAACTGAAGAAGTTTAGGGCGAAAATGGTTAAGAACTGACTCGGATCGAGACCAATTTCTTCTATATGCTCTTTCCTTAGCTTGTTACAATATTTTAACAATTACATAAAAATCACCTCACTATTGCGTTGGTGGCGTAACTGGAATCGATCTGGCCTCGTATTCGCTTTGTCGTTGCTTCAAATGCCGCAATCCCCTTCGATTCCCGGCAGCTCAATTGTATAGGCCAAAGTTAAAGGCGTCTGACACAGCTACGGTCTACCTGGCCGAGGGTCCTTGCCTGTATTAAGATCGGGTGAAATGTATTATGGGAGGGACCTGGTAAAGGCGTCTGGCACAGCTACGGTCTACCTGGCCGAGGGTCCTCGCCTGTACTAAGATCAGGTGAGATGTGTTTTAGGAGGGACCTGGTCTCTCCACGGTGTTTAAGTGTGAGAGGTCACAGATGACACCAGACTGGGAGAGGTCACGTACTCACTAGGATTAAGGAAGATGACGGTGAGAAGGTGTGACAGCTGTATTCATATTGGGCAGTGGTGCGGCGCTCCTCATTCTGATTGGCTGTTGACCGTCTCGTACTCGGAAGCGCTTGTATATCTAAGGCCTGGATGTTAAAAGTTGGGGTTAGTTCCTTGATGAGTACGGGGAGCCTGCAAGTGTCGTGTCACGTAGTTAACATTTCTGCGTTCTCCTTGAAATCTTTATCTTTTTAT
>NC_134795.1:14787902-14802902 GCF_046742065.1 Oratosquilla oratoria | reverse complement strand
TACATACATTACATACATAGGATTACAAAAGCAGAGCATGCCGACAGGAGACCTTTTGGTCCATAACTAGGTCGGATGCGAAAAAATATAATAAATAAATCAACAAAAACAAACATAAATAAAATCATAATAATATAAATAATAATAGATAAAATAAATAAGTGCATAGCTATATTTAAACATTAAACAAACAGGTAAATAGTAAATAACAATAAATTGATAGATAACTAATAAGTGAAAATCAAGCTAATAATAATAAACAAACAGATAAATGATAAATAAATAAACAAATAGTACAATACATACATACATACATACATACATACATACATACATACATACATACATTACATACATAGGATTACAAAAGCAGAGCATGCCGACAGGAGACCTTTTGGTCCATAACTAGGTCGGATGCGAAAAAATATAATAATAAATAAATAAATAAAATTATGATAATATAAATAATAATAGATAAAATAAATAAGTGCATAGCTATATTTAAACATTAAACAAACAGGTAAATAGTAAATAACAATAAATTGATAGATAACTAATAAGTGAAAATCAAGCTAATAATAATAAACAAACAGATAAATGATAAATAAATAAACAAATAGTACAATACATACATACATACATACATACATACATACATACATACATTACATACATAGGATTACAAAAGCAGAGCATGCCGACAGGAGACCTTTTGGTCCATAACTAGGTCGGATGCGAAAAAATATAATAATAAATAAATAAATAAAATTATGATAATATAAATAATAATAGATAAAATAAATAAGTGCATAGCTATATTTAAACATTAAACAAACAGGTAAATAGTAAATAACAATAAATTGATAGATAACTAATAAGTGAAAATCAAGCTAATAATAATAAACAAACAGATAAATGATAAATAAATAAACAAATAGTACAATACATACATACATACATACATACATACATACATACATACATTACATACATAGGATTACAAAAGCAGAGCATGCCGACAGGAGACCTTTTGGTCCATAACTAGGTCGGATGCGAAAAAATATAATAATAAATAAATAAATAAAATTATGATAATATAAATAATAATAGATAAAATAAATAAGTGCATAGCTATATTTAAACATTAAACAAACAGGTAAATAGTAAATAACAATAAATTGATAGATAACTAATAAGTGAAAATCAAGCTAATAATAATAAACAAACAGATAAATGATAAATAAATAAACAAATAATACAAAATAAACGACAGTCATCACAGCATTTTGCTTAGGTATTTATCTAAACGAATCTTAAAGCTTCGAACTGGACTACATTGCACTGCCTCAGCAGGAAGCTTATTCCATTCATTAACTACACGGTTGGCGAAGTTGTTTCTACCCACTTCGAAATTAAATCTATTTCCTGACAGTTTGAGACCATTATTTCTTGTCGGATTCTCATTCAGTGTGAACATTTTGTCACTTTTGATGTCGTCAATCCCCTTTAGAATCTGAAAGACTTGTATCAAATCACCTCTGAGTCTACGGTTTTTTTTAGGGAAAACAGATTCATATATCGATTTTCGTATGATTTATTTTTTATATTTGGAATCAGATTTGTGGCTCACCGTTGTATTTTTTCCAATCTGTCAATGTCTTTAATGAGATTCGGTGACCATACGGAAAACAGCATATTCCAAATGTGGACGAACTAACGATTTATATAGCTTCTTAATGCGAGATGGACTTTTGAAGTAAAAAGATCGCGAAATCAGTCTTAGAATCTTATTCGGTTTCTCAGAGGTTGAAATACACTGCTTAGATTATTTGAGATCGTTACTGATAATTACGCAGAGATCCTTTTCACTACCCACATTTGTTAACGAATTTCCAAATAACTTGTAATCGCACTTATTATTATTTTTACCTATGTCCATAACCTTGTATTTACTTGTGTTAAATTTTAATAGCCACTTTTCAAACCAATGCTGTAATATATCTAAATATTCTTGAATATCTAATTGATTTAAGTGGTCATTTGCCATTCCGCATAGTTTTGTATTATCAGCAAATTTGGAGATAATAGATTTCAGTCCGTGGTCTATATCATTTACATATACTATAAATAGAAGTGGCCCAAGATCGGAACCCTGAGGAACTCCACTCGTAGCAAATTTCCATCTTGAAGTTTTGCCATTTGAAACAACTCTATTTTTGATCATTCAACCAATTATTAGTCCAACTTAATAGGCTACCTTTTATTCCGTGTGAACCTAATTTAGTAAGTAGTTTTTCGTGGGGGACGATATCAAAAGCTTTTGCAAAGTCTAGATATATTAAATTTATATTGTTTCTTTTGTCATAATTCCAGATGACTATGTGGTGGAATTTGAGTAAGTTACTCACGCAAGAACGTTTCCGTCTGAATCCATGCTGGTTATCATTTATCAAACAGTTACTTTCTAAATGATGTTCGATAGTATCTCTGATGATAGTTTCCATAATTTTTCCTATGATTAAAGTCAAACATATAGGCCTGTAGTTATTTGTTTTCTTTATGTCACCTTTTTTAAATATGGGAGTAACGTTAGCTAGCTTCCATTCTCTTGATGAATTTCTTGAAAAAAATTCTAATGTAACAACAATTTCATTTTTCATTTCCTGTAAGATTCTTTGATGCCAATCGTCATACTCTGAGGTTTTATTAATTTTGAGTTTTTCTATACATCTTTTAATTTTTTCTTTTGTTATATATACCGTAGTAAGTTCACCCTAGATTTTTCACAGGTTTCAGTTTGGAGTTCACTTTGAGGTGTTTCGTTTACGAATACTAAGTTGAAATAGTTGTTTAAAATATCACACATTCCTTCATTTTAATATTCAAATTGACCATCAGAATAGTGGGCCAATGTTATTCCTAATAAACTTATTATCTCTAATGTAACTATAGAATTCTTTGGGATTTTCTTTGAATTTATCAGTGATATTCATTTCGTATTGTCGTTTTCGTTTTTATTGTCTTTTGTAAATCTCTATATCATTACATAACTTTGATAGTCATTAGGTGAACCCGAACTCTTGTATTTCTTATAAGCTTGTCTCTTTTTAGCAATACTTTTTTCAATTTCTTTGTCAAGCCATTTTGGACGAGCCTGATTTGGGGGTGGTGGGGGTGGGGTCTGTCCTTAAACGGGATGTAAGTATGAATCATCTTAGCGTATTTTGAAACATACTTTTTTCAATTTCTTTATCAAGCCATTTTGGACGAGCCTGATTTGGGGTGCGTCTGTCCTTGAACGGGATGTAAGTTTAAATTATCTTAGCGTATTTTGAAACATTTCCCACATCTGATCTACAGGTCTTTCGCTTAATTTTGCCTCCCAATCTGTAAACTGAAGCTCCTGACGTAGTCCTATGAACTGAGCTTTACTGAAATCGGGTATTTTAGAAACACAAGTATCTATTCTAAAATGTTTTAGCAGTTTGAATCTAAGTTGTGATCACTACTTGCAATAGTTTCACCAACTTCTACATCGGTTATCATGCTTCCGCGGCTAGTGATCAATAGATCGATTAAGTTTCCATGTCTCGTGGACTCTTTTACATGCTGAGCTAAGTAATTGCCACCGAGAAAATCTATCAAGCGACTACCTATATGGCCATGTTGAAGGGTCATCCAATCAATGTCAGTAAAATATAAATTACCCATTATCAATAAGTCCCGGTTGTAGAAACTAGACAGTGCTTGAAACAATAGTTTGTCGTCTGCTAATGACAATGTTTTTGGCCTATATATTACACCTACATTAATTTTTTGTCCATTTGTTTAGGTTAATTCTAGCCACAAACTACCATATGCATCCTGTTTCACTTTCTCTAAAATACAGGCATGGAGATTGCTTTTAACGTACAACAGAACACCCCCACCTTTCTTGTGGTTTCTATCCTGATGAAAGTGGTTAAATCCCGCAATATTATATTGAGCTTCAAACTCTCCACCATTTAACCATGTCTCAGTTATTCCTATCATATCAAGATTTTCGCTTTTGACATACGTCTATATTTCTTGGAATTTGTTCCAAATACTACGAGGATTAAAGTACATGGTATTAAGAAACTCGTGATTATTTCTTTTTGACACATTTTGATTTTCAACATCATACCTAACATTACAATTTTGTTCTTTATTGACACCTTGCTCTATATTGACATTCGATCCTTCGTTGACATTCAATGCCTAATGGATATTTACCCCATTACTGACATCTGGTCCCTCACGATCATCCGATCTCTTTTGTATACCTTGCCCCACTACGTCACCACGTTCCACACCGGCCACCCGTCGCTCATCGACATTCTGTCCGGCATCACTTCCTAAAATGATATTCTGTCCTCCACTGACTTTATATCCTACCATGATATTTTGTCCTCCACTGTCATTACTTACCATCGTGATATTTTGTCCTCCACTATCATTATATCCCATCGTGATATTTTGTCCTCCACTATTATTACATCCCATCGTGATATTTTGTCCTTTGACATTACATCCAAATGTGTTAATTTGTTCTCCACCAATATTATATCTTAAAACGATATTTTGTCTTCCTGCACTGACATATTGCTCTACATTATTACTATACCCTAGTCTGTTTTCCCCAATAGACTATTTCCCCTTCCCTTTGAGTTTCTACCCCCTCAAAAAAAAGAAAAGAAAAGAAAAGAAAAAGGAACTAATTCATTACAAAGTACCACAATGAGGTTTGTAAGAACATTTAGTCTTCAGATATAGGCAATAGTTATTAGAAATCTAAATGTTCCAGGATCGACTGTCATAATTGCATTGCCTTGTTGCTGTAGCTCGACCTGTGGCATATGGCTGCAGTGGATATGAATAGTACACATTACTGATCACTCATCTGAAAGTGATTCATAATAAGGAAGCAGCCACTAGGGTAAAGAGTAATTATTTGTATGGGACTACTTCAGCGAAATACAACGATGGGAGGAAAAGTTGTGACAGAAAAAAAATATTTAAGGTGAAGGTGTAAAATCAAACCATATGAGGAAAATGAACCACGGAAATCTAAGACAATTGCTATGAAGTCACAGATATGCATGAGGTCGTCAGCCTCTGAGTTGGAATGGGAGGAACGGAGGTCATGCATAAGACTGATGGCGGAGCTGCCGTTTTCAGTAATGAACGATGCTGAGGTCCGAGGGTATGTCGATGATTACGTCAAGAGCGATGGAAATAATGGAACCGTAGAGGCTGGGAGCAGGAGGAGGAGGAAGAACAGGGAGAAGGATCGAATGTTATCAGGGTAAGGGAGGGAGGGAGGGTGGGGAAGATGAACAGGGAGAAGGATCGAATGTTATCAGGGTAAGGGAGGGAGGGAGGGTGGGGAAGATGAACAGGGAGAAGGATCGAATGTTATCAGGGTAAGGGAGGGAGGGAGGGGTAGAACAGGGAGAAGGATCGAATGTTATCAGGGTAAGGGAGGGAGGGAGGGTGGGGAAGATGAACAGGGAGAAGGATCGAATGTTATCAGGGTAAGGGAGGGAGGGAGGGTGGGGAAGATGAACAGGGAGAAGGATCGAATGTTATCAGGGTAAGGGAGGGAGTGAGGGTGGGGAAGATTCATGATAAGTGAAATGGGCCAGAGAATACAAGATATTAAGAGAAAGTAAAACTGGTTTAGGGAGGACGCATATATGTTACATGACTAGTGAGAAGGAAGCGATATAAATGGAATCAATTGAGGAAAGTACAGCGAGAGAAAAGCCACAAAGAAAAAAATGGAGGTCAGGGGATAAAGAAGGACAAAGGGAAGAATGCATGGCCGTGGAATGAAAGAAAATGGAAGAATAGAAGCAAAATAATGGATAAATAGGAGAAAAACAAAGATGAAGTGGACGAAAACGACAAAGGCAACATGGGGTAGGACGAAGGAAAGGATGACAAAGACGAAAAAGATGAAGGAGACTTGGAAAGATGAACATAGAAAATAGAGAAGACGAAAGAAAGGAAAATAAGGAAGACAAGTTAGAAGATAGAGGAAAGGATAGTAGTAAATATGAAATTCTGAGAGGAAAATAGGATGTTATATAATGCAAAGATATATAAATAGGAAGAAAATCTGGAGGAAAATCAAAGGGAACTAAGTAAAAGAAAAATGAACGAAAAAAAGGAACGAGAGGAATTCATATGAAAATGCAAACGTGAAAAATATGAAAGAAGAGGATAAGAAAAGGAGAGGAAAAAAGATAAAGCGAAAGGGAAGGAAAGAGCAGATGGAAGTTATGAAGCATGAAAACGAGAAGCAAAGGAAGAAGGTAAAGTACAATACAGATAACACCATGTAAAAAAAAATTATGTTCCTGGCTTGTAATCGCTGTTATTTTATGTTACTTAGGTCCCAAATAAATAATAATAATAAAAAGAAATGCTCTTAAACAGTTATAAGTTTGGTTTTGTAAAAATTCTTGGCTAGCCACTTACACTTCACCTAATAATTTTTTTAGAATAGTAAAAACACTTTATGTCATATTGTCGAGTGCAATTGGTGCAACTTGGTGCTATAATTTTTATTTCTTCAAAAATTGATGACTGTAGCCTGAATTACTCTACTTATTTTATACATGCATGTTCATTTAATATGTTTGTATTTCATAATTTCAGATCTATAATATCCATATTTTCTAACTGCATATATTTCTATATTTTCAGATAGCTTCAAGGGGGAAGTAGTCGGCAGGAACATTTCTTAGGCTTTTACACTCTTAGGGATGGCCTCTGTTTCTGCCATGATGTGCCTGGACTAGAACTTTAAAAAATATATATATATTTTCATACGTTGCCGTACTTTTTCCTATGCTTTTTGACATGAAAATGCTAAAAATGACATTCATTTTTATCTAGGATGCATGAAAGGATTGTCACATGGAGGCTGAAATTTTTGGTATCTTACCTTTGTGCTCAGCTTTTTCTCAAGCAGTTTGTCAGCTCCTCTATGTACTCCACTGTTACTGGATGTAGTGTCAAAAACAAGGGCAGATATGACACCTACAACCCCCCATGTCCCCAACAAGTCCGTTGAAGCCTCAGCTTGAGCTGTGGCTTTTGAGCTGTCGATGACAGATACTCCCAGTAACTTCCCTTCAGGATAGGCAGGTGGTCCAGACACGAGCACAGCTAAAGTCTCTGAGGTGGTCCCAGGTTCACTACCCAGGACGTCTCTGAGCATCTTCCCATCCCAGTGTAGAGCAGCAAGCTGGGGAGGGTCTTCACTGAACTCCGCCATGTAGCTCTGGATGATATTGCACCTGGACAGCATTCTGTTACGACGTGTTGTTGATCTAGAAATGATTAACTTGTCCAGATCAGCCCCACCGGCTTTAAAGGTGACAGAAACTAGGGTAGTAATTTGGCTGTCAGATAAGCCAAGACGACCAGCTGTATTGCAGATGGCATCGCATTTCATGACTCTCCTGGGTAATGTCAAGGTTACGGTGTTTTCATGGTAAGAACATACAGGACGAGTCTGCTGGTAATCCATATCATCTGTGTTAGCGTCATCCAAGTGAGTAACTGCCTCTTGTTTTGCTGCAGCGTCAAAATAATACTAATACAATGTGGTAAGCATGTAAAGCTGCAAAATAATACAATGAGATAATCACATGAAACTTCCAACTTGTTGTGATATTCAAAAGTATGATTAGTACAAGTATGACATTATCATTATCTTGTTCTTACCTCTGCAGTTGCCTCTCAGTCATAACCCGACATGTGACCTTTCCTCTCAGTCCTTTGGTCCTAGTAGAACCTGATATCTTTATCTTTCTTTGTCCTGGATAACCGTCAGTTCTTCTTAATATCCTGGGCAGCACCTGGAACTATGATAAACAGGCTCCCCAATTCCAAGGAGAATGCAGTTTTCTTTCCTCCAGGGTCACTTGCTCTTCCTTTGTTCTTCATCAGTGCTCCGTGTTTGTCATAGAGCTTCACGAAGAGCTTCATGCCTTTCAGTCTGGTCATCGTCTTAATCCTAGCCATCTCCGAGAATGGAATGATAGCTTCAACCGTTTCATAATCGAGGTCTTGAACCATGGGTTTCCCTGTATTTTCTGGTCAACTTTGGAGATAAAGGAAGTAATGGAATGCTTGTCTGTTGGAGGGAAGATGGGAACCATTGATGTAAGCTGAAGGGTATCCGACCAGGAAGGTTTCAGTGAGAGATATGGTGGACGGACGACTTGATTTTTGCTTGTGGACTGCAGGTGGAGGTTCTGAAACATCAACTGTGTGTCCTCGTAGCTCCTTGGTTAATGTCATTGTGAAGTATCTTATGGATAGCTTTCTGGATTTGGATCGAGTTTCCGTGCTGGTCCTCCGTTTGTACTGTTCAGTATTGCCCAACATCGTTAACAGGTTTCTGTAAATGTGAAACATGAAATTAAATAATAAAATTATGTACGAGTTTTAGTCTAAATTCACTTAAAATTCAAACATCCACACAAAAAACCCTGTCTCCAAGTTAGCAAAAAAGAGTCAGGATTTCAACAATTTCATAGATTTTAAAATTCACGGGAAAAATTAATCAATTCTAACAATTGCCACACGTAGAGTAGATTCTGTCCTCTCATATAGTACCTAATTTGTTGCTCTATCTTGAATGGATAAAAAATCATACCACAAAACATGCTTAGAAATGCCTCAAAATTGGCCCTTTTGGTAAGATAAAAGAAAGAAAAAAAAATCAACCTCCACGCGGTAATGTTTCCATACATGACGCCAATGTACACTAAATTGGGTTGGTGCAGCAGCCGATTGTAAACACCTTCTTGAATTCTTCCCCAAGTTATCTGAGGCCAAAATCAAAGATGAGATTTTTGTTGGACCTTAGATAAAGAAGGTGCTTGAGTCTACCGTGTTCTCCAATAAGTTCAGTAGGATTGAGAGAACAGCATGGACCTGTTTCATAGCAGTTGCCAAGTGGTTCCTGGGGGAACCACAAAACTGAAAACTACCAGCAGCTGGTGCAGGATCTGGTAAAGGCTTTTGGCACCATAAGATGCAGGATGTCCCTTAAACTTCATATGCTGGACGCTCACCTGGACAAATTCAAGGGCAATATGGGCGCCTACTCAGAAGAACAAGGCGAGCGATTCCACCAAGATGTGAGGGAGATAGAACGGAGGTACCAGGGCCACTACCAACCCTTACTCGCTCTACGAGGGGGTTAGACATGATATTCTCTTATCAGAGCTCGGGATATGAAGTCTGTATGCCCTTATTGGCACCAGTTGTTGACCTCCGAGGTTTTGAAATACCTTCCATCGGGTTTTCGTTTCCTTATGTGACGCATAGCTCTCCCGGCCACCTCCTCACCTATATTTATCACACGTCCAAAACATGCATTGGGAACATTAATAAAAAAGTATATATATTCGATATTCAAAGAATATGGATGTTCACTATACTATTTGTACACTAGTGGTTGCTGGGGTGCTCCGGAGATGAATGAACAAATCAGGAAGGAGGTAGAACAAAAGAGAACACAAAAATCATGCAGAAAGACAGGGCGTGATAAAGATGAACGTACACTCCTCGCTACCAGAGGGGGTTCCACAGTAATGAATAAAATCGCTTGACGGCAGCCGAGCTACAACAAGAGTGTCATCCATCAGCTCAATGATTGGAGATAAAGGTGCCTAGAGAGAGTCAAGGAAGCTGCCAATATGAGATATGTCAGAAGATAAGACACATGAACGACAGAAAGATGATATGAATTCTTCCCGTGGGAAATCCAATAGCACCCTTGGGCGACCGACGACGGGGAAATATTCTATAATGACACTTGACCCATTTGCCAATGATAGGGAGACAAAGAGATGAGAGAGAGAGAGAGAGAGAGAGAGAGAGAGAGAGAGAGAGAGAGAGAGAGAGAGAGAGAGAGAGAGAGAGAGAGAGAGAGAGAGAGAGAGAGATACAGAGAGAGAGATAGATTAGCAGAGAAAATAGCAGAGAATAACAGAGAGAGAATAGCAGAGAGAATAACAGAGAGAATAGCAGAGTAGCACAGAGACAGAATAGGAGAGAGAATAGCAGAGAGAGGGAATAGCACAGAGAGATTAGCAGAGAGAGGGAATGGTACAGAGAGAGAATAGCACAGAGAGAGAATAGCACAGAGAGAGAGAATAGCAGAGAGAGAGAGAGTAGCAGAGAGAAAGTAGCACAGAAAGAGTAGCCCAGAGAGAGAATAGCAGAGAGAGAATAGCAGAGGGAGAATAGCAGAGAGAGTAGCAGAGAATAGCATAGAGAGAATATGAAAGAATAATAAAAGAGAGAATAAAAAATAGAAAATGATATATCAATACATATATATTATATATATATATGTAAATATATATATATATATATATATACATATATATATATATATATATATATATATACACACATATATATATATGTATATATATATACACATATATATATGTATATATATATACACATATATATATGTATATATATATATACACACATATATATATGTATATATATATATACATATATACATGTATATATATATATATATATATATCTATATATATATATATATATATATATATATATATATATATACAGTACATATATATATAAATATACATATATATATATACATATATATATACATATATATATATATACATATATATATATATACATATATATATATATATATATATACATATATATATTTATATATACATATTCTTGTATATGTTTATGTATTATGTTGTAATCTCCTATTTGTTTATTTGCTTACTTATCTATCAATTTGCTTACTTATTAATTTACTTATCTACTTACCTATTTTCATTTATTTTGTTTTTTAACAATTATTTAATGGTATTACTTTTTGTCGTGATTGCTTATGTCTGTGTATGCATACGTGCATGGTTTTTACGCACTGCTGGGTGCAGTTTATAAGTGATCTTCATGAATTTGACATTGATGCATAGCCTTATCATTTTGCTATTGAACGGTGTGCAGGTCTGTCATTCGAGTGTTTCAGAAATTTTAGCGCACATACAAAATGAAACAGAATTGTGACTATCGACAAATAATTTTCTGTATTGGATCTTTAAAAAAGTAGAATCCATATTGATATATAGTTATTGTAATTGACAGAGCATTTATTTGATCAATTGTTTGAAAAGGATTACAAAGGAGGAGCATGGCGACAGGAGACCTTTTGGTCCATAACTAGTTCGGATGCAAAAATAGATTATAAAAATGATAAATAAACAAATAAATAAATGAATAAATAAATAAATAAATAAATAAATAAATCTTATAATATAAATAATGATAGAATAGGTAAATAAATAAATAGGTAAAGTTGAATAATATACAAACAGGTAAATAGTAAATAATAAATTGACAGATAAATCATGATAAATGATAATCAAGTTATACATAAACAGACAAATAATAACAAACAAATAAATAAATAATACAAAGTAAATGGCAGGCATTACAGCATCTTGCTTAGGTGTTTATTTAAATGAACCCTAAAGCTTCGAACTGAACTACATTGCACTGACTCTGCAGGTTTATTCAGTTCATTAACTACACGGTTGGCGAAGTTGTTTCTACCCACTTCCAAATTAAATCTATTTCCGGACAGTTTGAGACCATTATGTCTTGTCGGATTCTCATTTAGTGTGAAAATTTTGTCACTTTTGATGTCAGTTCCCTTAAGAAATTTGAAGACCTGTATCAATTCACGTTTGAGTCTAGTTTTTTTTTAGGGAAAACAGATTCACATGTTTTAGTCGATTTTCATACGTTTTATTTTTTATATTTGGAATCAGTTTTGCGGCTCGCCGTTGCTTCCAATCTGTCAATGTCTTTAACGAGATTCGGTGACCATACGGAAACAGCATATTCCAAATGTGAACGAACTAACGATTTATTACAAAGGATTACAAAGGCGGAGCATGCCGACAGGAGACCTTTTGATCCATATCTAGGTCGGATGCGAAAAAAAAATCATATTAATAATATATAGGTTGTTAATGAGAGATGGAATGTTGAAGTCAAAAGATCGCGAAATCAGTCCTAGAATCTTATTTGCTTGCTCAGAGGCTGAAATAAACTGCTTAGATGTTTCGAGATCGTTACTGATAATTACGCCGAGATATTTTTCACTATCCACTTTTGTTAACGAATTTTCAAATAACTTGTAATCATACTTAATGTTATTTTTGCCTATGTGCATAACCTTGCATTTACTTGTGTTAAATTTAATTAGCCACTTTTCAGACCATTACTGTAGTTTATATAAATCCTTTTGAATATCTTATTGGTAATAATCATTTGCCATTCCGCACAGTTTTGTATTATCAGCAAATTTGGAGACAATATATTTCAGTCCGTAGTCGATGTCATTTATATATGCTATGAATAGAAGTGGCCCATGAACGGAACCCCGAGGAGCTCAACTCGTAACATTTTTCCATCTAGAAGTTTTGCCATTTAGAACAATTGTTTTCGATCATTCAACCAATTATTAGTACTACCTAATAGGCTACCACTTATTTCGTGTGAAGCTAATTTAGTAAGTTGTCTTTCGTGGGGATGGCATCAAAAGCTTTTGCAAAGTCTAGATATTTTGAATATATATTATTTCTTTTGTCATAATTCGAGATGACTGTTGTAGAATTCAAGCAAGTTAGTCACGCAAGAATGTATTCGTCTGAATCCATGCTGGCTATCATCTATCAAACAGTTACTTTCTAAATGATGTTCGATAGCATCTCTGATGATATTTTCCATAATTTTTCCTACGATTGAAGTCAAGCTTATAGACCTGTAGTTATTTGGTTTCTTTTGCCACCTTTTTTGAATGTGGGAGTAACGTTAGCTAGTTTCCATTCTCTTGGGACATCTCCGAATATAATGGATTTCTTGAAAATAATTTATAATGGAACAACAATCTTATCTTTAATTTCCTTTAAAATTTTTGGATGGCAAACGTCAGGCCCTGATGTTTTATTAACTTTGAGTTTTTCTAAACACCTTTTAATTTTTACTTTTGTTATATTTACCGTAGTAAGTTCACACTAGACTTTTGACAGGTTTTGTTTGGAGTTCATTTTGATGTGTTTCGTTTAGGAATACTGAGCTAAAATAATTATCTAAAATATCACACATTCCTTCATTTGAATATTCAAATTGACTGTTTGCAGATAATAATGGGCCGATATGATTCCTAATGGTATTTTTATCTCTAATGTAACTATAGAATTCTTTGGGATTCTCCTTGGATTTATGAGCGATATTAATTTCGCATTGTCGTTTTCGTTTTTTATTGTCTTTCTTAAATCTCTGTATTATTACATGAGTTTGATAGTCATTAGGTGAACTAGAGTACTTGTATTTCTTATAAGCTTTTCTCTTTTTATTAATACTTTTTTCAGTTTCTTTGTCAAGCCATTTTGGGCGAGCCTGACTTGGGGACGTCTGCTGTTGCGTATAGAACTTGGTATCATATGAAGTATAGTTAACCTTGGGTTTTTAATAAGATGGAGGCACATCGAAATTTTTACAGCGCACGTTGTCACTAAAAATATAATCGATATAAAAATAGATAAAACAGATAAATAAATAAGTAAACAAATATATAACTGAATAAATCCATGCGTCTTGATTACAGTATGCTTCGTAAAAGGAAAAATCGAATGGATGAATATACACTTAGAAAAAAAAAGAAGGAAATGAGTCTCTAACATTAGAAAAATTTGATCAATGTTACGATTTTTAACCAATAACAATGAAATTGAGGTTCTTGGCACAATGGATTAAATATGACCTCATAGAAGCGCCCTTGTAGATTTTCAGAATAGAAATTCACCTCTCATCGATAATAACAAATAGTATTACAATGGGTGCTGATAATGTACCTGACTGGAAAATAGTTTTCTAAGACCAAAAATTCGATTTAGCAATATTGTCTATCTTTTTTTAATATGACCGTTGTATCCATGACCATTTCGTTAACGAAACTAGTGCAGATTGATAGACAACAGTTACGTGGTTCCATCGAGTGTGAATGTGTCAATTTGTTCCATAATTTTTTTCTATCAAACGTCATTTTCTTAAAAAAAAAACTCACTTTTTTTTCTTATCTAATGTTGTACATAGTCACTATAGCAAGATATTTATTGCTACAGTGCCGTATCATTGGCCTGATACCGCGAAAGTATCCGGTTCGAGCCCAGTTCAGCGTTTCGTTTTTTTTCTTCTTCTTTTCAAACTTTTCCTCGCAACAATTTTTCAGTCCATTTTCTCATAAGGAAATCCTGGCATACAATACTTTTTGAAATTATGATCGAGAATATTGGACCCAACAACGGAAAACTTCGGACTACAGGGCCTTGATGTGAGTGCCCCCCCCCCCCCACATACAAAACTGAAGAAATATATTGAAGTTCAAGAAAAAAAACATATATATATATACATATATATATATATATATATATGTATATATATAAACTGGAATATATTCATGACATATGATATTAAAGGATAGACAAGTATATATTAGAGATGAGGCTGAAGGACGTACCAAAAATGGTTCAATATATGTAATGAGGAAGAGAAGACAAGAAATGGGTGAAGGGGGTTTTGAGCAAGAGGGAAAAGCCTATTGAGCAAGAAAATGAGAGGGCAGGAGATAAGGGTGAGTGGAAAATGACTGTGTATAGATGATACTGTGACGTAAAGAAGGAGAGGGGTGTATGAAGTGGTTATGTATGAATGATATTTTGACGCAACCCAAAGGGATTTCTCCCCGTCATCCCTTTTCCTTCATGAGGGGATGAAGAGGGGCGTGGTCGCCGATTAAGTGAAGCGGCATTGTTGTGGATGCACTGTGTATTGCTCCATTGGTTCTGACCCAGGGCAGTGGACGGGATACACGGATGA
>NC_134795.1:14775402-14782902 GCF_046742065.1 Oratosquilla oratoria | reverse complement strand
GTGTGTGCGTACGTTTGTGTGTACACGTGTGTGTGTATACGTGTGTGTGTATGCGTGCGTGTGTATGTGTGTGTATTTCACCATGGTCTTGGTCTCAGATCACGTGTTGGACTTGATCGACAGTTATTAACCTCCCGGATGAGAGCTCAGAGCTCGTATGACCAATCTATGAGAAATACTGTGATCTTACACGCACACACACACCCAACTCCCCGCCCACGAGAGTTGGAGTAACAACCCGCAGCGCAGTGGTACTGAAATTCTTTCAGACCTGGGCGGGATTCGAACCCGGACCACCGTAGTGGCAGGCGAGAGCTCTAACCATCGGACCACGAGGTTGTGTGTGTGTGTGTGTGTGTGTGTGTGTGTGTGTGTGTGTGTGTGTGTGTGTGTGTGTGTGTGTGTGTGTGTGTGTGATTCATCATGATTCACCATGGTCTTAGATCACGTGTTGGACTCGTGATTGACAGCTATTCACCCCCCACCCCGGAAGAAAGTTCAGAGCTCATATATGACGCGATCGCTACTACTGTGTGTGTGTCTGTGTGTCTGTGTGTCTGTGAGTGTGAGTGTGAGTGTGAGTGTGAGTGTGAGTGTGAGTGTGAGTGTGAGTGTGAGTGTGAGTGTGAGTGTGAGTGAGTGTGTGTGTGTGTGTGTGTGTGCGTGCGTGCGTGTACGTGTGCGTGTGCATGTGTGTGTTTATGTACATTTTTGAGAGTGTGAACGTCTGTGTGCATCTTCTGTGTTTATAGTCTTTTACATTTCTTTACATTTACCCATAATTTTCCAACTAGGAAGCAAATATAAAGAAGAGTTGTCCGGTTTGCCAGTGAAATTGGAGGCGTAGAATTTTAGTGTAATGAGCAACTACACATTATCTCGGACGTGCAATTTGTTCCGCAAATACAGTTGAGTGTCCAGGAAAAACTGGTTGTTGTGCTGTGTCCACCACCATTTAGTCTAGTGATACCGTCCATATGTTCGGACAAGTCTAAGCGTAAATATTATCTAACCCTTTTGCTGCAGAGCTGGGTTATCTTGGCAGAATAAAACCATTTGCCTGTAGCTATAATAACGTACATACGTCATAAATCGCTGTGAAAATCGCTATGTATGCACAAACTTTGAATACCTCGTTTCATTAGAGTGACAGGATTTTTTAAACAGAAGCATACGAGCAAGTATATTCTCACCTACAATTGTATCTAACGTTTCTTACAAGTGGTTTTGTCAAAGTCAATAGGAAACTCTGTGGACAATGCTAGAGCTTCCTTCGCCATACCTATGGTTTTCGACGACGAGAAACTGGTAATGATAAACGATTTTCCCTTTGAATTTACGCACCAGGTTTATCTTAGCACCTTGAGGATGAAAGGTCGCGTTGCCCTACAAAAATGTATGGGTCAAACGTGGTACATCAAGATACCGATCATATGTCGCAGGGTCAAACAGCTGAAGCTGGTTCACGTCCACGGTTTCATTATACGGGGACTCCCCACTCACGCACTCGTCCGTTCCTTCACAAGGGCACGGTACGGACGTGAAGGATATTCCCTTTGGGGCGTGTCGTTCATTTATCCATTCACGATACGCATACTCTTATCCCTTGCACCCACTCTTTCATGCTATACTGACATACCATTTACACCCAAAGCTCTTTCCACCCTCGGCCATTCATCTCATTCTTCATCTACCTCTCGGGTTTAACCTACATTCCCTTTGGTAGTCATTCCTCATTCATTCAAAACACCTTTACATAATCGACCATGTAGACTGGAATTGTTGATGTAGTCTTTCAGGAAATGATGTGAATCTACCAAGAGGTTCTGCACTCACAGTTGTGATTTCAAATAATTCTTGATGGGATTAATTAAATCAGATTTCATGATGTCAGCCAAAATCATGGCACCAAATCATGGCACCAACACTGACCAGTTAACGTTGAATGTTTTAACTACGGAGAAATTTCTTTGATCTGTTTGAAATAGCCTGACAACAACCAGAACAAGATAGATTTGACCAAACCTATATCGTACAGCAAGTGCCAATAAGACATTTATTCAGTGGGGTTGGTTGTAAATGGTGGTCATAGCGTTAATATAATGATTTTAACCCGGCGACTTGTTTTGAATTATTTCAGCCCCTGAAAAACAGTTTTCTGGGGCGAAGAGATTAAGAATATCCGATTAACTCGTTTTGTTCAGTGATATACTACACATATTTCGTCCTTACAGCAGGCAATTTAATTCTGCTGAGAGGCGGACCCTGAACTGGCGGGTTAATTAGGGACCATGTAACGAGATATATAATGCGAGAATCTGTGACAGACACTTCTCAACCTTTTCATATCGTACATCATCGTGCATACTTTGTTGGGGGAAAAGACCAGACAATTTCTTTATTCAGCTAATGGTTAGGTCTGGAAATGAATAATAATAATAATGATAATAAAAAAATAAAAAAAAAGCGTTGCCACAACAGAAGCTGTAGAGATGGACACGCCACTGAATTTTTCCCGGCCCTTTTTCATTAACAGTGGCTAACTCTTTGGCTAATACGACTTGCATGGCACCAGACGATTTTCTTCAGTTGAAGGGCGAAAACCACAGGGAGTCAAATGGTTAAAAAAAAATCGAGAGTATCCCTTTGGTTATCTAATTCTGCTTGTTTATTTACTATATCTAAAACCAGTGATCTTATTTATTTGATGAGGCAGTGGGAGGGTGGGTAGGGAACCACAGAAAGCGAACGGACTGACGCTTTGGCAACTTAAGTTGCTTTGTACTATTATTTTGTCTGCCACCAGGGGGTTGCATTTAGCCGAGAGGAAACCTAGCACAGCCTTTGATCTGAAGCTCGTCATTTCATTACAGGGGCATCAGAGAGAATATATTAGCAATACGAGTAGTCAAGGTCATCAGGCATCATGACGATAAAGGAAGCTGTTAAAAGCAAATAGATTTTTTTTTCTTCAAAAGGTGAGGTGCTATGACATAGCCTTTTATTTTTAGAATAAACACACAATTTGATTCATCTAGCAGGTGGACAGTCTAAAGGGATTAACACATTTGTCTATTTTTCCTACCACATCCTAACCTCCATCCTTCATTTGAGTAACTAGAATATGACTTAGCTTGCAGAAATCTAGACTCCTCTAAAACATTTCAACAATATTTCTAACATTCGTATATGTGTAAAATCTTAGTTCATCATTCAACTATCACATCCTAACCTCCATCCTTCATTTGAGTAACTAGAATATGACTTAGCTTGCAGAAATCTAGACTTCTCTAAAACATTTCAACAATATTTCTAACATTCGTATATGTGTAAAATCTTAGTTCATCATTCAACTGTGCTAGATATGACGGAAATATAATTTGATATTCGGGAATTTGAAAAATATCATGTGCAGCCGAAGTCGTTTTCATTCCAACGAACTCAACATTCGACGTCGGCGAAAACCATGGAAACCCAGTAGATCGGGCCTCATTTTGGAATAAAGTTCTTGATGAACAAAATGGTTTGTCTGTATTCGGAACAAAATTGATGAAATATGTCATGTTCAAATAATTCACTTGTTGTCTAATTATGGCCTTCGTCAGATTAGTAAGGTTGTCTGGTGTAGCCAAATATTGAATATACGTCTGTACTATCAGCCACCAATTTTATCAGAGAAAACTGTAGAAAGCTTGACTCAATTAAATAAATCCATTAGTGCAAGTTCCATGTCACAAAGAAAGCCTTAATTACTTCAGCACAGTGAAATTTATGTTTTATCGTTTTATAATGATGATTGTTCGACTGCCGACCTCCAAAGGGTTTCGATCGATTGAAGTCTCCCAGTACTTTTCTGGTAAGTTTTTGCGCAACTTTAACTACACAAAACCTCCTGCACCTAGCCAGAAGAAAATCCATAGTGTGCGTCACTTTGTTTAATCCTCTAACAGTAGAAGGAATTTCCTTTTATATGAAGAAACAGTGGCCAGGATGCAGGGATGACCCGTTATCCAAGAGGTGCCATTATAAGAGGGAGGGAGGAGGGTGGAGGGGAATGGTATATATAGGAAATGGAATGGGTGGGAGTGGTTTCTATGCCTTTTTCTTTTTGGCTACCCCCCGTGTAGGGGGAAAGAGCCTTTGGTATATGTATGTATGTATGTATGAAGAAACACCATGTGAGAGCCTTTATTAATACAACGTTTCGCTTGTTCTCAGAATGAGCTTCCTACGAGCTTCGTCATCGTTGACCGTTGAGAGTTCGTGTAAGTGAAAACGACTTCGGTTAAAATGTCTTAATTTTCAAATCTCCAAATATCGAATCATATTTCCGTCATATTTAGCAAAACAGAATTATTTACTAAGAGATACCTATACGACTGTTGGAAATATTGTTGAAGTGTTCTTAGAGAAGCCTATATTTCTGTAATGAAAATGAGTTATTCAAATGGAGGTTGGAGGTAGGATGTCGGAGGAAAAATTTCCCAGTGTGATAACCCTTAATGGAGCTGTACCCCTTGACTGAATAGAATTGCCGACGGGTGCCAGTTTAAAATTCTATGTAATTATTACGAGTTTAAAAAGTTAACCAAGAAAGGTAATCCCTTTCTTGTGCGGAGGATTTTCTCCTGCTGCATAATATCGCCTGGCATAAGCCGGAATAAAAGTATAATTTGTTATTCCTAGAGAAAAAGGTTATTGGGGAACGGTGTTAACCCTTCTGCGGAATGAATCGAGTGGCGGCAGCCAAAATAGAGCTAAAAGCTGGTCACTAATACCGAAAGGTTCAAGGATTGAATGTTAAAGACATTGATAATAACTGGCAATAAGGATGATACAAATAACCTAGTGGGCCAGAGCTTTGCTGATCGCCCCTTCTAACTCTCATTTTGCCTATGTGGCTCCCTCGTAAATATTTAAAAAAATATGCAATTTATATATGAAATACGTACAACTCCCAGCTGCATTGCAAACAATGTAATATAAGGATTATGACTGGGAAATTCAACGTCCGACAATTAAACTGATGAGGCCCATTAAAATACTTCTGTGACTCTCCAATATTCCATCTATTTCATTACTGTCTCCCTCCATGCCTCCGAAATATGACATAGCGATTCTCGGTTTAGAAGCATTGACGTAGTTGGTGGTGGCGCCACAGCCATCTGGGGTTGAAGGCAACTTCTGATCTTAGGAGTGACGGAGAGGCGGGCGGATGAGGTCCCTGGCACTCTTGATAGAAGGTGGCACCACCAGCTGATGGTGAAGGCAATATAGAACGACACCATCTGAGATTAATGAAAATGAACGAAAGAAACCTGATGGTAAGTCTTAATAAGAGTGGTAAAAATGTGTGAATGGAGAGAGAGGTGATAAAGCCGCGTGACGAGGGTAATGAAAACCACCAAGAAGTCTCGGTGATGGCACTGGGGAAGGTCAGGACACAGATGATGATGAAAGTGAAGAAGAAGGCAGAGGGTCCTCACTAATGATGTCATTCTTGCTGAAGATGAGATGAGCTAATGGCGAACCAAAATCGTGGTGGCACTCAAGATGGCCAATGTGGCACTCAAGATGCCCAATAGCTTCAAAGAAGTGCCTATTCTGTCTTTTTTTTCAAATATCAGTATCATTGCAAAATGTGGAATGCGTAAATAAAACGGCGCAGCAGGTGCTCCCCTTTTACAGACGTGAGATCTCCTACGGTGTGGAAATAAATACAGTATATCTCTACCAGAGTATCTCCTGAAGATAAAAGGCCTCAATTGTGTTATTTTATTCTCTAGAAAAAAAAAATACACAAATGCACACACACACACACGCACACACATACACATACAAACACGCACACACATGGACACATATGCACACACATGGACACACACACACATGGACACACACACACACACACACACACACACACACACACACACACACACACACACACACACACACACACACACACACACACACACACACACACACACACACACACACACACACACACACACACACACACACACACACAAAGGTGTCCAACTAAATACATTGAATGTAAGGTATGTAAAAAAGGAGACCATTGGGCAAAGGTTTGCTGACCAAAGAACAAAAAGAGTGGTAGAACAATGATTTTCTCCTACCCTTTGTGTTATTACTGCTGCTGTATCTATGTGGTTGAATTCCTTTGCCGTCGAGCTGGAATTGAATGGACATTATATTTCAGGCCTTATTGACTCGTATAGTTCCCAGAATTTTACTGGTGAAAGGGTTGTCCTCCAATCTGCATCTCAAAATGTAACTCTTGTATTGGGGTCATCAAAAGCTAATGTAGCAAGTAGTTGTTTTGTTGATTTCCGTGTAAATGATAGATATTATGCATGCATATAATTGGGTGCCATCAATATATACATATATATATATATGTATATATATATATGTATATATATATATATATATATGTATGTATATTATATATGAAGGTGAAAGAAGTAGACGAGGAGTAATGGGAGAATTTCACGCTTTAACGTTTCGACCCGCAGGGTCTTGATCACAAAGCTAACAACTCAAACGTAACAGGATATTTTATACACGGACGGGTCATCTCATGGGACGCTTCGGAGAGCTTGTTATTTTATTTGCATATTCTTTTATTATTAATAAGCTTGTGGCTTTTGCTAAACATATAAAGCCTTCTCTATGGTTAATGTTGTTATTAGTGTTGATATATGCTGCCTCAATTGTCTTCCTTAGTTTCTTGGATGATCCGTTATTTAATACGGTTGTGTTAGTCTGGAAGGTGACCATGTTTATCCACATGCATTACTATGGAGTTAGATGTCCTATGGGCTTTTACGTCATTTTTACAATAATCCCACTAACGAAAACAGCGTTGTTTATAAAATCCCGTGTAAAAGTTGTCCCTCTTCATATTTTGGTGAATATGGTCGCGGACTTAATAAAAGGATAAATGAACATAAAAATGACATAAAAGCCCATAGGACATCTAACTTCTCCCATTACTCCTCGTCTACTTCTTTCACCTTCAGTCTTATTTGTCATAATATAGTCAATATATATATGTATATATATATGTGTATATATATGTACAATATATATATGTATATATATGTATATATATATGTATATACTCGTATATATATATGTATATACTCGTATATATATATGTATATATATATGTATACATATGTATATATGTATATGTATATATATGTATATGTATATATGTATATATATATGTATATATATATATATACATATATATATAGTTATTGGTATCGAATAGAAATATGTATTCCATGACTATTAGTTTTGGAGGATGGGAAGCACAACTAAAAATATGCAACATCAACATTAATATTGGCTCAAAATACCACATGCGGTGGTGACGAGGGTGAATTTAAACGAAAAAGTGTTTAAGTATTGAAATTATGTAAATATATACCTCTATACTTATTTCAATGCTTACCTGATAATCTTGCA
>NC_134795.1:14765402-14770402 GCF_046742065.1 Oratosquilla oratoria | reverse complement strand
TACTACGCCGTTGATGATATACAATACGGAATATTGCGCAATAATATTGATCGTGCAGGATCCGCTTAAGTAACCTTTCATGAAAGGCCTTGTATATCCAAGTTGGTTATTTTCACTGTTCTAACTTCACAACTTAAATGTTATTACAAATCCCAACTTTAGCAATAACAAAAATTATACTAAACATCCCCAGCAAAAATACTTTTAAGCCTTCTTAAACAATTTCAATTCTAGAATGTGATTTATCTCCAACTTCTTGAACACCAATCAAAACTGTTTTACTCTAGAAACCATAATTTGTTCTGTTCCTTATTTTTGCTATGTCCTCTTGATATATTGGACGCTTCATACTATTTGTCATGTTTATCTACACAGCTCTTATCTGTGGATTTTATACTTTTCTCATTTCTCTTCCATTCAGATAGCTTATTTGAAGTGCAGATTCATAATTGAAAACATAATAGTACATGTATATACATTGTGACGAATATGGATAGGAGGTAAAGGGAACACGGGCTGAGGGAAATACTTTTATTTCTGACACTTTGTCACGTTCCTTTTAATGCCATGTATATTGACCAACTTGACTTCAAACTATATTCCTCTGAAGAAGCCACTCAGGCGAAACTAGTCAGGAATAAAAGTATTTCCCTCAGCCCGTGTTCCCTTTACCTCCTATCCATAATAGTACATGTTAAAAAAGCTATTTAGCATACAAACAATCTGCTAAACCTCACTCATGAAGTATGAGAAGGTAAAACTACAACATCACAGTCGGAACAGAAGGAAAGACTGAAGGCGGGAGTCTATATTTCGGCTGCTAACAGCAGTCTTCTTCAGTAGCAATCTTCATCAGCTCCGACTGTGATGGTAGCTGTGATTTATAAACTTGTTACTATATTTTTCACAAGTGAAGGTAAAACTAATCATACATGACCTCTCTTATGTTGTACATGATATTTACAAAGGTTTCAAAACTTGTGAAGATGTAACAAATAATATCTGCATTATAAAAGATACTATCTTCTATATATGAAGGTCTTGGTAAGGACAAATTTAAGAAAATAAAAACTCCAACTGTTTTCAGTGTTTATCTCACCTATATGTGACATAGAATTTAAATTGTGGGGACTGCCACTTTCACTGTTCACATCAGTGTATTAACAACATAGTTTTTATACAATAACAAAAATGCACCGACTACCCCCAGTTTAGTATTCCCTAAAAGAGAGAGAGAGAGAGAGAGAGAGAGAGAGAGAGAGAGAGAGAGAGAGAGAGAGAGAGAGAGAGAGAGAGAGAGAGAGAGACAGAGAGACAGACAGAGAGACAGACAGAGACACAGAGAGAGAGAGACAGAGACAGAGAGAGAGAGAGAGGACAGAGAGAGGACAGAGAGAGAGAGGACAGAGAAAGAAAAGGACAGAGAGAGAGGACAGAGAGAGAGAGAGAGAGGAGAGAGAGAGAGAGAGAGAGATGAGAGAGAGAGAGAGAGAGAGAGAGAGAGAGAGAGGGCAGAGAGAGAGAGAGAGAGAGAGAGAGAGAGAGAGAGAGAGAGAGAGAGAGAGAGAGAGAGAGAGAGAGAGAGAGAGAGAGAGAGAGAGAGAGAGAGAGAGAGAGAGAGAGAGAGAGAGAGAGAGAGAGAGAGAGAGAGAGAGAGAGAGAGAGAGAGAGAGAGAGAGAGAGGAGAGGGGAATGGGAAGAATGAGAGAGGTGGATGTGGATTGGGAGTGGCGTTGGTTAGTTGGGGGATGTTACCTTATTCCTCTCGCCCGCCCGTGGCATCCGCATCCCGGCAGCAGCAGCAGCAGGCAACTGACCAAACATCTTCGTTCACAACTCACAAGACTGTAGATGAAGTACAGGACTAAAGGCCTGCGGGTTATTATGACCTGGGATGAAGTGAACTCACCTAAACTGATCTGACCCGACCTGATCTGACCTGATGAGGACCTGCAGATCCTCTTGGGAAGCTGAATTCATTTCTCAGCTCATTTCACTTCGGTCCTGGCTCCTTGGGGGCTTCCAGCGAGGAGGACGAGACGAGAGAGGCAAGGGAAGGAGATGAAGGGAAAGGGAAAGTTAGGAGGAGAAAACAACAGAAGAGAGAGGAAGAGAACAGAGAGAAGTATTACTGAAAACAATGGCGATCAATCAAAGTATAAACGGAATAAATGATGGAGGAAATGATGGAGTTGTAGTTGGAGGTCAATCGATGGAGAAAAAAAAATGTAAAGTAGATATCGTGAGGAAAGTTAGGAGGAGAAAACAACAGAAGAGAAAGGAAGAGAACAGAGAAAAATATGGAAAACAATGGCGATCAATCAAAGTATAAACGGAATAAATGATGGAGGAAATGATGGAGTTGTAGTTGGAGGTCAATCGATGGAGAAAAAAAAATGTAAAGTAGATATCGTGAGGAAACATTGAAAAAATATTCGTAGATCATTTTGGGATATGTAACAATGAAAAGTGAAGAGGCAGGAAGAAGATGAAGTGATAATAAAGAAACACTAGAAAAATAATTAAGAATGGATGCAGTTGGGGTCACAAAATTTTAAGTAAACATCAGAATACAATGAGGAGCAGAACGTTAGTCGGAGTAGTATGGGAGAGAAAATAAGTAATGAATAAAAAAAAAAAGAATAAAAAAAGAGGAAAAAGAGGCAGAGGAGAGAGACAAATAGCATAAGAAGAGATAAGGCGGAAGAATAAGGTGAGTCATGAAAGGAGACAGTGCTGGGAAGAGAGGGAAGAAGAAGAGGAAGGAGGAGGAAGAGGAAGGAGAAGGAGGAAGAGGAAGGAGGAGGGGGAAGAGGAAGGAGGAGGAGGAGGAAGAGGAAGGAGGAGGAGGAGGAAGAGGAAGGAGGAGGAGGAGGAGGAGGAAGAGGAAGGAGGAGGAGGAGGAAGGAGGAGGAAGAGGAAGGAGGAGGAGGAGGAAGAGGAAGGAGGAGGAAGAGGAAGGAGGAGGAGGAAGAGGAAGGAGGAGGGGGAAGAGGAAGGAGGAGGGGGAAGAGGAAGGAGGAGGGGGAAGAGGAAGGAGGAGGGGAAGAGGAAGGAGGAGGAGGAAGAGAGGAAGGAGGAGGAGGAGGAAGAGAGGGAGGAGGAAGAGAGGAAGGAGGAGGAGGAAGAGAGGAAGGAGGAGGAGGAAGAGAGGAAGGAGGAGGAGGAAGAGAGGGAGGAGGAGGAGGAGGAAGAGAGGGAGGAGGAAGAGAGGGAGGAGGAAGAGGAAGGAGGAGGAAGAGGAAGGAGGAGGAAGAGGAAGGAGGAGGAAGAGGAAGGAGGAGGAAGAGGAAGGAGGAAGAGGAAGGAAGAAGAGGAAGGAGGAGGAGGAGGAGGAGGAAGGAGGAGGAGGAGGAGGAAGGAGGAGGAAGAAGGAGTAGGAAGAGGAAGGAGGAGGAGGAGGAGAAGGAGGGAGGAAGAGGAAGGAGGGGGAAGAGGAAGGGAGGAGGAGAGGAGGAAGGAGGAGAGGAAGAGGAAGGAGAGGAAGAGGGAAGGACAGGAAGGAGAGAGGAAGGAGGAAGGAGGAGGGAGAGAAGAAGAAGAGGAAGGGAGGAGGAGGAGGAGGAGGGAAGGTGGAAGGAGGAGGAGAGGAAGGGAAGGAGGAGAGAGAGGAGGAAGGAGGAAGAGGAAGGAAGGAGGAAGGAGGAAGAGGAAGGAGGAGGAAGAGGAAGGAGGGAGGAGGAAGGAGGAGGAAGGAGGGGGAGGAGGAGGGGGGGAGGAGAGGTAAGGGAAGACAAGGAAGGGGAGGGGGAAGACAAGGAGGGAAAGGGAAGGGGAGGGGGGAAGGGAGGGGAAAAAAGGGGGAGAGAGGAGGAGAAGAGGGGGAGGGAAGGAGAAAGGGGAGGGGGAAGACAAGAAAGGGGAGGGGAAAGACAAGGAAGGGGAGGAAGAAGACAAGGAAGGGGAGGAAGAAAACAAGAAAGGGGAGGAGAAAGACAAGGAAGGGGAGGGGGAAGACAAGGAAGGGGAGGGGGAAGACAAGGAAGGGGAGGGGGAAGACAAGGAAGGGGAGGGGAAAGACAAGGAAGGGGAGGAAGAAGACAAGGAAGGGGAGGAAGAAGACATGGAAGGGGAGGAAGAAGACAAGGAAGGGGAGGAAGAAGACAAGGAAGGGGAGGAAGAAAACAAGAAAGGGGAGGGGGAAGACAAGAAAGGGGAGGGGGAAGAGAAGAAAGGGGAGGGGAAAGACAAGGAAGGGGAGGGGGAAGACAAGAAAGGGGAGGGGGAAGACAAGAAAGGGGAGGGGGAAGACAAGAAAGGGGAGGGGAAAGACAAGAAAGGGGAGGGGAAAGACAAGAAAGGGGAGGGGAAAGACAAGAAAGGGGAGGGGAAAGACAAGAAAGGGGAGGGGAAAGACAAGGAAGGGGAGGGGAAAGACAAGGAAGGGGAGGGGGAAGACAAAACAGGGGAGGGGGAAGACAAGAAAGGGAAGGGGGAAGACAAAAAAGGGAAGGGGGAAGACAAAAAAAAGGGGGGGGAGACCAAAAAGGGTAGGTGGAAGACGAGAAAGGGGGAGGGGGAAGACCAAAAAGGGAGGGGGAAGGCGAGAAAGAGGAGTGGGAGGACAAGAAAGGAGAAAGAAATAGGAGAAAGAAGGAGGAGAAAGAAGGAGGAGAAAGAAGGAGTAGAAAGAAGGAGTAGAAAGAAAGAGTAGAAAGAAAGAGTAGAAAGAAAGAGTAGAAAGAAAGAGTAGAAAGAAAGAGTAGAAAGAAAGAGTAGAAAGAAAGAGTAGAAAGAAAGAGTAGAAAGAAAGAGTAGAAAGAAAGAGTAGAAAGAAGGACGAGAAAGAAGGAGTAGAAAGAAGGAGAAGATCGAGAAGAAGATCGAGAAGAAGATGGAGATGGAGATGGAGATGGAGATGGAGATGGAGAAGAAGAAGAAGAAGAAGAAGAAGAAGAAGAAGAAGAAGAAGAAGAAGAAGAAGAAGAAGAAGAAGAAGAAGAAGAAGAAGAAGAAGAAGAAGAAGAAGAAGAAGAAGAAGAAGAAGAAGAAGAAGAAGA
>NC_134795.1:14737902-14757902 GCF_046742065.1 Oratosquilla oratoria | reverse complement strand
CCGTTGACCTCCTTTGATAAGCTTCGATTTTCATGAGGCCCAGGGAGGTAATTAGTGATTATCGACTTCTTCTTTTAGTTATTCTAGTCTTGTAGTCTTCTCACCCGTATCCATAAGATTATCTAATCTTCTCCTTAAACAACTAATTGATTCAGAGCTCACTACATTGTCACTAAGTCTATACGCTGTGTTGGTAAAACAGTTCTTGTATATGAAGAAGGAAATGTGCAAAAACTGTCTTAGGAGAAGATTAGATGATCCTATGGATACGGGTGAGAAGTGGTAAGGCACATGGAACTGTCTAGTGTAGGCCTTAGGGTCCCTTGCAGTCTCCCCCATTCATATGTTCCTATGTATCTGAGGTATCAAATCCACCTACGAACAAAGATGATTGCTTTCCACGAAAGCTCCTGTTTTCGTATGTAGTCGTAATTCTGCAGTTCCTGGATATCATAACTGCTTGTTCCAACAATCCCCGACTTAGTGCACATCTCAAAAGCCGTCCGCACGTCTAACGAGAATGAATTTACTTCTGAGGTTGTTAAGAAATATATGACTCACCTCATTATATATTTCTTGTTGTTGTTGCAGAAGACTACACGACTAGGATAACCAAAAGAAGAAGTCGACAATCGCTAGTTACCGCCCTGGGGCTCATGAAATTCGACGCCGTCCAAAGGGGGTCAACGGCCAATCACGCTCGTGCATGACGCAATTCCAGCGTTCTCATTGGTCAAAAAGTCGTTCTCGGGGAAACCCTGGCTTACGTGACATTTTTCTTTTTCGAAATCTACTTATTTCGGCCTCAGATGTCCCCAAGTGTGGAACCGAGTTTTCGTTTCGATCGTGGCCGAAGGACTTCGCGAAAATTGTGTTTTGTGTTACTTAGCCTTGTGCTCGAGTGTTTGTGGTTGTAACAAGACACAGCACATCCACAGCAAGGCCGCTTCATTTAATCGGCGACCCCCCCTCTCCGTCCCCCCTTGCATATAAGGAGAGGACGGGGAGAAATCCCTTCGGGCTGCGTCAAAATTTACTCACACATACTACCCCACCCCCGCCCATTCCTCCTCATGCAATCACATCATCCATATACAACAATTCTCCACTCACCTCTGTCTTCCGTCCTCTCCCTTCCTTCCTCAACAGACATTCCCCTCTTCCCCAAAGCCCCCTTCACCCCATCCATCCACCTCATCCTAGGACGTCCCCTCATGTTCACTCCCTCCACATCTGCCTTCCATACCTCTTTTACTAGTCTTTCTTCACTCATTCTTTCCATATGTCCAAACCATCCTAATATTCTTTCATCAACCCTATCTCCCAGCTCCTTTTTCACCCCTGTTCTCCTCCTCACCTCCTCATTTCTCACCCTATCCAGCCTGGTTCATTTCGTACGCTAGTATTAGGGTACTGGTTGGAAAATTCCTAGACCCTCTTACGTCTATACTCTTTTTTATTTTTTCTTATTATTTTTTATTTATTTATTTTTCAGGAGTATCCGCGTTGGGGGCTATAAGTAATAGGATTCCTAGTCCTATCCCCGTCCCGTTTTTTGTCGCCTCGTACGACTCAAGTGGGAAGACATGGTTGCAGTATTCTTTTCCCCCACCACAGGGTAGGCGAAAAAAGGAAATTAATATTCAGAGAAATGGTACAGGACAGTAACAAGGGGTGGGGGGACAGCATAACGGAGGGACAGTTGCAGTATGATAAAAGTGTCATAATTTCTCTATGAATAGAGACTTCCTGTATCACAGACAAAATGATGTGTGGCTCTTGTCCGTAGGGATGCCCCATATAGACCCTAAAGTATCAACTGAATGCTACTTTGCCACAATAACATGCAACCAATACTCCAGACGGGGAATAGTAATAATAATAATAGATAATAATTATATTAGTAGTAACAACAATAATAGAAAATGATGATGATGATGGTGATCTCCGATGGCCATGTGGACTAATTCTACAGGTCTCTTGGTCACAATAAAGGAATGAAACTATACATGATTAGGGGCTTATCATATTGGGCTATTTTTCCTCCGACATCCGATTAATCGGCGGTACCACCCACCTGCAGAACTTCCGCTGTAGAATCACTGTGGTAAACTATTTTGTTTTTTCAACCGAAGGCTGAAAATCTGCTTCAACAGTCTGAGAAAAAGTAGTCCAGGGTAATAACTCATTTACAGTAGTCACGCAAACCCGAGCCATGGGGTATCAGAATAATGCAAATATATCTTTCTGAGTTGAATCATTAGGATAATGCAACGTATGTTATTTCTTTTACAATATTTTTTTCTTTTGTGAAGAAACATGTATTAGGGATAAGAAAAATAAAAATGATAAATGTATTTGCATATCTCCGATGTATCGTTGGTTTGTTTGTCCACAACAGTACTGCGTGTCATGAAATGAAGATGAATAATTTTAGCATTTGATACACAAGTGAATATTTAAAAAGAATATGGATTTATGTAATTTCCAAAAGCGTGCTGAGTGATTTCAGATAATTGATTGAAGAGGTTTCCACTTTTTCAGTCACCTCTTTTAACCTTAAGATACTTAACAAAATTATTTTTACTTAACGCTTAACTATATCGTTCAAGTGAAGTGGAAAAGTTGGAAAAATATGTTCTAAGTGAGGCCAATCACCTTACTTTTTGAGCAAGACATTTTAAAGCCATTGTTACGTTGATATATTGAGCAGATTATATTTTGGCTACTTTCAGACCGTTTTGAACGGATTTGAGAAGTCGTCGTAGAAAATAGACTAGTGGTGTTTGGATTAGACCCTTCACTGTGATCACTTACTCTATAATTTCATTCTGGCGAACACCAAAGCGATTTTAAGCAGCGTAATCGGAAGGGTACTGATCTCGTATTCTATTAGTTGTGGGTTCGAATCCCGCGCGTATCTCCGATTCCCAACAGTGACTGTTACCTACCCCGACAGTCACTAAAGCGTATAATAGGGCGAAAGTGACGACTTTGGCCACGGCTACGCGCCTCCTGGCTTAGTTTCCTCACACCCACATCCTCGGGGAACGTCACCACATCAAAGGAGTTACTTAACCTTTGCACAAGCAAAAAGTTGTCAATTTTGCCCGTGAAAATAATAACTTTGTCCTTTGACTCAAAGGGAAGGAGATCCGGTGGACGTTAATTATCGTGCAGGAGAATAGAAAAAAAATGGACGATTTTTTTCGTGCGAATACTTCAGAAGGGGAACCATTCTTTTTTTTTTCTATCTTTTTTTAATTCATTTTTTTTTACCTGACCTGGCACCACAATCTTTGAGCTCTCCAGTTCATAAAGGCACAAAAGGTGGACTTTGATTACAGACACTTTATTACCGTGGTGCAGTTGGCCAGTGTTGTGGAAGATTATTTTTTCTTAATTCAGTTGAATGGCGCAGGAGCATTGTGAGTGATGTTTTGACCAGTCGAGCCACAGTTCAAGTCAGTGTGATGAGGGAGTCATTCTGAATTTGCCACCACAAGAGATATTGTCAACTCACGTTCTCACGAAACTCCTTTTAAGCAATGTGTTTGTCTGGCGCAGGAGCATTGTGAGTGATGTCTTGACCAGTCCAGCCACAGTTCAGGTCAGCGTGATGAGGGAGTCTTTCTGAATTTGCCACCACAAAGGATTACAAAGGATTACATAGGCGGAGCATGCCGACAGGAGACCTTTTGATCCATATCTAGGTCGGATGCGAAAAAAAAATCATATTAATAATAAAATAATAAATAAAAACTATGATAATGTAAATAACAAATAAAATACATAAATAAATGCATAGGTATAGTTAAATAATAAACAAACAGGTAAATAGTAAATGATAATAAATTGACATATAACTAATAATAAATAAAAATCAGACAGACAAATGATAACAAAACAAAAACAAATAATATAAGATAAATTATAATCACTACAGCATCTTACTTAGGTATTTATCTAAATGATTCTTAAAGCTTCGAACTGAACTACATTGCACTACCTGTGCAGGAAGTTTATTCCATTCATTAACTACACGGTTGGCAAAGTTGTTTCTACCTACTTCCAAATTGAATCTATTTCCGGAGAGTTTAAGACCATTGTTTCTTGTCTGATTCTCATTCAATGTAAAAATTTGGTCACTTTTGATGTTGTCAATTCCCTTTAGAATTTTAAAGACCTATATCAAGTCACCTCTGAGTCTACGCTTTTTTAGGGAAAACAGATTCATATGTTTTAGTCGATTTTCGTATGATTTATTTTTGATATTTGGAATCAGTTTTGTGGCTCGCCGTTGTACTCTTTCCAATCTGTCAATGTCTTTAATGAGATTCAGTGACCATACGGAAACAGCATATTCCAAATGTGGACGAACTAACGATTTATATAGCTTGTTAATGAGTGATGGACTTTTGAAATCAAAAGATCGCGCAATCAGTCCTAGAATCTTATTTGCTTTCTCAGAGGCTGAAATACACTGTTTGGATGATTTGAGGTCGTTACTGATAATTACGCCGAGATCTTTTTCACTATCCACTTTTGTTAACGAATTTCCAAATAACTTGTAATCGTACCTACTGTTATTTTTACCTATGTGCATTACCTTGCATTTACTTGTGTTAAATTTTATTAGCCACTTTTCAGACCATTGCTGCAATTGATCTAAATCTTCTTGAATATCTAATTGGTTTGAGTGATCATTTGCCACTCCGCACAGTTTTGTATCATCAGCAAATTTGGAAACAGTAGATTTTAGTCCATGGTCTATATCATTTATATATACTATGAATAGAAGTGGCCCAAGAACGGAACCCTGAGGAACTCCACTTGCAACACTTTTCCATCCAGAAGTTTTTCCATTTATAACAACTCTCTGTTTTCGATCATTCAACCAATTACTAGTCCAACCTAATAGGCTACCACTTATTCCATGCAAAGCTAATTTAGTAAGTAGTCTTTCGTGTGGGACGGTATCAAAAGCTTTTGCAAAGTCTAGATATATTAAATCTATATTGTTTCTTTTGTCATAATTCGAGATAACTGTGTTGTAGAATTCGAGTAAGTTAGTCACGCAAGAACGTTTCCGTCTGAAACCATGCTGGCTATCATTTATCAAACGGTTACTTTCTAAATGATGTTCGATAGCATCTCTGATGAAAGTTTCCACTATTTTTCCTACGATTGAAGTCAAGAGATATTGTCAACTCACGGTCTCACGAAACTCCTTTTGAGCAATGTGTTTGTCATTCGTTCTGCCTTTAAAGTCACCCCCATCTACTCGTGTCTTCATACTCATGCTGGTTTTCAGTGTCTCAAGACTCTTTCCCCTGACTTCCACTTCGCTCTCGATGCTATCTACCCATTTTACTCTGAATCTTCCTACAGATCTTGCTTCTCACGGTTTCCAATCATAATATCACAACAGATGTTCAGTGTGCCATAGGCTATGAATAAGACGAACAAACGGGTGACTCAACAAGCCTTCCTTTAGGAATACTTCCACTCAGGCAAACTGGACCATTTAGGTTTTGCTTGTTAACCTTACGTATATCAGTTGATGTTTACTATGTTTATCTGCATGAATGACCAGTTGGAGGAAAAATCTATTTTAATTATTTGGGTTTTGTAATGCAAATTCACTTACAGCAGCTGGTCTATGGAGCTGACATGAAACAACTGCAGTTTGAACCATATTATTCGCAGGAATAACCGCATGAAAATATTAGACTAACAGCCTGTTGTTAATGTCTGCCTGGATGTACTCATTCTTGAAATTATGAAATCTAAGATCCAATTATCTATGGTGTATAACTGACTGATAGAACGCCTTTACGGAGAAGTAGATCTTCTTTGAAGTATAGTTTCTGAGTAAACTTTTTTTTTTCAATAACAGGGCTATGATGATCCAATTTTTCCCAACATGAATGAACTAATTTTTGTAGTAATATACATCCTATGAACGAGAAAGTTATGTACACTTATCTATAAGTATCTTTTATTAGCATATTTTGAAAGGATACAAAAAAGGTCCCCTTTCTTCCCGTCTTCCCCCATTCGCCCAAAAGCGACGCCCCTTATGCCAACAGCTTGTTGAACGTCTTGAGTGTCCATGCCCCTTTGATAACTCATCGACAAATAGTTCTTGATGTTTGTAAATATTTGGCTGAAGGTGATCATTTGAATATAATTCTTTTGTATCATCCCCACTCTGACGGGTGTTAAACTGTATATAATCAATTTCGTCAATTTATGGTTTGAAAGTGTGTCACTGGTACTATGTGAATAGCTTAATTTTTTACTAGGTTTGACACCCCTTGAGCGTAATAAATTGATAGAAAAACAGGGACGGGAGCTGCCTGTGATGCGTACTCTTTGGAGGAAGACATTAATGTAAAAACATGGCTTCTACGGACGAGGTACCAACACAAATTACTCGAGATGAAGGGAACAATGTATTCACTGAGCAATGTGACTGCCTTTTTTTCCTCTTTTTTTATATATTTTGTTCTGGTATATCGCAGGTCCCAAAAGATTACATTATACTAGGTTAAAGAGTTTATTGACCAAACCATTGACTACATCTCAAACAGATATAATTTTCGATTATGTCACTAACTGTGTTGACGTGATTTAAAATTCTTACGATTCAAGCTAAATAAGATATGGATTCTATTAAGATAATTTAAGAAGAGAATTACATTAGGCAGACCAGGAATTTTCCATGCAATTGGTAATAGTATTAGAGATTACATAATTCATAATGAGGTAAAAACACACAAAAATAATTGCCGAAATAAAGTAGATATACACAATTAATTAAATTATTTATAACTGATAAAGGACGACCCAAAAAGGAGAAACGAGTTCTGTAAAATAATATTAGAAACACGGAAGAATTATAATATGTAGGTTGTATATGGATGATGTTGTGATTGCAGGAGGAGGAATTGGCGGGGGGGGTGGGGGTGGGGTAGTACTGTATGTGTGAGTAAATTTTGACGCAGCCCGAAGGGATTTCTCCCCGTCCTCTCCTTATATGCAAGGGGGGACGGAGAGGGGGGGGTCGCCGATTAAATGAAGCGGCCTTGCTGTGGATGTGCTGTGTCTTGCGACACTGCTTCTGACCCAGGGCGGTGGGCAGAGTGCAGGGATGACCCGTCATCCAGGAGGTGCTCAGATGAGAGGGAGGGTGGGAGGGGTGTGGAGTGTATTTAGGGATGAAATGGGTGGGAGTGTTTTTATGCCTTTCCCTTTTTGGCTACCTCCCTTGGAAGGGGGAAAAAGCCTTGGTATATGATGATGATGATGATGATGATATCACAAAGAAAAAATACAAAACACAAACATATACAAAGTGTAAAAGATAAACAACTAAAATAATAGTGAAGAGAGATGATTAAAATCACAATACATCACACGACAGAGAAGTTATAAAAGTTATACCTACAGGCGAAGTATGAGCCAAGAATATAGATTTCGTAGCAATCGCATGTTCCTGCACATCATCGCTTCAGCTGATTGGCCAGGAAATAAATCTTGCGCGATAGTAATGTATGAATTACGTATACATGCAGCCACTGGAAACTAGTGAGTCACATATTTCTTGGTCTGCGCGAGTTCATACATATAATGTTACTCTTGTGGCAAACGACCTTGGAGCTTTGGAACTCAACGTTCTATCTCCAAACGAGACGATGCCGTAAACGGGTAAATTCTAGTCGATGTGTGTCGATACTAAACATCCGCCGATATACGTCAGTTACACATAGAATAGAGTTTATGTCATTTCTGTACCATAATCTTAACTGAGGGTAAAGAGGCTGAGACCTTATCTATGATATATGCTTTCACTATGGCAATTTCTTCAAAATTGTTCTGCATTGCATCATTTATACAATTCTTCATACTATAGTGTATCCAGGGTCATGCCAAGGCAAACATAGGCCGTCTGTCATATTCTTCCAATCTTTCTATAATTTCCTAAAGAATGTTTTCTACATTTATTAACGATTGGACAGGGGTTCACCGAGTTTTGTGTAACAGACATCACTACGTGTAGGTCTCCCAACGCTCAGCAAGTGTTTTGAGAACCGTTTGTCTAATCTCACGATTGGTTTAAGATCGGCACACAAAGGCAAAATAGAAAAAGTATCTACTTGGATGATTTTCTACCTGTCTACCCATAGGAAACCTATCTATTTTAGTTCACGTATCCAATGGAGGATGAAATGAAACGACGTTTTACGCTATCTGGACTATAAGGTAAACAGAAAATGTGAGCTGCAACTGATTGGTCTTAATACTGGAAACTTTACATAACAAATTAATTGACAAAGGTCTAGGAATCTTCTAAATATCTTTGTTTCAGTTGGACACGGCCAGCCCAAAGGCCTTGGTTTTGCCACTTTATGTTTTGAAAACGTGAAAGGTATGCTCAATTTCTATCATTTGGCCCTGTTCACAATGGACGCGTTCACACACAACCGCACAGTTTTTCCTTGACTATGCGGTACCGCCGCGATTTTCGCTCTGTTCAAAGCGTTGGTGTGAACAAAGCCTTAGAGTTTCTGTCAAAGTCATGTAGCCAGAGCCCTGACCGGTCGTTTTACTGTCATCTTTTGGTCCACTCTTGCTAGAGAAATAGTATTTGTGCAAGACATATGTTTGAATACACGTTTCACACGTATCTACTTTTTGCCGTGCTCCGTCCACGACACAAAGTCGTGCTATCAAAGAACCATGAGTGGCTACGGACGTTTTCACACGTGGTCGTGGTCGTGACGTGTGAAAGGGTCCATACATCTCCCATGGTTATTTGAGAGCACGACTTCGTGTCGTGGACGACGCACGGCGAAAAGTCGATACGTGTGAAATGAGCCATATACATATCACATGCATGGATACGTTTACTCGTCCACGCGGCCTATAACGCTCCGAACCACGAAAGCAAAGAGTACGGAATTGTTACATAATGTAACTGTTATAGTTTTTCTGAAATAATCATAAAGGCATATATTTCACGTATCACTCGAAAACTTTTCATTTCTAGGGACAAAGGCCTGAGCCACAATAAGTATATTGGAGTTTAACCCGCATATTGTGCGATTTAAAGTTTGCATTATCATAGTGGTAAAAAAAATCAGAATACATTTTTTTGCTCCATGATGTAACAATTTCAATAATGATGATAATAATGCTCCATCCACACACCAAAGGCTTTTTCCCCTTTACTAGGGGGGTAGCCATCGTCTGATGGCATAGACCCACAAAGGATTACAAAGGCGGAGCAGGCCGACAGGAGACCTTTTGGTCCATATCTAGGTCATCCCCACCCATTCTACTCGCATCCACCACCCCTCACCCCCTCTCCCATCTTAGCTCCTCATGGATGACGAGTTATCGCTGTATCCCGCCCATTGTCCTGGGTCAGAAGCAATGTAGCAAGACACAGCACATCTACAGCAAGGCCGCTTCACGTAATCGGCGACCTCCTCTCCGTCCCCTCATGCAGAAAAAGAGAAGACGAGTTTCCATTCGGGCTTCAATAAAAATAACTTTCATCAAAAGAGTCTGGCCAGCTACTTGGATCACACCTTGTCGAAAGCAATTTACTTGCAACAGAAACTACATGTATCTAGTATCGCGAAGGAAATGAAGAGTTTCTCAAAATTTTCTCACTTCATGGCAACTCTTTATTAGTATATTGCAGTGATATTGGAGGATTAGTTAAAGCCTTGGATTTCACTTGTAGTCCAGTGAAATGGAGACTCTTTAATGACTCGTTGAGTCAAAGTTTAAAAGCTGTTCCTGTTGCACATTCAGCTCAATTAACCGAGAGTTATGAGAATATGAAAATCTTACTCAGTGCTCTGAAGTAAAGTTACCATAATTGGATGATTTGTGGAGATTTACAGGTAAAAAGAAAATGTTATTTGATATGTTTTCTCAGTCTGTTTTGATTTTATATATTTCAGTTGTATCATTTTTCTCATATTTCATAATATTATATTATTTTCGTTGCTGGCTGTTTATTCCATTTGGATGAAAACATTAATTGGTACAACATATTAGCACTACAGTGAATACGTTGTCACAGTGAGCCATTTGAGCGCTGGAAAGGGCTAAGCTATACATGACTATCTGTTCTGAATCAGGTACCAGTGTTCTCTGAATGAAACACCAATTTGCTCCGCAGGGTGTTTGGCTGAGAATGCATTAAATCCAAGGTTGGCGCATTTCAGACCCTTAGGACTCACGCTTGATTGACATTTTAATTACAAATGTATACATGTACGTAATATGCATGCATGTGTATCTATGTACGTAATATGTATCGATGTTTGGTTTGTCCAAGTGTATATATGTGTATACATATATATATATATACATGTATATATATGTATATATGTATATACTGTATATGTATATATATGGATATATATGGATATATATGTATATATATGTATATATATGTACATATATATGTATATATATAGGTATATATACATGTATATATATATATATACATATATATATGGATAAATATATATATATATATACATATATATATATATATGGATAAATATATATATGTATATATATATATTTTGGAAGTAGGCCATTAATAATGCATGCGTTGTTAAAGTCAACAGCTGAGATAGCATTATTCTGTTTATAGAATATCTTTTCAATGTTACGCACCAATGTGCGGTCGTCTGGATGCAGATTTCTGAGCAGAGTACTGAAGTCCATGGTGTTTTCCTCTAGACGTCTTTCGGCCCTAATTGGCCATCTTAGGAGGTGTTGTCTGGTTGAATTGTTGACAGAGAATCTGGATTCTGGATTCCAAGAAAAGACCACCTCGCTTGCGCGGGATCGGGTTTTGTGGGAGGGGAAGAATGTCTGTTAGAAAATGAAAAGATAGTAGTGTATAAAAGAGGGCTATTGCCACCGGGCGAATTGCGAGCGATTAGGGGCTTATTTGTTGTCGTGGCTTAGGAGAACTGGACCAGGGGCTTGGAGGGCAGCGCTTGACGCCGGAGGTTAGGATTACCAACGGGGTTAGGATCACCAACGAAAGTTTAGAAAATGGTAGGAGGCGTAGCAGTAGAGAAAGGTGGAAAAACGGAAAAATCTTTAGTGGGAGGTAAACTGAAATGAGAAGATGTAGTAGAAGAGAAAGTTAGAAAGGAAGCGAATTTTAGTCGAAGAAAAAGTAAGTGTAGATGTTTGTGCGTGATTTGTGGCTCTGTTCGTGAGAGGTGTATGTGTGTATCTTACGAGAAGTGAGTTGATTTCACTTTACGCGTGTAGAGGGCGAACCTGATAAGCCACAGGTGGGGCGAGCGTATCCTGATTATCCCCAGGTTTTGGGTTTGAAGTCCTTTTAGAGCTGATCAAGGGGCGGTGCGAGGGGGGGCAGACGGGCGGTGTACACCCGCCTGCCGACGTCAACGAAGAGATCAGTGACCAGAACGGCAGCGGCAAGGAGATAACTCCCCGCCGCCACCGCTGGCGAGCGCGAACCTGATGAGCCACAGGTGGGGCGAGCGTTGCCTGTTTATCCCCAGGCTGGGTTTGGATTTCATACGAGAATGACGCGATTTGGTCGTATGACGGTATATATTGGCGGAGAGCGGAGTGCCGAAACGTCCGCCCGCCAATCAGCGCGCGGGGTGCATCCTCTGTCTTCTGGTTGGTAACGACGTTTCAGGCTGCTGTTGGATATTAATAGCGGGTTTTTGGTTGCAAATTAGCACCGCTTCTGTCATCTTTAATCTTCTGGTGTCGTTATTTCTTTCAATGATGGTGGTGGTGCCTTCCATGTGGTGCCTCTTAAGTGTTAGTCCATGCTCGTACAGGTAGTGTCTTCATATGGCGCCGTCCTGCAGATGTGCTGAAATTCTCTTAGAAAGTGTTGTAGTGGTGACTCCAATGTACCGAGAATTTAGGCGACTGCAGTCACCACTAGAACATGTGTGTTGGTACACGACGTTCACCTCTTGCAATTCACTTGTCTTAGGGAGGCAGCTATTCTTTATAACTAACTTGGATGTCCTTCTTGTTTTGTAGTAAATGAGGTCGATTTTTGAAGAAGGATCGGTGGGTGTGACATTCTTATAAATTATGTTTTTGATGGCTTTCTCGTCATCCTTGTAGGCTGAAGACATAGTACCACTATAAAAGAGTTTTATGTTTTGTGTAACTGTCTGTTTTTCTTGTTGGTGCATAAAGGTGTCCAGTCGATGCCGTATAACACCATCTATTTCTTGAATGGGATAATTGTTGTTGCTGAGAAGCTGGGTGATTCTCTTAAGCTCTGCGGTCCATGTTGAGCAGTGGGTGAGGGCTCTTTTGACGAAGGCGTTGATGACGCTGCGTCGATACCGCTCAGGACACTCACTTGCACCGTTAAGGCAGAATCCGAGATTGGTGGATTTGGTATATACTTCCGTAGAAAATGAAGCGGCTTCACGATGGACCAAAATGTCGAGGAAAGGGAGCTTGTTGTGTTGTTCTATCTCATGGGTAAAGTTGAGGCAGGAATTTGTTTTGAACTTGGAAATTAAGTTCACGACTTCTTATTCTGTGTTGGCACTGATGAAAATATCGTCCACGTATCTTGCGTAGATGTCTGGCTTTGGATGGTGCTGCTGCCAGAATATCTCTTCTTCGATATGACCCATATAAAAGTTGCTCTTCGCCAACACAGCGCTCCTAGAGGTCGGACGTCTCTGCACTCCAGCTCTCTCGACAAATGCCCAGGAATCTTCGCCGGCCGGTGGTGGCGTGGAGATATATCTCCTCGCTGCTGCCGGTCTGGCACAGGCCAACCTCTTCGTTGACGTCGGCAGGCGGGTTTACCCCAAGACAAATACACATACTTTCCAAGTCACGTAATTCTCTGTTTTCAGAGTAGTGCTTGGAAGAAAAGAGGCACACGCACAACTTGCTCGTTGGCTTAGCAGAGGCCTAAACCGTCTCTCACTAAGAACCCTCAATCTGATCTCGGGCTGGTCGACGGAGAGATTTGGGACACCTCTCTGTCTAACCGGCCTCGCTGGTGAGCGAGTTTACACTTCTGACATTTTACACACAATTTCCAATCGCGTAATTCTCTGTTTTCAGAGTTGTGATTGGAAGGAAAGAGTTCATACAACACCCGCCCGCCTACACCGCCCCCCCACGCACCACCACTTAATCAATTCTACTGACCTTCAAAACCAACCTGGGGAAAAGCAGGCTACTCAGGCCCCACCTGTGGCTTATCAGGAACGCGCTCTACACGCTCGCCGGTGGTAGCGAGGAGACATATCTCCTTTGCTGCTGCCGGCCGACCTCTTCGTTGACGTCGGCAGACGGGTATACACCGCCCGCCTGCCCCCCCTCGCACCGCCACTGGATCAACTCTACAGGATTTCAAACCCAACCTGGGGAAAAGCAGGCTACTCAGGCCCCACCTGTGGCTTAACAGGAACGCGCTCTACACACGGGAAGTGAACTCTACTCACTTCCAGTAAGATACACACACACACCTCTCACGAACATAGCCACGCCACACGCACAAACATCTACACTTACTTTTTCTTCGACTAAAATTCGCTTCCTTTCTAACTTTCTCTTCTACTACATCTTCTCATTTCAGTTTACCTCCCACTAAAGATTTTTCCGTTTTTCCACCTTTCTCTACTACTACGCCTCCTACCATTTTCTAAACTTTCGTTGGTGATCCTAATCCTACTCCCGGCGTCGGCGCCCCCGTCCAAGCTCCTAGTCCATTTCTCCCGAGCCACGACCACAAACTGCCCCAAATCGCTCGCTAATTCGCCCGGTGGCAATAGCCCTCTTTTATACGCTACTATCTTTTCATTTTCTTACAGACATTCTTCCCCTCCCACAGAAACCGATCCCGCGCAAGCGGGTGGTCTTTCCTAGGAATTCAGAATTCAGAATTCAGAATTATCTGTCAACAATTTAACCAGACAACACCTCCTGAAGATGGCCAATTAGGGCCGAAAGACGTCTAGAGGGATATATATATATATATATATATATATATATATATATATATATATATATATATATATATATATATACATATATATATATATATATATATATATATATATATATTTAATATATGGATATATATGTATATGTACTTACATGTATATATATATATATATATATATATATATATATATATATATATATATATATATATGGATATATATGTATATATATGTACTTAAATGTATATATGTATATATATACATATACATATATATGTGTCTATATATATACATATATATATACATATATATATATATATGTGTATATATATATACATATATGTATATTATATATATATATATATGAGAGAGAGAGAAATACGTGGGGAAGGGCAAACGAAGATGTGTTAGGAATAGAGTTTATTGCCCTAACGTTTCGACCAACTTGGTCTTCTTCATATACATACATACATACATACATACATATATATATATATATATATATATATACATAAAAAACATATATATACATATATATATATGTGTACATATATATATATATATATTTATGTATATGTATATATATTTATGTATATGTATATATATTTGTATATATGTATATGTATATATGTATGTATATATGTATATATATACATACATATATATGTACATATACATACATACATATATATATATATATATATATATATATATATATATATATATACTATAATAAAGTAGTAACCCCTTCAATAATCAATTTCCGCCCGCACCAAAATTAAATTAAAATAACCTATATTTCAACATTTGGTAAAATCATACAAACATTTTACATTTACATGCTTTCTTGTTGCAAAAGTTATCATTGTTTGTGGCAACATTAATTTAGCAAGTATGAATAACATCTATGGACACATACAATGGTTTGTTTGATTATATTAATTCTTATGTCACAAAAATGCTAAGCGACTGAAGGGGACACTTTAGATTATTTTATTTATTTATTTATTTCTATTTACGAATTCCTCCAAGGGTTTTGGAGATAGCCCCCCATAACCATATGTATTCTGATACCCTATCACTCCAGGTACTTGGATAACTATGTTTCATAAAAAAAAAATATATATATATATATACACACACACACACACACACACACACACACACACACACACACACACACACACACACACACACACACACACACACACACACACACACACACACACACACACATATATATATATATATATATATATATATATATATATATATATATATATATATATATATATATATATAAATTTTTGCAAGGGTTAAGGGTTAAAGTGCTATGGTGGGGTAACACGCCACTCCTGTAGTCTCCCCTAATAGAATTGGCATTTTGTAACCAAAATTACTATGATTAAACAAACCATTGTATGTGTTCATAAATATTATTTATATTTGTGAAATTAATGTTGCCGCAAACTGTGATAGTCTTTATAAGGAGAAAGCATATAAATTTAAAATGATTGTATAATTTTACCAAATGTTAAAATATTGGTTATTTTTATTTTTATTTTTTCGCGGGCGGTAATATACTCGAATTCAAAGATGATGAAAAATTAGTTCAATTCATCAAATACGGCCGAATATATTCTATTTACAAAGGGCGTCTCCCTCTTTAATTTGAATTTTTTCTTACGTTTTTAACATTTTATTTTTGTTTCCTTTTTCCAGACACTCATCATACCACGGAAAAGAAAGGGTTAAAGTTGGGTGTTTTATGGTGTGTGAACACGCCACTACTGTAATGTACCCTTAAGTAGCGTAGCATTTTTGTGATATTAGAATTAATATGATTAAACAAACCATTGCATGTGTCCATAAGTATTATTTATATTTGAAAAATTAATGTTGCCACAAACCATGATAGCTTTTGTAAGAAGAAAGCATGTAAATGTAAAATGATTGTATAATTTTACCAAATGTTGAAGTATTGGTTATTCTTATTTAATTTAGTGCGAGCGGAAATTCATTATCCCCAAACTTCCCTTATGTTTTTGCAGATAAGCCCCTATAACCATATATATTCTGAAGATAAATAAATGAGATACATTTCTTCACCTTTTAGCTGTAGACATTTATTGATATTGTTGTTATTAATGTTGTTATTAATGTTGTTGTTATCAATATTGTTATTACTGTTGTCATTAATGTTGTTATCAATGTTGTTATTAATGTTGTTATTGATGTCGTTGCTATCAATATTGTTATTTTAGGATCCTCGATCTCCCTCTCAGTAGCTCCTGCGGTGGTCACTCGTAGGTCCTGAATAGCTCCTGAGTTTCGAGCTGCATTCTCTCTTTTAATTGGGATGGACACATTTAGTTTTTTGCATAGACAATATTTTCTTGCGATTGATGCTCGAAGTTAGTGGTAATTAATCAAGAGAGTGTGGTAGAAATAATGAGTGCTTAACGAAAACTATATATTATAATACATAAACATTACTGAATCGGAAGTCAAATGTCTATAAGGTATTGCCAACTATTCGAAATTGAGTTTATCGTGATTAGCATGTTTTCTGTTATATTTGCAATTCAATTTAATAGAAATTTACAAACAGAAACACTGAAAGGTAAAACCATCCCAGTAGCCGGGCTTGGACCAATCACATGCTAGCAAGAGACACTAACCACTCGGCCTCGGGAGCCGAGAGTAAGGAGACAGAGGGAGAGGGGATGGGGCGGAAGTAAAGGAGAGGAACAGAAGAAGTTTCGGAAGAAGAATTGTGCGTGAATGGATGCGGGGTAGTAGGAGGAGATAAGTTAGGAAGGGAAGATGAGGTATGAGGGTAAAATGTACGGTGGGAGGTGGGATGACCGTAGGAGGTGACCTGGCATAAGCCACACATGCCTACATATAAAATTCCCCCTCGCCCCACTATAACGATAACGACAACGGCACAGGTAAGAGTAACGATAACGGTAACGTTAGAGGTATAACGATATCAAGGGAGTAAAACGAGACAGAGTAGAGTACAAGTAAAACGATAGCAGTGCCCAGGTAAAACAACACATACAGCTGGAGATATGAATATAGACATAGATATGAATATATATATATATATATATATATATATATATATATTATATACATATATATTATATATATATATATATATATATAATATATATGTATACACACACACACACACACACACACACACACACACACACACACACACACACACACACACACACACACACACACACACACACACACATATATATATATATATATATATATATATATATGTATATATATACATATATACATATTGTGTATATTTAAGACAGAACATTTTTAGAAGTTCTGCCAAGGGATTCGAACCCTGACCTGTGCGTGCATAATCACGAAGTCACTTTGAACTTTGAAGTGATATATACTTTAGCCGGCCGGCATATAACGGTTGAATTTGTACGTTTTCGTTCTTTTCTCTCTTTCTAGTTTCTAGGTTTACAGGATTTAGTAACTTATAAGAAGTGATGGTTTTCAGGAACAGTGTATTTGCAAGTTGCGCCACGAAATTTTATTGAGATGAATTCCTCGTGGTTCTTTGTGTTCTGGCTTCGTTTGAACTTTTGTTTATCGTCATCGTCTTCAGCATTGAATGAAGAATTGGCCTGCGTGATTGCCGGTTTCGATATGTCGCCTACGAAAGACTGGTTATTTTGAATTGATTAACATTGTTGTGTAGATGTATATATTTTCTTGCCGTACGTAAACATTCCTGTGACCTCCTTTAGAGATTTTGTGAAAAGAAAAATTGTATAAATTGCATATACCCATAGCCAGGCGTGTTGTCTTGGCGGCCATGTTTGTTTCCCCCGTGACGTCATTTTTGACGGTCACGTTTTCTTTGGTTGTTTGTAAGAAAATTGGTGTCACTGTTTACTTTTTTTTTTATTTCCTGTGTATTGGACATTGTTTTACGACCGTATGTATATCATGCATACGTACTTGTGGTATTGTATATTCGTTATTGTATATTGATTTTATTATTGTCATTGTATATTTATCTGCGCCTTTTTTGTAGGAGAACCTAGACGAATTGTTTATGTTTTCCCGCGCTAATTAGGCTTGGCGTCGGTTAGTCTTGTCTCGTCTCTATCGTGAACACACGTATTGTCTTTGTAGTGCTGTACCATTACTAATTTATTCATACTCAATGTTTCATTAGCCACTCCTATTACAAGAAAGGAATGATACAGTACAACTTTTTCTGTCGAGTTGCGTGGAATTGTATCTTTCTCTCGCATATCCTAGGAAAAGAGAGACATAGAGAGACAGAAAGAGAGAGAGAGAGAGAGAGAGAGAGAGAGAGAGAGAGAGAGAGAGAGAGAGAGAGAGAGAGAGAGAGAGAGAGAGAGAGAGAGAGAGAGAGAGAGAGAGAGAGAGAGAGAGAGAGAGAGAGAGAAGGGGAGGGAGAGAGAGAGGGAGAGAGGTAAAAGGTTGTCATGTAAAGGATGAAAGTGACTGCATGTCAGGGATGAAGGACATAGCACAAATAGTTTCAAGAAGATCAATCAACCAATTATGAAGAAAATATTAATTAGTGGAAGTTATAGTTTTGAAGAATTAAAGTTGCAGAGAAGAAGCAAGTTTAGTTCAAGATATTGACGAGAAAAGTCTTCTGCAATTAATATTTCAGGGGCTTTAGTAACATACTTTTGGGTCACGGTCATGTAGCCTTTCTTTGTGATTAGTGACAAATCTCACCTCAAAAATGAATGCTAATCACTTAACTTCTTTGAGCCCTCTATTCCACATTCCTTCAATATCCCTTTTACCTCCTTATTCCACCTTTTTGACGCAGTATTGTCCTCAAATTTAGAATCGCTGATTATTTCTAATACTAGATGCGTAAAGGATTATTAATGCCTCGAGAATAATCAAGGAGAGCTTAATAAGGACATAAAGGAACTCAAAGAATGTGCTGAAACATGAAAGAGAAATGTAAAGATGAAATATTTGAAAAAGGGAAAACCAGAGTCAAGACGAGGTCGAGACCTTGAAATCTGTAGAGGAAGGAAATGAAACAATAAAGAAATAGAAGAAGAAGGAAGAAAAAAAAAACGAGAGGAGGAGATATAAGAATTGAAAGAAAAAAAGACGATTGAAGTTGAGGTGGTAGTCGAACAATCTAAGGAGCCTAAGGAGAAGACGTTTAGGGATAGAGGGACGAAGAAATAGAAGAAGAAGGAAGGAAAGACGAGAGGAGGAGATATAAGAATTGAAAGAAAAAAAGACGATTGAAGTTGAGGTGGTAGTCGAACAATCTAAGGAGCCTAAGGAGAAGACGTTTAGGGAAAGAGAGACGAACACTCTCAAAGAGGAAACTTTGGCTAAAGAGAAAAGTTGGCCTCGATGACACTTGGACAAAGAGAAACATTAGCGAGGAAGAAGGCGTCTTGAACGAAGAGGAGGAGACTTTTGGCAGAGGCCAAGATATTTGAGAAGTAACGTCCCGATAAAAGAAAGGTTAGGAAAAAAGGACCGATAAAGGAAAACAGGGTGATGCTGATCAGAGAAAAGGTAGAGGAATCTAAGATTCAGTAAATAGGAGCACAAGATTCAGAAGGATTCCTAATAGTAAACGACTTTCTGTTTACAATTTCTCGTGCAATTTCTCGTGCTTGTAATTTATGAGTTATGTTTTTGATCACGCTAAGAGAAAATTGTAGAAGACTGAAGTTGGGGACCTAAGATGAAACACCTGTTTGTTTATTATTTAACTATACCTATGCATTTATTTGTGTATTTTATTTGTTATTTACATTATCATAAATTTTATTTATTATTTTATTATTAATATGATTTTTTTTTCGCAGCCGACCTAGATATGGATCAAAAGGTCTCCTGTCGGTATGCTCCGCCTTTGTAATCCGCCTTTGTATGTCAAGAATATACATATGGTAATATTAAAGTCATATA
>NC_134795.1:14720402-14727902 GCF_046742065.1 Oratosquilla oratoria | reverse complement strand
GTTTATTTATTTCCTTTTCCTCTTTTACTGTGAGGATATTTCCATATCCTGTAAATGGTAAGCTAAATCATATGAAATACGGATTTAAGATGGAAATCTTCATTTATATATTTTGGATCTCACTTTTGCCTCTGGGAGACACTGTACCCCTTCCGAGACCAAGGAAGTGCCACGAACATGTCTTAAGGAGACACTGTATCCCTTCCGAGAAGTGCCACGAACATGTCTTAAGGAGACACTGTATCCTTTCCGAGACCAAGGAAGTGCCACGAATATGTCTTAAGGAGACACTGTATCCCTTCCGAGAAGTGCCACGAACATGTCTTAAGGAGACACTATATCCCTTCCGAGACAAAGGAAGTACCACGAACATGTCTTAAGGAGACACTGTATCCCTTCCGAGACCAAGGAAGTGCCACGAACATGTCTTAAGGAGACACTGTATCCCTTCCGAGAAGTGCCACGAACATGTCTTAAGGAGACACTGTATCCTTTCCGAGACCAAGGAAGTGCCACGAACATGTCTTAAGGAGACACTGTATCCCTTCCGAGAAGTGCAACGAACATGTCTTAAGGAGACACTGTATCCCTTCCGAGACCAAGGAAGTGCCACGAATATGTCTTAAGGAGACACTGTATCCCTTCCGAGAAGTGCCACGAACATGTCTTAAGGAGACACTGTATCCCTTCCGAGACCAAGGAAGTACCATGAAGATGTTTTAAGAGTCTGGTGGTACCAAAAATAAATGTACAAGTGTGCCATCCGGTAGTGAAGAGGTTCATTGCAATGAACCTATAACCCAAAGAACTATAAAGTTTTTGGTATCAAGATGCCACAGAAATGAATGAAGTAGCCCGGCGGTAGCCAGAATGAGAATTGAAGGTCATCTCGTATAGAAGGCGTTAAGATAACTAAACGCAGAAGAGGACAAGGTGAAGCATTTTACAAATTTTTTGCTCCACCTAAAGATAGGAGGCGCCTTCATGCAACTAACATGGTAAACTTTGCTTAGGGTCAGGGTCGATGCAGATCCGTATAGAAGGCGTTAAGGTAACTAAACGCAGAAGAGGATAAAGGTGAAGTGTTTTATGATTTTTTTGGTCCACCTAAAGATACGTAGGAGGCGCCTTGATGCAACTGACAGGGTAAAATTTGCTTAGGGTCAGGGTCGATGCAGATCCGTATAGAAGGCGTTAAGGTAACTAAACGCAGAAGAGGATAAAGGTGAAGTGTTTTATGATTTTTTTGGTCCACCTAAAGATACGTAGGAGGCGCCTTGATGCAACTAACAGGGTAAACTTTGCTTAGGGTCAGGGTCGATGCAGATCCGTATAGAAGGCGTTAAGGTAACTGAACGTAGAGGAGGATAAAGGTGAGGTGTTTTATGGGGTTTTGGTCCACCTAAAGATAGGAGGCGCCTTGATGCAACTAACAGGGTAAACTTTGCTTAGGGTCAGGGTCGATGCAGATCCGTATAGAAGGCGTTAAGGTAACTGAACGTAGAGGAGGATAAAGGTGAGGTGTTTTATGATTTTTTTGGTCCACCTAAAGATACGTAGGAGGCGCCTTGATGCAACTAACAGGGTAAACTTTGCTTAGGGTCAGGGTCGATGCAGATCCGTATAGAAGGCGTTAAGGTAACTGAACGTAGAAGAGGATAAAGGTAAAGTGTTTTATGGGGTTTTGGTCCACCTAAAGATAGGAGGCGCCTTGATGCAACTAACAGGGTAATTTTTGCTTAGGGTCAGGGTCGATGCAGATCCCATTCAAGCCGATGTTCACCTGTCTTTAACAGCTTTCCTACCGGGTGAAACTTTATCTTTCATTCTGGCTTCTGTCACTTTTGCTTTCTTTCCGCGGCGCTGGACCTCTCAGTGCAACAAAGGACTTAGCCAGAAGAAAATCCATAAATCATCGTGTCGAACAAGAGATTAACTTACGACGTGCAATGCTCCTGTGGCGACTTACGAAGAAAAAGGGGATCCAATACTTTATAACACGGGGCTCAAACCTCTGTTGCAATGGCCGAAACCAATCCAGGGATCAAAATATGTACACATGGAATCCGAGGATCGAAGGCAAATTTTACTCTGGTCGCCAGAGGATCCCAGCAGTATAATCCTAATGGACCAGTACGTTATCGGGTTCGAATACTGAAGTCTGAGATTCAAAGAATAATTTGATTCGAGGTTGCCTATATAAGAAAATATCGATAAAAGGTAAGAGAATTATTCGAAAAAGATATATATAAAGTTGTTGTGTTGGGGCGGGGTTGAATATCGTGAACTCCCCCATTATGCACATAAAAGCGCTGGGTAACTGCATGAAGGTGGAACGCGGAAAAACGCGGCTAAACGTTAACCAGGCTCCGTTTTATGAAAAAAGGGATTCAGGAACCTCATAATAAAACATCGAAGCAGCAGCACCAGCAGCAGCAGAAGGGATGAAGAGGAAGGTGAAGGGTGTGGATGAGGAGGATGAGGGGGAAGGATGAGAGTGAGGGATAGAGGCTTCAAGAAGGGACGTGGTCGGGGGTTTTGGTGGAGACTCACACAAAAGGAGGAGGAAAAAGAGAAGGACGACGAGAAATAGTAGGAAGACTAAGAAGAAGTAAAGGAGAAGTAGAAGAGGGGGACAGAGGGAATAAAGGAGTGGGAGGAAGCTGGGAAGGAGGAAAATGAGGAAATCAGAGTAGGAGGGGGAATAATAGGAAAAGAGGGATTGAGGTAGAGGAAGTAGAGGAAAAGGAGCGGGGAAAAGATGAAAGAAGAGGAAGAAGAGGGGGAGATGGAAGAAAAAGAGGAGTAGAGAGAAGAACAAGAGGGAGAAGTGGAGATGGAGAAAGAGGGTGAATAGGGAAAAAAGGAGTTAAAGAAGAAGGAAGAGGAGAATGAAACGGAGGAAAAGAAGGCAGAAGTAGAGATTGAGAGATCGAAAGAGAAGAAGGAAGAAGCAAAGGAATAGAGGGAGGAGGAGGAGTAGGAGGAGGAGATGGATTGTGAAGAGGGGGAGAAGTAAGAAGAAAAGGAGGAGGAGGAGGAGGAGGAGGAATGACGGGAAACCGGAGGAGGTAGAAGGAATAAAGGAGGAGGAAAGAGGGGAGGAGGAAAATTAATAGAAGAAGAAGAAGGAGAAGAAGAAGAAGAAGAAGAAGAAGAAGAAGATGAAGAAGAAGAAGTAGAAGTAGTAGTAGTAGTAGTAGTAGTAGAAGTAGTAGTAGTAGTAGTAGTAGTAGTAGTAGTAGTAGTAGTAGTAGTAGTAGTAGTAGTAATAGTAGTAGTAGTCATCAGAGGAAAAGGAGAGAATGGAATAAGAAAGTAGAAGGGAAACAGGAAAATTAGGAGGATAATGGAGAAGGAGAATAAGAGAGAAAAGACGGAAAGAGAATAAAGAGGAGGAAGAGTAGAAAGAAAAAGAAAAGAAAAGAAAATAGAAAAGGTAAAGAGGCCGAGGAGGAAAGCAGAAATAGGAGGAAGAGAAGAAAATGGAGGAAGACGAGGAGGTAGAGGGAGGGGAGGGAGGAAGAAAAGGAGGTAGAAATGGAGGAGGAGGAGGAGGAAGAGAAGAAAAATGGAGGAAGACGAGGAGGTAGAGGGAGGGGAGGGAGGAAGAAAAGGAGGTAGAAATGGAGGAGGAGGAGGAGGAAGAGAAGAACAAAGAGGAAGGGGAGGAAGAGGAGGAAAAGGAGGATAAAGAAAGAGTAATAAAAGAAAGAATAAACGAAGAGAACGAAGGTCATAGTTATACTTCAGAATTGGAAAGGTTTAATTATTTATGGAATGAGGAAATGAAGTAATAGAGATTGCGAGCAAAGGCGTTTTGCATACCGAGGGAAAGAAGACTAATGCACAGGGAAATAAGATGGATAGTGAACGCATTGGAGATAAGAAAAGGGAACTTTCTAGATAATAATGTAAAGAACTAATGAAGAAGCTATTATGAGGAAACAAAGGAAAATGGACGAAGATGTTTTGATGTAATGTGCAGAAATAGAATAGACCGGAAGAGAAAGAGGAAAAATGTGTTAGATACACGAGGATAATTCAGGAGGAAATAAAATTCGAGGGAACGAAAACAAAGAGAAAGGAGAGAATAAACATGAAGGTAAAGAGCGGTCGGAAAAGAGGAGAAGGGAGACGGAAAGACGAAAATGATGACACAAGTGAAGAAGATAAATAACCAGTAAGGAAAGAGGAAAAGTATAAGAATTATCTAGATTCGGATATGGTAATATAGACTATGATTCTTACAGAAAAGAAGACGCAAAGCAGAGAATGATAACACAAGGAGGTTACGCAAGAAGAGAAAAAGAAAAGAAAGAGAAAAAAGAAAGAAAAAAGAAAGAAAGAAAGAAAGAAAGAAAGAGAAAAAAGAAAGAAAAAGAAAGAAAGAAAGAAAGAAAGAAAAAACAAACAAAAACAAAAACAAAAACAAAAACCACACACACACACACACACACACACACACACACACACACACACACACACACACACACACACACACACACACACACACACACACACACACACACACACACACACACACATATATATATATATATATACATATATATATATATATATATATATGTACATGTGTATATGAACAGGGCCATCGTCGTTAGCCACACGGTCTGGAAATAGGACATAGAAAATAAAAAGATAATTTTATTTGTAAGTGGTTAATTGAGACGAGAGAATTATGCGGGCGTGAGCACCCCCCCCCCCCACTTCCCCGAAATAAGAGGACCGAAACTTGAGGTATATGAATTACAAGTTGTTAACAAGAAAGGCGAGACAAGCTTCAGATGAAGCAGAGGATAGAGCCACTAACTGGCTGGCGAGGGAAACTTCTTCTATTACAACTTTCCTGTTGATAAAGAGTTATGAAGCATAAGGCTTCGTCGTTGAAAAAATAAATCCTTATAGAAAAAAAAATGAAATATAGAAAATTTATGTATGTCGAAGGTCGTTTTGAAAAGGTTGAATGATATAGATTTTAATCCTTTAAACCTGGAGACATTTTCTTAACCTTATAGGCAAAGTTTTTTCCACATCCGAATGAAATCCCCTGGTGATAGATTTAATAAGTATACAATTCGAGCAAGGCATTCAAGGGTTAACTAACCGAAATAACAGATCGCCAATCATAATACATGTAACCAATCATAATACATGTAACCAAAACTAATGGAAAATGTGATTTACTCCCTCCGCATTGGATGGTATATTTCCTCTCGCCGATTGCTACCAGACTGTTTTATTTACCTTCAAGATTCCCTCTCACTGTACCGTGTGATATACTTGATTTCATTCTGTCACCATGTTATGTTATATGTGGGTAGTCGACAAAAGTTCTTGGTGAAAATTCAGAAGATTACGCAGCATGGAAGAGTTCACGAGGCACGGGAATACAATAGAAGAAATGATTTCTCGCCACAAAATTATGATAATTTATAAAGAATTTGGTGAAAACACTCCAGCTATTAACTGGAGTTTAATTACACAAAAAGGAAAAACTAGACGCTTGCGGCTCTGTAATCTCTATAGCCTCCTGATAGGTGGGAGTGTGACGTTAAAAAAAAAAAAAAAAAATGACGAGCGTAGCTGGGTGAAATGAACTGATTAGGTGTGGGAGCTAGTTCAATACATGATTGCTGTGATTATTCATACATACATTTTATCAAAAGGAAGAATTACGCCTATCAGTCAGGTCCAAGGAAAGAAGCAGCAGACAAACAAGAGACAATTATATATAAGAATAAGAATCCTGAATCCTTAACTGATTAAGAAATATGTGATAACCCAAGAATATTATGAAATATTCTAGTTACTTTAGAGACAAAATGTTGATACAAATCACCTTAGCCCACCAATATCTTGTGAAGGCTGACTTCAGTATTCGAATGAAGGATTGTGTAATGTTTCCAACAGTTATTTTAGTTTCATATTCATAATGAAAGAAACAACATAAATTGAAACAACTGAATAATGTGATACGTTTAGAGGAGAGAAATGGTCGGACGGATTATGCACACCTGGGTTTTAAAGGCTTTCGGCATAGCTTTGCTCAAAATATTGTTGACGTTATGAAACGTAGGACGCCTTGAAGAGAGTACAATAGAATGTGATGAGACAAATGATAGACGGACCAGAAAGAAGTGAATTGTGGGGTACCACAGGTCTCAGCTCTGGAACCTGTAATTTCTTGCTGTATATCAGTGATATTGGGTATTTGTGACAACTTATTTGCAGATCATAAAAAATCATGAACATAAGAAAACGAAGAGGATTGTAGCTGCTACATGAAGACTAGAACAGGGAGGGGAAGATAAACTTTAATGCAAAGAAATGTAAAACCAAGGCACTGAGAAAAAATACGAGAAAATATAAATTGGAAGACCAATTGATTGCAAGAGCATAGGAAGTAAAGGATTTATAACTTTATCAAAGATAATATGTAATCGGAAAGTCATTTAGAGAGAAGAATAGCAGTGTTTCGATACATAAAGGCGGACCTGATGTAAACGTATTTGTCGTTTATACCACCGCTACAGCGTACGTAACGGTGTAGGAATAGATTATAGGGGTTGGGTTTTCGTAGTTTCGGAATGGCTTGAGGTAAACCCAGTTGGATGAGCGTGGATATAATTACAGGTGAAAATATATAGCACCCGGGGATATGGGGTTTGGGATTAGGGGTTGGGGTGGAGAGAGTCTAGTGGGTGTAATCCCTGGGGATGAATCCGTGGGTATAATCCCTATTAGTGGCGCAGCCGCTGGCAATATATACGCAGAAATGTATGCGTCTGCATTTCTGCCTAAGATTTACAACTAGTGGTTATAATAAATATATTATCAATGTTTTAGATAGACCTAACTTTCTACAATTTATGTAGTCATTAATAGTAAATATATCTTGATGTAGTGTGTGGTTATCTTATATTGATTGTGTATTCTGGAAGGTATGGGAATGTTTAAGATGTGGTTGGCGATATTGTACTTTTAGTTCGGGTAACTTCCCATATTTCGATCTTTAAGTGACAGTGACGTAATCCTGATTGATGGTAGGATGTTTGCACCTTGTTTGTGGACATCCTCAGTCACGTGTCATGTGCATGTGAGTTGTCTATTCCATTTTAAAAGTTTGCGTATTGTATGAGAGTTGTATATGGTTATATATAGTACTGTGGTATACATACAAGTATATTTATGTAAGATTTACTCGGTTACATATGCATCCCGTCCTTCGAGAGGTGTGTCTTCTCAACTGGAGTAAGGATTAGACGGAGGGGGGTAGGCTTTGATATTTATAGAAGTATAAGGAGATATAATATGATAATACATTATATCTCTAGTGGGAGATATTGGTTTATGAATACTATATCATATCATGAATATGAATACTTTACCATATCATTGCGTTTTCATTAAGTTGTAGTAAATATGTATTCACTTATGGAATCGTATGTCAGATATTTATGTTCAATATCTCTTCTC
>NC_134795.1:14710402-14712902 GCF_046742065.1 Oratosquilla oratoria | reverse complement strand
CTCCTTTTCCATCACCCTCTCCCACTCCCTAACCCTCTCCCTCTCCCTCTCCCTCTCCCTCTCCCTCTCCCTCATCCTCATCCTCACCCTCATCCTCACCCTCTCCATCTATTTCTGCTCCCTTCTCTCTATTTCTTTCTGCCTGTCCTTCTCCTTCTACTCCTTTTTTCATTTTTCAATTTCTGACTTTCCATCACATTCATACTTTCCCCTTCTTTACCCATTCACTGTCTCTCTTTCATTTCCTCTCTTTTTATTCTCCGCCTCTTCCTCTTCATCCTTCTCTCTTTTTTCCCTCTCTATCTCCCTCACCATTAGTTCTACCGTGAGTCGAATTTCACCTTCACTATCATTCACATTTTCACCCTCAATTTGTCTTCCTCTCTGTCTGTCTGCCTGTCTGTCCGTTTGTCTGTCTATCTGTTTGCATGTCTATCTGTCTCTTTACTTTCACTCTTTAATGTATTGTTTCTTTCTTATTTTCCTCCCTCCCCTTTCCCCTAGCCCTCTCCTTCTCTCTTTCTCTTTCCCTCTCCGTCTCCCTGTCCCTCTCGCTCTTCCTCTCTCTCCCTCTCCCTCTCCCTCTCTCTCCACCTTCAAATCTTCTTTCCTATTTGACTTTCAACCTTACTTGCTTTTTCGTTTTCGTTGTTTTTCTAATTCACACTCTCAGTTCTATTTTCGTTATTATTCTTATTTATATGTTCTTTCTTATCCTCAAAGTCATCTTCATCTTCATATTCCTTCTCATCTGCATCCTCAATTCTTTACTCTTTCTATTCTGATGCTCACTTTCCATCTCCATCACATTTTCATACTCACTCTTATTCTCCTTCTTCCTCTTATACTATCTCACATTTTCCCCTTTCTTCTTCTTCCTTGATATCCATCTGGTCTGGATCCCCTACCCGTCCCTTGTCCTTTTAATTTCTTCATTAAAAATCCCATCTATTATGAAAGTTCTGACATTGTTCGAAGTAATTATCCTCCAACAACTTTTGCTTCTTTACCGAGAGTGCTGGCCTGCACTCCTCTTGTGGGGAAGCTCTATTGAGATTAGATCTTGCAACCCCTACCCTATCCACTTACATTGACGGTCAAGCTGATATTCTTGGGGAAAATTGATTGACTGAGCTCGTACGAAAAAAAACAAAAACAAAAACCCCCCACTTTATTAGGGCATACTCATACTTATTTTTTCCGGCAAGAATTTTGAAAACTTGTTTTCTTTCGATCAGGCTATCATAACTTTGATATCAGGATATTCTATTTTGGACCAGGCTATCATAACAGTGATACAAGTATCAGGCTGTTTTATATGGGTCATGGAAGGCCCCCATAACTACACATTAAAGTGAAATAAATACCTCCTTTTTAATGTTTGATGTAACATATTATTACGTAGACTCTTTGAAAATTTGGAAGTCATTCTGCTGGGTTCTCTACATACTCTTCGATGCTGTGTATGATGACATCACTCCATGTATATCTTGATCTTTCCAGTGGTGTTTTGCCCGCAATATTTCCAGTCAACATTTGTTCAGGTTTTCTCCTATCATCAATCCTAACCACAAAAACTACCAATCTCATTCTTCTACCTTTTACATCGTTCTGTATAAATACTTGTCCTGTCATTTCTCTTATATCTTTGCTATTTCTTCTCCTCCATCGATCTTTTTCTGTATCATACACTTGTCCAAGTATTTTCCGTAGTACTGAGTTTTCGGAAACTTCCAATTTTTTTTCTTCCTTGAGGTTGGATGTAGTGGGTGTTGTCGGAGGTGGAGGAGGGTGGTGAGGTGGTGAGTGCTGTTTGGAGACGGAACTAGTGAGGTTGTTTGGGGTACCCTGCCCTAATTATCAGTGTCGATAGTTGCGTGTAAAGGGCCATTTTACAGGGTCAAACGGTTTGTCAAACCTGGTTTGTCAAACAAGTGTTCGAAGTGATGCTTGATTGTGTGAATGGGGGTATCTGGTTATCAAACACGTTTGACAACCATTTTTGACAACCAAATACCCCATTCACACGCTCAAACATCACCTCAAACACTAGTTTGACAAACCGTTTGACCATGTAAATGGCCCTTAACAGAGTTGGGCCAGTGTAATTGGGTAACAAAATATACTCTATATTTACTGTATTTGTTGAATCATGTACCATCAAACATCATAATATTCATGTACAACTCAACCGGTTTTTCACCTTATTAACATTTCGCCGGCTTTCTTCGAAATCACATTTTACTTAATTTATATGTGTAATATTTAGATATTCTATTATGATTAATACTCTAAAAGGTATTAACTTTCCCTTTTCTGGCAATTCGTGAAATGTTGAATGATTATTGAATACAAAATGAAGAATACTTGGAGTAACAGACATGCAAATTACGAAAGAACTTAGTTATCTTATGGGTTCAAGTCCTCTCATCTTTAAATTTTTTTTGTCTCTCGGGGTCCATAAGTTATCAGGATTGAGAGTTGTCCGAGATTCAGTGGT
>NC_134795.1:14700402-14705402 GCF_046742065.1 Oratosquilla oratoria | reverse complement strand
TGTTTACAAACTTAGACGGTGAGCGAGATTATGCGATTCCGCAACTCCCTCGCACCCATTGTTTTCAAAACATTTAATTCGTAAAATGAATTTCTCGCCCCCGACCCATGTATCTACCTACTTTTCTACCAGCCTCTTACAGGTAGATAAACAGATATAGATAGATAGAGAGATATAGAAAGAGAAAGATGGATATATATATATGTATATATATATATACATATATATACATATATATATATGTATATATACATACATACATATACCAAGGCCTTTTTCCCCCTTACCAGGGGGGTAGCCAAAAAGGACAAGGCACAAAAACATTCCCACCCATTTCATCCCCGAAAACACTCCACACCCCTCCACCCTCCCTCCCATCTTAGCACCTCCTAGATGACGGGTCATCCCTGCACCCTGTCCACTGCCCTGGGTCAGAAGCAGTGTCACAGGACACAGCACATCCACAGCAAGGCCGCTTCATTAAATCGGCGACCCCCCCTCTCCGTCCCCCATATAAAGGAGAGGACGGGGAGAAATCCCTTCGGGCTGCGTCAAAAATTTTTGCTCACACACACTACCTCACCCCTATTCCCCCGTCCAATCCACCTCATGCATCACAACATTTTCCATATACAACCATTCTCCATTCACCCCTGTCTTCTGTCCTCTCCCGTCCTTCCTCAACCGACATTCCCCTCTTCCCCAAAGCCCCCTTCACCCCATCCATCCATCACATCCTAGGACGTCCCCTCATGTTCACTCCCTCCACATCTGCCTTCCATACCTCCTTTACTAGTCTTTCTTCACTCATTCTTTCCATGTGTCCAAACCATCCTAATACTCTTTCATCCACCCTATCTCCCAGCTCCCTTTCCACCCCTGTTCTCCTCCTCACTTCCTCATTTCTCACTCTATCTAGCCTAGTAACCCCCATCATACTTCTCAGACACTTCATCTCAAACACATTCAAGTTCCTTCTCTCTTCCTCTCTCATGTTCCATGTTTCTGCTCCATACAGTGCTGTTGGCACAATCACTCCTTCATACAGTCTCCTCTTAGCATCCATTCCCAGATTCCTATTCCTCATTACACTTTTTAAACCACCAAGGCATTTACTCGCTTCTCTCAATCTACATTCTACCTCCACCTTCACTCCACCCTTTCCTGCCACATTTGCACCCAAATATCTAAAACTATCCACACTCTCCAGTTGCTCTCCCTTAATGCTCACTTCCAGATTACTGCCACTTTCACCCCTTGTACATCTCATCACCTTACTTTTACCCACATTTATCTTCAGCTTTCTTCTATCACACACTCTCCCAAACTCTGTCACCAGCTTCCTCAATCCCTCCTCCGATCCTGCCACAAGCGCAGTGTCGTCCGCAAACAACAGCTGGCTCACCTCCCACTTTTCTCCATTTTCTTTAACCATCTCCAATCCCTGACCCACTACCCTTGCATTCACCTCTCGCACCACCCCATCCATGTATAAGTTGAACAACCAGGGTGACATAACGCATCCCTGACGAAGTCCCACCTTTACCTCAAACCACTCACTCTCTCCATTTCTAATCCTGAGACAAGCTCTACTACTCTCATAAAAACTCTTGACAGCTCCCAGAAGCTTTCCTCCTATCCCGTATATCCGCATAACCTCCCACAGTGCCTTTCTGTCTACCCTGTCGTAAGCCTTTTCCAGATCCATAAAGGCCCAGAAAACATCCTTTCCCTTACCTATAGCTTTCTCATATATCTGTCTTACCACAAAAATCTGATCTACACAACCTCTACCTGTCCTAAACCCACACTGTTCCTCACCAATTACTCCCTCTGTTCCTCTCCTAATCCTCTCAATCAAGATCCTCCCATAAGCCTTCCCAACTACACTTAACAAGCTAATCCCTCTGAAACTACTACATTCACACTTGTCCCCCTTTCCCTTGTAAAGTGGAACTATACACGCACTCCTCCAGTCCTCTGGCACTCTACCTTCTCTCCAGCAAACATTAAATAACCTCACCAACCAGTCCACTATCACTATACCTCCTTTTTTAAGACATTCTGCATGGCATCTATCTAGACCAGGTGCCTTACCTGCTTTCATCATCTTAACTGCTGCCTTCACTTCATCCTTCCTTATTTCTCCTCCATTTTCCTCACTCATCACTCTCATATATTTCCCACATATATACATATATGCATATATATATATATATATATATATATATATATATATGTATATATATATGTATATATACATAGATATACATATATATATACATATATTTATGTATATATACATATATTTATGTATATATACATATATGTATATATATGTATATATATATACATATATATATATATGTATACATATACAATTATACATATATATATACACACACATATATACATATATATATATATACACACATACATATATATATATACATATATAAATATATATATACATATATAAATATATACACACACACATACATATATATATATATATATATATATATATATAAATATATACAGGTATATATGTGTGTGTGTGTGTGTGTGTGTGTGTGTGTGTGTGTGTGTGTGTGTGTGTGTGTGTGTGTGTGCGCGTACCAAAGGCTTTTTTACCCTTTACATGGGAGGTAGCCAAAAAGCAAAAAGCATAGAAACCACTCCCACCTATTCCATTCCCAACAGACCCCACTCACCTCCACCCTCTTTCCTCCCTCTTATCTTGGCACCTCCTGGATGACGGGTCATCCCTGCATCATGCACACTGCCCTTGGTCTGAAGTAGTGTTGCAAGACACAGCACATCCACAGCAAGGCCGCTTTATTAATTTGGCGACCCCCCCCCTCTCTGTCCCCTCATGCAGAAAAGGAGAAGACGGGGAGAAATCTCTTCGGGCTGCGTCAATTTATTTTTCATACATACTCCCACACCCTCCATTAACCACCCCCTCATGCATCACAGCATCATCCATACACAACCCTTCTCCATTCACCCCTATCTTCTGTCCTCTCTCGTACTTCCTAAACAGACATTCCTCTCTTTTGTAATGCCCCTTTTACCCCGGATATGGATAAAGAGAGAGAGAGAGAGAGAGAGAGAGAGAGAGAGAGAGAGAGAGAGAGAGAGAGAGAGAGAGAGAGAGAGAGAGAGAGAGAGAGAGAGAGAGAGAGAGAGAGACAGAGAGAGAGAGAAATATATATATATATATATATATATATATATATATATATATATAATGTGTGTGTGTGTGTGTATGTCTATATATATATATATATATATATATATATATCTATAATATATATATATGTCTATATATATATATATATATATAGAAAGAGAGAGAGATAGTGGTAGAGATAAATACAGATAGATACAGAGCACATTACGAAGATAGTGAGATAGTGGGAAGGAAGAGGAGGAAATGAAACAGGAAATTGGTAGAGTGAATGATGAATAAACATCTTAGCTATTAAAGCATCATCTATAGATTTGTATCCACGAGAATGAATAATGAATGCACAGATGAAAACCATGATTATCAATTCACTGAATACATTAAGTTCAAAATCAGAATCATACTGTCCAGAAGACTGAACTCACTCCACGGCTTGGCGCTGTCGTTCTAGACCTAGAACCAATGTTTAGTTTGCAACACCATATATAGAAAAAAAAAAGAAAATGTTCATAGTTTTCGTATGGTGGAAAAAGTAATGGAAAATAATTATTAGAATATCTAATATGCAACATGTAACATGAACAAAAATAGGGGGTTTTCGTCGCTATGGCGTTTGACATATTATTCTAATATACTCTTTATTTCAGGAGCTCTGAAGTATTAATGGCTTCAGCCCATGATAAGGCCTGGGTTACTTCCTTTTCTGAAATAAACTGATACTGTATTTCCTAACGTGTGATATAAGCCATGGTTTTAATTACCCACTGTCGGAGAAACAAAGCAAAAGAAACAGACGAACTGTATATTTCGACCACTACTGTGGTCCTCTTCTGCTGAAGAGGACCACAGTAATGGTCGAAATATACAGTTCGTCTGTTTCTTTTGCTTTGTTTCTCAGACAGTGGGTAATTAAAACATTTTACTAAATGTGCTACTACATTTTCGTCGTGTAAGCCATGGTGTTGAAGTGCGTAATAAACAATTTCCTGTAAAGGCGGGTAATGGGAGATTTAAAACGCAACGAGATTTGTTTCGAATAGAAGGTATTTTACGTAAAATACTTTGAAAAAGAAAGGAACTACGTAGAAATACGTGTATGTATTGCATGCACCCACTGAAGAATTGGGCCGTGCTGCCAGCATGGCTGAGGATCTGGACCGATAAAAGAATCAGAAGCGGCGGTCGAAAGCCCTCAGGAGGGTAAGGAGAGGTACGTCAGAGGAATCGCTGAAGATGTTGAGGACGATTTTAATACATATGACCTCAGGCATGATTACCGAGCCCTGAAGAAATTTTGTTCCAAATCTGTGAAAAAGGAGAATACTATCCAAACAGCTGATCGGAAAGTAGTGTTGGGTACATGTAGAGGGGTATATCTCCATTGCCGAATACATTGAGTAGATGCTCATGGGTGATCCTCCAGGTGGCCAGCTTCCATTTAATGATGTTTCGGTTGTAGTTGCTGATTCGCCGAAATACGGATCTCCTCCCTCAAAGAAAGGTCAAAGAGTCTACGAATAAGTTGAAGGGTGGAAAGGTAGCTGGCATTTGCAACATCAATGTTATCTCTATCTAGAAGGGGAAAGGGGACCGACACGATTGCAATAACTACAATGGTATTTCCTTTGTTCATTACTAGATGATGAGCTCATCCATCTATTGCTGGCATAGGTTGCTCACATCTGCTTAAGATTTAGAGGCCTGAGCAGTCTAGGTTCAAATTAGTTAAGTCAAGGACTGATGATTTCCCAGCGCCTCATGAGCACCGACGAGAGTTACAAGAGAAGTTTCTGGTAGACTATTTTGA
>NC_134795.1:14692902-14695402 GCF_046742065.1 Oratosquilla oratoria | reverse complement strand
ATATATATATACACACACATACATATATATATATATATATATATATATATATATATATATTTGCAACCATGCCGTCAATGATTGGAATATTCCTCCAGCCGAGGAGATTGAATATAAAACTGTTCGAAGCTATAAAATTTATCTGGATTTATAACTACATACTATCAATTATAACCACTTCAGTCGTTATCATCACTGTTACCGACTCAATTTTTGTTGCCACGCTGTCCAAGTATGTTGCCAGTAATATATTCACTATCTTAATAACTACAAATGTTGTTTTCAAACTTATTTTCAATTTTTTTTTCGCTAAGGATTAAAGCTTTATGTACTCCATGTTAAAATATCTCCAAATAAATTTTTTTATATTCATAACAGCTTGGCAGTTTATTGAGTAAATTTTAATCTGTGGTAAAAAAAAAAAAAAAAAAAAAAAAAAAAAAAAAAAAAAAAAAAAAAAAAAAAAAAAAAAAAAAAAAAAAAAACTCTCAATGAAATTCATTAACATTAACTAAAGATAAAAGCGACATAATTTTAAACTATAAATTCATTTTATACAAAATGAGAACTGCAGGTACGTCTATGGGGTATATGTGACACCTACTTTCTTTACATACTCTGGCAAGGCATAGACTACGGGGTGATCTGATAGAGATATTCATATGAGTGAAAGGATTTAACAAAGTTGATGCAGACAAGGTCATCATATCAAGACAGCAGGGCTGGACTCTTAGTAATGGATTTAAACTGGACGAATCTAAATCTGAGAAGGAAATGAGCAAGAACTAGTTTACCATCAATAGAGTAGTTAACGAATGGAATAGAATTAATAACTATATGGTGGGCACTGAGACTATCGGTTCTTTTAAGAGAAGGCTAAGTAATTTTATAAATGCACCTAGCCATTGCCAATATTCTCCGGACCCACTACCATATCTCTTGCTCATCGTGATATCATCGTGATCTTTGTCCTCGCACGTGGAAATCAGTACAGCATGCACGACCCTATCCTTCAGTCTCACCACCTTCACTTGTGTCGCCACCAACAACCGTGGTCATCAAAATAACATTCATAAAATCACTGATCCCTTTGGAGAATCTACTTTTTTGGTTGTGCTTGAAGAAGCCTTCTTCAATGATGGTTATCAGTAATCGGGCACAATTTCTGCTTCAATCATGAGGTTATCAATGTTTGTTTTTATCGTAAAATGATTCTTTTTTATATCTGGCAAAGGAAATAGGGAATCTAGTTTGTAAGATTGTATTGTTATCGACGGATGTTGTGTAAAACACTACAAAACATTTGTGTTGGCGCTACAGTAATTTTCTTAAATTCATGGTTAGCTCATACATTGTTGTTTTAATGAAACTATTATTTCAGTGTTTACTTATTTAGTATGGACGTAGCTAACTTTAAACGTATTTCTGTTTGCTGCAAAAGTCTTTTAAGTATTTGATTCCACTCAGAACCTCATTTCAATTTAATGGTTAAAACTGGATAATTTTTCCACATTTCTTCCTCAGAAAGGCCGTTACTGCAATTTCGAAAGCCATTTTACCCCACCGAGAGAGCCTTGAAAAAAAAATAGGAAAAAGGAAAACTTCATTAAATATATATTTCTTGCGTTGCAGAGGAATTGGCCTTCGACTGTTCCGTGGTCAAGCCAATCCAAATGTACCTAGTTAGGTAGTGATATCCATAAAACAGCAACAACATTAAAACAGAATTACTTTCAAAAAGTCTTTTCTGGAAATTAATGGAGGTCGGCGCTTGCCGTAACTTCGATATCATTTAGTTGCCTCCTCTGCCTTTTATATACTTTTGTTCTTCTCATTTGTTGTCTTCACATTCTTCTACTCTTTCCTCCTTCTTCTTTTTCCTCCTAGTTTATATATCCTTCTATCACATATCCCTTACACTTTCTACATCTTTTTTAAAACATTAATTAATTATACTTTTACCAACCTACGGTGTCTTTTTAGCAGAAAACACCTTCCTATTCTTACCAAAACAAAACCTATGATGTACAGGTATATTCCCGGATAACTTATGAAATTAATTTCATCTTTAATTTCTTAAAGCAAATGACGGACAACGGGCATCAACTTGACCGAATCACATTGTCTGTTTATTTGATTTATTTTTTATTATTATTATTATTTTTAGCCAAATCAAAGTCAGTTTATTGGATTTTTAACCTACTTTCCCTCATTTGCAAACACACTAATTTCATCTGCCTCTTTGCACATGCTATTCTTCTCTGTCATTTTCCTCATTTCCTCCCAACATATCTCTCTCGTACTACCTCAACCTTCATTTCTTCTTATTCTTTTTCCCTATCATTCGCTCCTCCTCCTCCTCCTCCTCCTCCTCCTCCTCCTCCTCCTCCTCCTCCTCCTCCTCCTCCTCCTCCTCCTTCCTCCTCCTCCTCCTCCCCCTCCTCCCCCTCCTCCTCCTCCCCCTCCTCCTCCTCCTTTTCCTCCTCCTCTTCCTCCTCCT
>NC_134795.1:14665402-14687902 GCF_046742065.1 Oratosquilla oratoria | reverse complement strand
AAAAGAGAGAGAGAGAGAGAGAGAGAGAGAGAGAGAGAGAGAGAGAGAGAGAGAGAGAGAGAGAGAGAGAGAGAGAGAGAGAGAGAGAGAGAGAGAGAGAGACAGGGAAAGAGAATCTTCCTCAAATTCAATGTCTCTAAAGTGATCGACATTGGTCGCTAAGAATTTATCCATGTGGATGACAAATGTTATTACATCTTCAATATTCAACGATTATTTCATTGTTTATCTATTTTTTTTTTATAAACCTGTGATCCGTGAAGGACCAAGGATTTCATCGAATGGTTGATAGTATGAAACATTATTATAGTTTTAGTTTATTATTAATATGATTTTTTTTTTTTTTTTTTTTTTTTTCATCCGACCTAGATATGGATCAAAAGGTCTCCTGTCGGCATGCTCCGCCTTTGTAATCCTTTGTAATTTGGAGACTTTTTTCAAGTGTTACTAATATCCCTCTATTGAATTTGATATAGCGTCCTCTTCTTTTATCATTTCATTCATGAAAATTTTGGTCAAGTATCACAAATCAGCATATTCTTGTTATAGCTTCACTCATAGATTATATTACAAATTCCTTCTTCTTATTGTTTCACTTGTCTGTATTTTCCATCCTCTTTGTTATTCTTTACCTCTTTTTTTACGGGATTGCTCTATCTTTCGCCTTATTCAAAATTGAGGTAAGTCTTTCACTAGTTTTCAGCCAACGTCATCACAATTTGTATGACCAGAGTCGAGTTAATTTCAGTTAGAATGGGAAGAATTACTGTTATCACCAACTCTTATTTAGATTATAATTTCCTTTGTTGTAATCATCTTCCATATTCTAAACAATACCTTCGTAAGGATTGTAGAAATATTTAAGTAAACAATTTACGTTGAAATTATGTATGACAGTCTAAGACAGATATGAATACTTATGTTTTAGTACAGAATACCTTCTTCAATAACTCCTAAAACTATATTGTCATTACATGTCCAGTAACCTGACTCTTACTATCCCTGGTACATGGGAGATTGTATTTATATTATGAAAAATATAATTATGTATTACCTTCGTGACCATTTTCATCATATTTTATTAGCACAAACAGCTTTACCTCCTCCACATGTAGTACTACAATTTCTATCATATTTCAATTTCTTTTTCTATTCCCTCAGCTGCTGTTGTCCAAAGTGGCACACGCTATACATTTTTATTTTACCAATACATCCTTGCAAGCGCCCTCGTTCACCAGTATTTTCTTTTTTATGATTTTTGATTTAACATTTTTCTAAGTCACGTCTTCTTTGGAATAGCCTGTGTAATCGCAAAAGCACGTTCTTCAGATTACCGGAGACGGTCTGGTGCTGTCTAGGGTCATTCACTTTCTTGGAGACTTGAGCGTAAAGCTTTGGAGAATGTCCGTTGGATGATGTCTTTTATGATGCGCGTGATTTCTTGTTCCAGTTTTGCTTGTCCTCAGTAAAGAAAAATTGTATATTCCGTTATGAACGTGTGAGAAGCCTTTCCTCAGTCTTTGAAATATATGTTGTGATATGAAAAAGTGCCAACATATTTGGGAAAATATATATTTGAACTGACTTAAACAGAAAAATGACTTTTTTATTTTATAGGCTTCCTTTTCTGATCCTATCAGTCCATAGAAAAATACTCGCAAATTTTCTTTTCATAGAAATTCCAGCAATTTAATTTTGTTTAACACTGGGGTCTATGGGTCCAGATTACCTTAGTTAACCCATTTTACCAAATGAAATTACGCTAAGATCCTCGATTGCATGACAACACTAGAGCGATGACGGAACAACGCTTGTGATGTTAACCTTTCCTTTAAATTCTCTTGCAGATCTATTTGTGATCTACTATTCCTTATCACATACTCTCTTCTAAGCTTTTTCTCTCTTTCACTCTTCCCTCTTCATCCTTCTCATGCCCTCGTCTAACTGATAATTCCACCAGGGCACATTGTCAACTTGAATGCTTATCTGCAGGATGTGACATGTGCAACGTGCAATTCTCTGCATTGTTGTCCTGTCACTCCGGTGTTGTGGATGAAGACAACAAGGAACAGAGGGAGGATGCCTCGGGCAGGCCGGCAGGAAGAGGAGGAATACCAAGAGGAGAAGACGAATTTAGAGTAGGACGACAGGTTGTGTGAAGAAGAAGAGGAGGAAGAAGAATGCGAAGAAGAATGCGAAGAAGAAGAAGAAGAAGAAGAAGAAGAATGTGAAGAAGAAGAAGAATGCGAAGAAGAAGAAGAATGCGAAGAAGACGGAAAAGGCGAAGAAGAGGAAGAAGAATTCGAAGAAGAAGAATTCGAAGAAGAAGTTGAGCTTGGTGCCCTGAAAAATAGGTAAGTACTACAGTTAGCCGTCTACCTAGGTGCATTGATATATATATATATATATATATATATATATATATATATATATATATATATACACATATACATATACATATATATATATACATATACATATACATATACATATATATATATATATATATACATATATATATGTATATATATATATATGTATATAGATATGTATATGTTTCTATATATGTATATACATATATATATACATATATGTACATATATATATATATATATGCTTATATATGTATATATATATATGTATATACATATATGTACATATATATGTGTATATATATATGTATATATGTGTATATATATATATGTATATATATATGTGTTTATATATTTATGTATATATATATATATATATGTATATATTATGTGTATATATATGTATATATATATATAAATATGTATATATATATGTACATATATATATATATATATATATATATATATATATATATATATATATACATATATACACAGTAGAACCTCTACATACGAACTTAATTCGTTCCAGGACCTACTTTGTATGCTGAAATGGTCGTATGTTAAATCAAATATTCCCATAAGAATACACTGTAATTCGTTTAATTCGTCCCACAGCCCAAAAACCTATGATAACCTCTTAATAAATAATGTACTGCAGATAATTACACAACAATAAAACAAATGCATTACTGTATATAAGAGAGATGCAAAAAATAATTTATAAGGAATTAATCAATAAAAAGGGTTTTTTATTGTCACTCTACCTTAGAGACAGGCGAACGGAGGTGTAGGCTTGGAGATGTAGGAGACGGTAGGTGTGGGTAGGGAAGTGGTGGCTGAGATACGTATCGTAACTTAGGCTACTCTAACTTACACTAGGTGAACTTTAAACTAACTTAGCTTATATATGCGAAAATTCGACGAATTCGTATGTTGGAAACTACTTCGGGTGTAGAGTCAAAGGTTATATCAAATTTTACATCGTATGTTGGAAGATTCGTATGTTTAGGTAATCGTAAGTAGAGATTCTACTGTATATATATATTATATATATATACATATATGTATATGTTTATATATAAATATATATAAATGTATATATATTATATATGAATATATGTATATATATATACATGTATACATATATATATATATGTATATACATATGTATATATATGAATATATATATATATACATATATATATATGTGTATATATATACACACACATATATGTATATATATATATATATATATATATATATATATATATATATGTGTGTGTGTGTGTTTGTGTGTATGTGTGTACAACAGTGAATGGGTCCCAGTGACTAGAGATACATTTTCATCAACCACGGGAGTTCCACGTTTCAATTTCTGCATGTCCCTCCACGGGCCGTCCGATGTTGATGGCTTAGAATTAAAGTGTATTGTGGTTGATAAAAAAAGAATATATATATATATATATATATATATATATATATACATATATATTTATATATGTATGTATGTATATATATACATATATTTATATATGTATATATGTATGTATGTATATATATACATACATATATATATATATATATATATATATATATATATATGTATATAAGGAGGTTGTTAATCTTCGTATGGGTTCTCTCAAGCTTTCTAACCAGTACTCTGCCATTTGGAGGGTGGATATAATCCAGATTGCAAAAATGATTCATTTATTCAACGTTTCGTCTGCAAGGAGACATCTTCAGGAAAATCTGTAACATAAAATTACCGACATAAGAAATAAAGAACAAGGGTGTGAACCTTAACAAAAATTCACAATCATGGAATTAGACATCAATGAATCAAAATCAGACAACAATAAATCAAATCCTATCTCGATACATGGGCCGTTGGGGACCAATACTTACAAAATTAAAGGTCCAAAGAAATGACGAAGGAAATCGTCGGGTGGTGACTTACATATGCGAACTTAGCCGTCTTGGGTGGTGGAAGGGGTAGTGAACAATCAGATAATTTTTTCAATTTTTCTGAAAATATCCTTACAGCAAGCGTCCTCATTTTAGTTCAAAATACTCTATCATGCTCTTCCCACTCACGGCCAGGACGCACTTTATGGATTATGGTCTGGTTTGTGCCGGGCATTTCCATTCAAATGAGGTTGAGGCCTTGAGCTGAATCAGTTAAGGCTAACTCTATGAACCCCCTTGATTCGAAGTAGCAATCTACAGAATTTGCTTTTGTTAGCGCTAGACAACTTTATTTATTTGAGGGAAGGGCCTCGCTGGACACCTTACATTATACGCAAACCAAATAACCTGGGACCTTCCAAACCCATCAAAGTCGAGAGCTTCATTTATGTAAATAGGTTTATAGAATGATGCAGAACTCTATCACGAGCAAGGAGGATCCTCTCAGACTGGTGCAAACACTTCTTGTGTCTTTTGTACTCACTTATTCACCAATTATGAAATCTCTCCACACACAGCTGTGCTTTTTCAATCTCAACCCTCCTCCTCCTTCTTCTTCTTATCTTTATTTTCCTCCTCTTCTTTCAGGCAATCTTTCTGACTTATCTTCTCTCGCTTCCCTTTAAAATGATCTTCCCATCGTCTTCTCCATCTCCCCGTTCTTACCTCTAGTCTTCCCTATGTATTTTTTCGGTTCATTTTTCTCTTCTTTTTCATTTCTTTTCCTCTTCCTCTCTGTATCTTCCTCTTTCCTCTCCCCTTTCCCTTTATCTTCCTCTTTTTCTTCCTCTTCCGCTTCTCACTCATACGCTTCCTATCCTCTCCCTTTATCTTCCTATTTTTCTTCCTCTTCTCACTTATCCATTTCCTATCCTTTCTTTTTATCACCCTCATCATTTTCCTCCTACTCTTCCTCCTCCTCCACCTCCTCCACCTCCTCCACCCCCTCTTCCTCTTCCTCCTTCTCTCCATTTGAACTCATCCAATATAAAGCCCAGGTCGGGAGTCTTCACCTCAAATATTCTTCATCTTCTCAAGTTCTCTTCTTTTCCATCGGATCTCTCTCCAGAAGTATTCAATTCATTCTCCAATTTATTTTCTCCCAATGGTTCTTCGCCCTCAGCTCCTCGCTTCCGCTCCACTCTGGTCTTACGTATTCTCCCCCATCCGTCACAGCAGTGGGTGCCTCCTCGCTTCGATTACCAACCCCGCTCTGCCCAACGTCCGTCTCTCCTATTCTACGCTCCACTCTCCCTTCCTCCACTTTCAGTGCCAACGTACTTGTCACTGTCGATAATATTGCTCTTCTTCAATTTCCGTTTCTTTCATCTGCTCTTGCTCTTCACACTCTCTTTCCTTGTCCTGTCCACCTTGAATGACAGTGGACTTTTATCTCTGTCGATGTTTTTGCTCTCTTCTCCACTTTTTATTAGTTCATTTGTCCCTGTATCGTGATCTTCAAGTTGATGAACTTACGACAAAAGATGCAGGCAAGATACATGTCAACCAGTACCGAGTTAAATAAAAAAGAAATAGATTAAACAGATAGTAAAATTAAGGAAACAAGAAAAAGATGGCAAAATTGGCGAATATTGCAGTGAGCTGTTTAGCTTTTTATCGTACTTAATCCTAAAACTGTAAATCATTGTATCTCCTCTGCTGTAAGTTGATTCCCCTCACTCACCAGGCAATGGATGATATTGTATCTACCTCCAGAAGCGTGGCCAAAAGCTCGTCATTAGAGAAAAGGAAAATCTTTAATTCAAACTAAACAATACCGTTGTCGCTGTTGACACTGACAACCTCCCCCCCCACACATGCACACACACACACACACACACACACACACACACACACACACACACACACACACACACACACACACACACACACACACACACACACACACACACACACACACACACACACACACACACACACACACACACACACACACACACACACACACACACACACACACACACACACACACACACACACACACACACACACACACGGTAGCTCGTAGCCGTCGGTTTTAGCGGAGGGGAAAAGCACACACAACTGTTGTTGTATTCGTCTTTATCTGTGATGCATTTGGAGGCGGGAGAGGAAGCGTTTAACAATTTAAACAGGACTTACTGGGAGCGGTTCCTGCTCGTTAGCTCGACGTCATCTGGGACCCCCACGAGAGTGACCTCACCTTCCTTAGATATGGTCTAGAGCATCGTTTCCCAAAGTGGGCGGTGCTTTGATATCGGGGGGAGCTTGTGTACTATATCATTGTTTTTTAAATACATATTTTGTTTATAATATTGTTGTTTTCACTTCAAAAAGAAAGCTCACATGTGTTTATGGGGTAGGGGGCGCTAGGAGTCTATTCTAGAAGCCAAGGGGGTGCCAGCCTGAAAAAGTTTGGGAAACCCTGGTCTAGAGGGAGACTGATGTCATGACCCAGGCTACTGGTCAAATCCCTGTTTTCCACTCTTTCCTTTCCAAATTCCTCTTTATGGCTGCCGTCCGTCAGTGCGTATTTCTCCTTCCCAGGGGCCACTAAGCTCACCCTGCCGCAACCTCTTGTTAGTATCACTAGATAAGTATTTAGTGATACTGAGAACCTAGCCTCACGCAGCCGTTAGGCGCGTCTCTATCTCGGTCACCACCCTTAGGTCAGGTCAATTGGCGTGGGTAGCATACATGTGCGCTACGCCCTGGGCTTTGTCTTACCGCGCATGCGCATGCTTGCTGCAACCCCAGGCTTGTCATACGATATCCCTTCACCTTCAGTTTGAAAAGCTGCGCTCTCCCTTGCCAGGAGGGGAAAAATCGAAGACTGTCGTGTTACCAAGTACCCAATCCAAAAGGATTGGGTCCCGCACCATGAGACCATCCGCGATAAAAAAGGGCTAACATAGCTATATATGTATATATATATATATATATATAAATATATATATATATATATATATATATATATATATATATATATATATATATATATATATATAAAGCTAGGACGGCAGTTAGCAGACAACTTAAATCCTGCGGGAGTTAGATTAACCCCGAGGTTAGAGAATCTTATAGTCTCAGTAGCTCAGTTGGTAGAGCGTCGGCTTTGCTTCTACGCAAGTCTCGGTTCGAGTCCGGGAACGACTGTTGGAATTATTTGATTGACATTGCCGTCGTTAGCGATTCTATTCAGGTATTACAAGGACTGAAGTCCATCAAAGATACGTACCAGCTCAACCAGTAACTACATGTGGGCTTGGTTTTCTGTAAAATGAAGTTAGCACGGTAGTTGGCAGTCAACTTAAATCTTGCGAGAGTTAGATTAGCCCCGAGGTTAGAGAATCTTATAGTCCCAGTAGCTCAGTCGGTAGAGTGTTGGCTTTGCCTCTACGCAAGTCTTGGTTCGAGTATGGGGACGACTGTCGGAATTATTTTATATATATATATATATATATATATATATATATATATATAGATAGATAGATAGATATACATCACTGGTGAGAAATGTAGTAACACATTTGCAAATCACAACTAACCCCACAGTCGGACGAAAGAAAGAGTTGAGTAAGCGAAACTATATATTTCGATTGCTAACTGCAATCCTCTTCAGTAGTACAAAGTGGAAGGATGATGCTGACTTAAATAGCAACCTCTTACAAAGGAAGGGAACTAGGAAAAGAATAAATGTCACTACCCCAACTCTTATGTGACCTGAGGATGGCATGAGGTTGGGTCAGGGGGAGGAAACTTGTTAACAATATGTTTGGTGATGAATAATCCTGATACTATATCTAGGCTCCATTGACCCTTGGAAATATTCGTCGTGGGCAAATACTCAATTAAAATGGATTCCATCATTTTCCTTCTGAACCCACAGCCATGTTTATGAATAAAATCAAATTTTTCCCAGTTCATCTGTTGATTGAATTTATTCACGGGTTGAAACACGCCTGAACTTTCTTGACCATACTTGATACACCTCTTGTGTTCATTCAATCTTGTCCTTATGTCTCTCCCCGTCTGACCTATGTACGAAAGGTTACAATCTTTACAAAGAAGAGAGTAAACACCTAGGATATGATCTTCTCTCAACATCTGGTGAACATTAACAACTTTTTTATTAATGGTATTAGGGTTATTATGAATTAAATTTACCTTCCCTTTGGGAAGAAATTTGGACGAATGACTAATGGACCCAAAGAAGGGGATGACAAAGGGATTTTGTCTCTTTTTTGACTTAGTGGAAGGGGGATTAAAAAATCTAGTTCTGGCTTGGCTTAGGGCTTTATCCCCCGGATGGACTGGGGAAAATCCGATCTTATTTATAAATCTGGCTGTGGGTTCAGAAGGAAAATGGTGGAATCCATATTAATGGAGTATTTGCCCACGATGAATATTTCCAAGGGTCAATGTACCCCAGATGTATATCAGGATTATTCATCACCAAACAAATTATTAACAAGTTTCCTCCTCCTCCCTCTGACCCGACCTCATGTCATCCTCAGGTCACATAAGAGTTGGGGTAGTGACATTTATTCTTTCCTTAGTTCCCTTCCCTTTGTAAGAGGTTGCTATATAAGACAACATCCCCCTTCCACTTTGTACTACTGAAGAGGATTGCAGTTAGCAATCGAAATATATAGTTTTGCTTACTCAACTCTTTCTTTCGTCCGACTGTGGTGTGTGTATATATATATACATATATATACATATATATATATATATATATATTATACATATAATATATGTATATATATATATATATATATATTATACATATATAAGTATATAATATATATATATATATATGTATTTATATATGTGTATATATAATATATGGTATACAAGCACACACACACACACACACACACACACACACACACACACACACACACACACACACACACACACACACACACACACACACACACACACACACACACACACACACACACACACACACACACACACACACACACACACACACGTGGGGCTGAAATAATTTCAGTATCGCTGCGCTGCGAGTCGCTACTCCAACTCTCGTGGGCGGGGAGTTGGGTGTGTGCGTGCGTGTAAGGTCACATCATTACCCATAGATCGGTCATATATGAGTTCTGAGCTCTCTTCCGGGAGGGAAATAGCTGTCGATCACGAGTCCAACACGTGATCCAAGACCATGGTGAATAACACACACACACACACACACACACACACACACACACACACACACACACACACACACACACACACACACACACACACACACACACACACACACACACACACACACACACACACACACACACACACACACACACACACACACACACACACACACACACACACACACACACACACACTTGTACCATGCCCTGATTGAATCTGGTTTTCTGTCATACTAAACTGTGTTGTCTTCAAAGGTAGAATAGGTATGGAGATGATTGCTTGTTGTTGTCGTATTCCTATTGCTTTCGAAGAGAGGAATCTAGTTATATGGAACACGAAGAGCAGAATAGCTGTCCCGTCTGCTGGTGAAGGGCTATTCTATCTTCCTAGTCTCACAGAGAAACATATTTTCAGGAACCAGTTACAAGCAGGGTGAATGATACAAGAGAGCAAAATGGACGAGAAAACTATGAAAATCGTTATCAATACTGCAAAAACAAAAACAATGTTATGGTGTGATTCTTAGGTGCACCTGATGTCAGATGTTTTTACCACATATTACCAAAATAAGAAGACATCAAGCCTACTCATCAAGAACAACAACAAGGCCATCAACCATAAACTTCAGAGATCTCATGCCATATATAGGTATACGTGTAACCTTGGGGACTGCGCAACCCAACATTCTTTCTATATTGGTATAACCACCATGAAGCTGTCGCGTAGACTGTCATACCGTCTGACATCAGGTGCTCCTAAGAATCACTCCAAAGATACTCACCACACCATCTTACGAAGGGAAACCCTGGTCAACACCACAGAAATTCTAGCCACACACCAAGACCCTAGAAGATTACCCATCCTGGAGGCCCGTTACATTAAAGATATTTCCCCAAATCTTAATATACAAGCCCATGACCTGCAAGCTTTACCCAGCGTTAGGAGGTCCGCCCATTACGGTGCTGGGGCGCAAACTGATGACGTCAAGCACCTCTCAGCCAATAGGAGAACAGACTAATCCAGCCAATCACCATCCACCTTCCGGATATAAAAGTTGATGTTTTTTCATGGAATCTCCATTACTTCAATTGATACTGAAGCACCAGGAGGTGTGAAAACGCGTTTTGGCTTTCATTCAATGAAATATGTATGTATATATATATATATATATATATATATATATATATATGTATATATATAAATATATATATATATGTGTATATATACATATATGTTGAGACATTCTGACAGGTTGATGTAAGCGGAATAGGAAACACAGGAGTCTTAGTCTTGAGTTTATTCCTGACTAGTTTCGCAGGTATGCTTTTTCAAAGGAATAGGTTTACAAACGGGCTGTGAGCATTATATACATGGGGTGTGCCTCATCACCTCCCCGAGTTACCATAGTTGGTGACGAGTGTGAACATTACATTGTGACTAACGTAACAATGATGAAATTTATAATTAAAATTGATAACACTAATAACAAAGAAAATAATAGTAAATGTAACAATAGTAATGATAACAATGATGATAATTTTTTTATATAATAATAACAATAATAACAAAAATGATAATAACAATAAAATAGAAGTAATAATAATAATAATGATAATAATAACAATAAAATAAAAGTAATAATAATAATAATAATAATAATAATAATAAAAATCTGATAATACTAATAACAAAGAAATAAAAAGAAATTATTAATAGTAATTATAACAATAATAGTGATAACAATGATAATGAAAACCGAAAAATTTAATATTTAGATAATAATAGTAACAATAATAATAACAATAATAATTACAAAGATAATGAAAGTAATAATAATAATGATGGTGATAATAATAAAAATAATAATATTAATCATAATAATAATAATTACAATGATGAAAATAATAGTGTTGAAAATAAATAGTAACGAATAGTATTAAAAGAATAAATCATGATAAAAAAGGGTTGGGTTATTATCATTTTTGTTATTATTGTTATTATTATATAAAAAAAATTATCATCATTGTTATCATTACTATTGTTACATTTACTATTATAAATTTCTTTGTTATTAGTGTTATCAATTTTAATTATAAATTTCATCATTGTTACGTTAGCCACAATGTAATGTTCACACTCGTCACCAACTATGGTAACTCGGGGAGGTGGTGAGGGAACCCCATGTATATAATGCTCACAGCCCGTTTGTAAACCTATTCCTTTGAAAAAGCATACCTGCGAAACTAGTCAGGAATAAACTCAAGACTAAGACTCCTGTGTTTCCTATTCCGCTTACATATACATATATATATATACACATATACATATATATATATATATATATATATATATATAGATATAGATATATATACATATACATATATATATATATATATATATATATAAATATATATATGTGTGTGTGTGTGTGTGTGTGTAAATATATATATGATATATATATACATACATATATATATATATATGTATATATATATATATATGTATATATATATATATATATATACATATATATATATATATATACATATATATATATATATATAAGTGAATAATCTTTCTACATTTTCTGGAGTGGACATATAGAGGAATATTAGTAAAACGGAGGAAAGAACAAGAAAGGACGAGCGTTGCATAAGTCGAGTTCGTTTTGAAGCTAAACAACGACAATTTAAAAGAAAGAAAATAAGAATCACACATGACATTTATGGATTTGAAGAAAGAATGTAATGAGGTAAAAACTAATAGGTTCGGTGTGTTCTAGAAATAAAGGGGAACGTAATGATACTGAGGACAAAGGCAAGAATTAGAAATATTGTCTAATATATAGATTTCTAGAGGGGAAGCTAAATAGTTTTGTTGAGGGAAGGTTGGGACGGTTTTGTGCAATATCACTCTTCTTGCAGGAAAAAATTAATGAAAAGGCAGAGGTACAAAGGCGAGGAAATGTTGGAGGAAAGGGAAGCGTGAAGTTGAAAATGGCCTTTGTGGGTGACATGCTGTTGATGCAAACAGTAAAGAGGTGGTTCTACAAATGCTGATTCCTTATATATGTGTTATATATATATATATATATATATATATATATATATATGTATATACATATATGTATATATGTATATATATATATATATAATAATACACACACACACACACACACACACACACACACACACACACACACACACACACACACACACACACACACACACACACACACACACACACACACACACACACACACACACACATATATATATATATATATATGTATATATATATATGTGTATATATATATATGTATATATATGTATGTATATGTATATATGTATATATATGTATATATATATGTGTATATATATATGTACATATATACATGTGGCGCCAGGAGAGGACTGGAAAGAGGCAGAGGATATAAGCGTTTGGAGAGGCACATTCAAAGCGGTAATGGGCCGCCAGACATGACAACCACCAAAGTAAGAGTAAATATGTATTATGTAGTGCCTACAGACAACTTTGATCTCCTTCCCTGCGCGTCCTATAGGAGCGCACACTTTGCACGTCAGTAGACTCCTGATTGCAGGCAGTACAGTTTACTAATTGCATCATTTTGTGCACAATAAGAAAGTAGATATCATTCATTTAAACTTTCGGGCCTCATATGTAGCGTAATGTGACTGATTAGCCCCAAACTGTCAAATACTGTGAAGTAAGTAAATCGACACGATCCCTCTTTAGACCCAGCAATGAGGACGAAGCTTTGTGTATCTTCGTGTCGTACCATGTTCTTACGAGTAGTAATCATATCATATACCGTGTAGTGCAGTGTCGAGTTTCAATTGTGTATCATGTCGGACGAAGTTGGCAAATTCATGTCGAACAGCGGTAATACAATTAATATTGTGCCTCTATGTTGTGTTATGCGTAGTCCGGTAACCCAAGTTAGGTAGAACAGAGCCTAGTTATGTATGGCATATTGTCGTCACCCACGTATGCACCTGGCCTTCCATTGGCGCTGCTCATTAAGCTGTCTGACACTGTCCATTCGAGCGGTTGACACGCGTATTGTGTATGGAAGCAATGCACTGTTTGAACCTAAGGCGGCATAGGTGTTCAAAGGGCACTGACCCAGTCAACGTGTCCTCACGGCTCCACCCCAACTACAAGGAGGACGCTGGCGCGATATTTGTACTAGGCTAGCCTGAACCCCAAAATATATCGCTTATCAAGTAGATGAATGAAAAACACAGGAGATCACAGCCTATAAGAGATCCAATGGGGATGTGACATTTTCAAACGGCGAAAGGGTGGAATACTAAGCGAAAAAGGGGAGGACGATGATCACTTGAAGGAGACATTTGCCATACTTTCAACTCCCCTTTCACTCCCGAACCTCCGCAACCTACATACTTCAGCGATCCTCCTGGTACCTCGACAGCCTTACGCACCCACACGGTGATATTACTCACCTCTAAAATATCTACTAACTCATCGCCGTCCTTATCGCTGGATATCATGTATCATAATTCTCCCAAATGGAGGTAGAGATGGGCGTATTGTGCACCTATAGCAGACCTGGTGATACAAACGCAACATATACAATTCACCAGCCACGCAACTTCGACTTCTGATTCAGAGTACAGTGTTCCCTTCAGCGGTGAGAGGTATCTTCCTGAAGTAGCATCAACACGTGCTAATGACAAAGGAAAACCTGTGGACTGTGCCATTGAAGACGGTAGGAGGTCCACAATCAAGATCCAACTAAGAGAGAACACTCATCTCAATGTCCACTCCCCGTCTCGGTTGATCCCTTTTCCACAATAAGGGGAAATCAGACTCCAGAGTCAAGCGCTTTATTACCTCTTCCAGGAATGACACGTCCCCCATGTGGCATCTGTATCACTACAGACATGTCCAAGGTGTCATTCTCTATCCACAACTCACCGCCTTTCGTGGCTGTACAAAATGTCCTATTGACGTGCACTCTAGTCGTAAGTCCCGGTTCATTCGAAATCATAGTTCAAAGCTGAGACTTGTGACCATCGCGGTACTAACTATGCCCAAAAAGCCAAAAACTGATACGACAACCATGCTGCCTCCTCCAACCGCTCGCATTCATGAAGTCATTATGAGTGTGGGGTCTATTGTTATATGTATATATGTATGTGTGAGAAGATATACGGAAATCTTACCCGAGATTACAGCTCAGGGAACGAATAAGGCTGTAGAAAACAGTAGATAAACTAAAGATAATAAAATATATCGTATAAAAGAAAGCCAATAGAAGTAATAAATGTGAGTAGAATATCAGAAGAAGAATGTGTACAGTAACAGAACAAGGAAATAGGATTTTCAATAAATTCTCAAAGGAGAAACAACAAAAGAAATCTGAATAAAAGAAGAAAGAAGGAGAGGCAATAAAAGACAAAGTGCCTTTTTTGGGCAAATAGTGAAGAACGTAACAACAAAACTGATGAAAAGAAGAAGAATAAACAAGAGGAGGAGAAAGAGAAATATGGAAAAAAAGGAGAATGAAGAGAGGGAAGAGAAGAAGAAGGTGAACGAGGAAAGGAGGAGAAGAAGGAGGAAAAGATGAAGGAGGAGAAGAAGGAAGAGAAAGAGGATGAAATATTTGTGTATCTAAAATGCCCATTTCAGGTTACAGATTGGGAGGCAAAATTAAGCGAAACACCTGTAGATCAGATGTGGAAAATATTTCAAAATACGCTTACGAAGTAAAAAAAGTAAAGTGAGGAAGGAATAGGAAAAGGAGAAAGGGGAAAGAGAAGGAAGATAAAGCGCTCCAGAATCAGGCGGAAAAAATGAAATGGATGGACATTAAGAAGGTAGGGAGAATGAGGATGTAAAGAAAGAAGGTAAGGAAGAAGGAGAAAAACAAGCATAAGAAATATCATTGATAATGATAATAGTAGTAGTAATGATAATAAAAACAAAAAAATAATGATAATGATAATAATGAAAATACAGACTTGGTTCATTGTCCCCGCTTCTGCCAGTGAATACAGTCGACAACTCTATTAATACTATTACTACGATTTCTAGAATATTTTGATACTCCGGAATATCAGTGTCCCATGGGAAGGAAAGATCACGTAGTTCTCGCTCGAATTCCATATGGCTGTAGGGAATCCAGAAATACGAAATAAACAATATAAACGAGGAAGTTTCAATTTTCTGTCCGAGCAGTCCCGTCTCCCTGAGGAACGCCACGGCTGAAATGTGGTTTTCCTTACAAATTATTTTATAGAGTGTATTCTGTATTTTTGGCGTGTGTGATTGTGTACAATACAGTCTTTCATAACGTGTTGTATAGTACGGGGTGAAGTGTTGCATTCTGGACAGTTAACTGCGATGTGGTCAACCAGCCTCTTCTGGTAGTTTAGAAGCGCTGGATGGTGTCTGCACCACACTCTGGCTAGGTGGAATCTGTCCATTTTGGAGAGAAGATTCAGGGGATGGATATCAAAGGGTCTGGCATGCAGCTATGTATTATTGTTCAGTTTGTTGAGGGAGGTGTGAGTGATAAGATTATGGATATGCTTTTGGAGTCTTGTGTCTGGTGGTTGTGGAGGAAGAGAAGAGGGTATTTGTGGGTGATATAGGTATTTGGGTGTTGTTTGATGTTTCTTGCCGTGTGTGGGTGTTCTGCTATATAGTGTAGTGGGTGTGCTGTGTTTGTGGAGGCTGCGGCAAATGTTTGTGTGCCTCTTACGTCAAGGTGGTCCTTGATTTTTTGGACTTTCGTTTCGTAGTGTAAATAGTCTGTTGGTGTTGTATTTGTGCAGCCTATATTTGTCTTTAGAACTTTGTTTTATATGATCTGTAGGGTGTTGTGGTTTGTCCTAGTGACATTAGGGGCCAATGCGGGGTTTGCACAATTTATCACTGAGAGTATGCATTGTTGTATACTGTAGTAATAGTTTCTTTGTTTTGTCTAAATGTTGTCCCTGCAATTAATTTAAGCGCCTTAAATCTACGTGTTCATTTAGTCCTTATGTTAATGATGTTTTGTTTGAATGACATGGATGCATTGTATGTTACGACAAGAATCTTAGGTGTATGTGCTTGCGGTATGAGAGAGTTGTTGATATAGAGACATTGTATGTATTTGTGTTCCACTGTCCAATTGGTGAGAAATGTGGCTGTAGATTTGGTTGGGTCTATTTTGAGTCAATTTGTAATGAACCAGGTGTTGAATGCGTCGAGGTATGGTTGTAGTATTTCTGCAGCTTTGTCTGAGTTACGGTGTGTACATATAATTGTTTTGTCGTCTGCGTAACGAGAGGTTGATATTTCTAAGGCGTCGGGTGTAGGTATATCGCATATGTATAGATGAAAAAGTGTAGGGGATAGAACTGAGTCCTGTGATATTCCGTTCTCAAAGTTTCTGGTGTGCGATGATTGACCATTATATGACACATAGGCATTTCTACCTACCAGATAATTGGCCAGTCATCTTTTGGTATTATTGTGGGTGTTTATGTTATATATTTTGTTTGTAAGATTGTGACTGGGGATGGCATCTAAGGCTTTACTAATGTATTGTTATGAGAAGGGTTCCGTGTGATGGTTTATCTGAACTGATGCCATCATGTATGTATGTATGTATGTATGTATGTATGTATGTATGTATGTATGTATGTATGTATGTATGTATGTATGTATGTATGTATGTATGTATGTATGTATGTATGTATGTATGTATGTATGCATGAATGTATGTACATGTATATATGTATGTATGTATGTATGTATGTATGTATGTATGTATGTATGTATGTATGTATGTATGTATGTATGTATGTATGTATGTATGTATGTATGTATGTATGTATGTATGTATGTAATGTATGTATGTAATGTATGTATGTATGTATGTAATGTATGTATGTAATGTATGTATGTAATGTATGTATGTAATGTATGTATGTAATGTATGTATGTAATGTATGTATGTAATGTATGTATGTAATGTATGTATGTAATGTATGTATGTAATGTATGTATGTAATGTATGTATGCATGTATATATATGTATATATTGTATACATGTATGTACAAAAACGATGAGTATTGTGTCGGTATAACTGGAATGTTTTATTCTAATACCTTAGCCTTCTTATGAATTTCACCGTGAATACATTTGTACCAATGACCCTTTCCTCTTTACAAAAGGAAGTGACTAAATTAAAGCGCACATGAAGTTTATATACGGACAATTATTACATAAAGACGAAAAGACAGTTTGTATGGTTATCACCTGTTGTATTCCTAATTAATTTGTAATAATTCTGTAATCATTAATTTTTCTTTTTCCATTCTCTTTCTTTGCGGCTTTTCTTTATCTATTACGTTTCTTCTTTTGTCGTTGATTACAACTCATGACTAACTTTCTCTTTATTTCTCTCGTTGGAGTGACTATGACACAAATGGTCTCATGGAAAGGTATGATATGTAATATTTCTATGGTTTAAGGATTTTCAGTCTATTCAAATTTTGCTTATCTACCTCTCTATACTTCCTTTTCTTTTTTTATCTATTCTTTTTCCATTTCCTCCTTTTCCTCTGAATCTCTTCCACCTCTTTCGAATCGCTTCCATCTTCTCCTCCTCCTCCTACTCCTCTCCTAATCCTCTATTGTTCCTCTTATTTCTCTCCTTCCTCCTCCTTGTTTTAGTCACCAGCCTTTTCCTCCTCATTCTTATCCACCTCCTCCTTCCTCTTCTTCCATTTCCTCACCCTCCTCCTTCTCTTTCTCTTCCTCTCGTTCCTCTTCCTTTTCCTCCTCCTCCTCCATATACACTCCCTCCTGCATTTCTACGTTTTTTTTTTCTTTTTTTTTTCATCCCTGAGACGTCATATCACTCCTGCAATTTTGGTAAATGTATACGAATTCCTTTTGATTCCAACTCTTGGACCCAACTTTTTCTCCGATATGGTTCATATGTACTGAAAAATGAAGTCTAGAGTTGAGAGTCCATTTCCCATTTGTATTGAGGTCACGTCTGCCGACCCCTGAGAAGTCGGGCGAAGCATTATCTGTCTTGATTAGTTTCCCCCCTTTTTCCTATCGATATAATGGCTTCCATGGCCACGACGACAGAGGGTGGGCGCAGAAGGTCGGGGGGAATGGTTTAGGATGAGGCCAGGGACTTACGGTGTTAGGGAAACTCATTTGATGTGGTTGCTATCCGCTGTGGTACAGATAGTTCATAATTTACGTGAGTTTATTTTACGCGAATTTGATTTAACGCGACTGATGAAATAATACATCTTATTTGCATAATCAGTTTGAGTTAACACGAATCGTCCTGATTGTTTTTCTTTTTTTTTTGACATCCAGAAATAGTCCTTAAGAATCTGTTCTTCCTTTTTTTCTTTTTATTTGAGCGATTTCTTGTTTATAAGACGCCTCTCGATCCCTATACAACGCGTAAATTAAGAACTACCTGTTTATGTATCATACACTTCCACTCCTCTCCTTCGTCGCTGCGTACACAGGCTTGACGGCGCATTCGCTCTTCCTAACCAACCCGCTCAGGGAATTTTTTTGTCAATTACGAAGTTCAGGAGAACACATATTCTACTTTGTGATCTCATTTTTTCAAAACTGCGGCTTCTGGCTAATAACATAAAGCTTGATTAACGTCAGCATTGTTTTGAGATTTTTATAATTTCAGCTAATAACACAGAAAATCCCCCGAACATGATGTTTAAGACACCTTTAGTCTGGTCTTCCTGTGTTTACTGTTTCCCAATTATTTATCGCGAGAGGAACAAAGAATATTCCGTGAAAAAACGGAGGTTACTATGGCATGATACCTACTTTTTGTAATGTTTGCTTTTGAGATTGATCAATTATAGTGTTATAATGCCTACAATCACAAAAATTTGATTGATATCGAGCATCTGATCGCATGTATAGCAACTTGTGTTTGGTGACGCCATTGTACAAACGACCAATAACGGATGGTGGTGATTTTGTAAAGTGGACGCTGGAATCTTTCTTCTACCTATCTTCAAAGTCCATCAAGTTCCTCACCTTTTGGAGAAGTACTTTGGGGCTTGTACTCGTTCTCCGGATCGGGTCCGGGTCTATTCATTTAAACAAAATTTCCTCAAAATTTCCGCATCAGGAGAACTGATACCTGGCAACTCCTCTCAACGCCTGCTAACATAAACCGGTGACATAGAAAGTCCCACACCAACATAGACAAGTTTAAAGTTTTTTTTTTCCGGGAAAATCTATGGCAAGGCCTGAGGACAACTGTTCACCATTGGGGAACAGCGGCGTTTCCAGTCAGGATACCATGAGGCAACGATCAGTATGGTATCATCCTGCAATTAAAAAAAAAAAAAAAAAAAAAAAAAAAAAAAAAATATATATATATATATATATATACATATATGTAGCTAATAAGAACACGGGTACGTGTGTTCACTTATGCAAAGTAGACCACTTGGAAAAAGAAACTAACGAAGCAGAGCGCTTTCGTATATTACATCTTCAGATGTAATATACATCTTCAGATGTAATATACGAAAGCGCTCTGCTTCGTTAGTTTCTTTTTCCAAGTGGGCTACTTTGCATACATATATGTATATATATATGTGAATGCATGTGTAAATCATCGTGCAGATCCACCAAGAAACTTTTTGCTGGATTTATTTATTGATCTATTCTATTTTTTTTTTCAGAGAAGTCGTCTAACGGTAAGAATAGCCAACCCTCCCATGGGAACTCCACAAAGACGACTAGCTAAGTAACATCATGAGATAAATACTGTAGCGAATCAAAAATCACAACCGCAGATTAAAATGTAAAATTTCCACTCGAAGTGTGTATTTTTTCTCTATGTTATATTTTCGTTAGAAGTAAAAAATAAAGTTCAACACCATCCTCATTTCCTAAGAAAACGACAACATGATAGTGCTACGTCCAATAATTATTCCCCATGGGAAATGGAAATGAAATACTCACCACAAATTAATAACCTTACCCATCACACCACTCAAGTATGATAATGTCTCTTGTTGCGTTTTACATAATATTTATGCACTGATTCGTTGATACTTCTTTCTCCGTCTTGTGCTGTATTCTTGCTGGTTTCCATGAAAAGGTATTCTTATTTTACACGTGCACCATGAGTTGACATGTTGAGTAGTGTCCTACGCCTTGTAGCGGATATGACAAGTTGATATGATTGATTTAATGTGCAGTAAAGAAGATATAACATGTTTTCAGTAGCAAGTTGTTATGCAATTTTAATCACTTCCCGAGTTCGGTTTCTTCAATGCGTATATCAGTTTACATGATGATCCGTTCAACCGTTTCCTCAGACTTTTTCCAACAAGTTCCCTATATAGACCTCCGTCTTCTCCTTCGGCGTATTCGCCTTCGTCGTCAGCAACTTTGGTGGCGTCGTTATTGTGATTCTCAGAACTGACGAGCTCGGCATTCTTGCGTTATGTTCCTCCCTCGATTCTACCCTACACGCCGTCACTACTCTGCTCCTCCTCTTCCTCCTCCTCCTCCTCCTCCTCCTCCTACTCTTCCTCCTCCTCCTCCTCTTTCTCCTTTCTTTGGTGCATATCCGGTGGCATTCTCATAAATTTCAGACTTCACGAGGGCCTCACATATTGTTTGAATAAATACATTCCTTTAGTTGTATGATTTGTATAACTATGTTTGGACTTTTTCTAACTTATTCATCGCTGAACGAATGTGAGACTACGGACAAGTGCCCCCCATCAAAAAAAAAAAAAAAAAAAAAAAAATAGCCTGGAGCGGAAAGAAGAAAAGAGAGAGTGCCAACTGGTATGTAAGAAGGGTCATCATGATAAGACCCTTGTGTTATCAGGAAGGTGCCACGGAGATGATTGAAATAACCTGATCACAGCCAGAATTAAAAAAATATATATATATGAATCCAGATGAAAAAGGAAAATAACTTCCAATCCAATCGTCTTTTTCGGTGCTTTTGTCAAACTTTTTTTTACAAAGCACCAATTTATAGACTTGTGGCTCATAGAACGTAGCTTTCTCTACGAGGCTACACGCAGTGCATCTACAATCATCAGAGGAATATCTCTTACTTGACTACTTTTCATAGGATCTGTACTGAAACACACAAATACCTGGGTTTCCATGACCCAGTAGATCGATAGACAAGAACAAGTATTATGTACACTCCAGATTCTTCTCATTGCCGAATCACCTCGATGATTTTCTTTTGTTTTTGCCTATGTCTTTGAGTAATGATCATGATGGGAACTCTTTTCAAAACTCATTGAACTCTTTTTAGATGACATTTACGGATGCAGAGGTAAGAGAATATTCAAACGAAATGTTCTCTGATAATAGTTAATTTTCATCATTTGAGTACAATTCATGTTCCAGACTAATGCCTAAATATTCATTCACATTCCTTCATATTAAAACTATAATGTTAAAGAATATACCTTGTTCCCTTGGGAGGGTTTGCACTCACCTCACAAGGTGCACAGCTTGTGCACTTCCACTGAAAGGCAAAGGGGTCCAACTTATCAGCTCTACATTTGTCACAAAAACTAATTAGCCATCTCCGGTTCGTCTGTCTCTCAACCAATCTCTCTGTCTACCAGTCTCTCTGCCATTCTTTCAACCTGTCTTTCCGTCTGTATCTCACCCTTTCTGTGTGTGTGTGTGTGATTCACCTGGGTCTTCGGATCACGTGTTGGACTCGTGATCGACAGCTGTTTCTCTCTCGGAAGAGAGCTCAGAGCTCGTATGACCGATCGATGGGTAATGCTGTGACCTTACACGCACACACACACACACACACACCCAACTCCCCGCCCACGAGAGTTGGAGTAACGACTCGAAGCGTAGCGATACTAAAATTATTTCAGCTTTGGGCAGGATTCGAACTCCGGACCGCCGTAGTGACAGTCGTAGACTCTA
>NC_134795.1:14645402-14662902 GCF_046742065.1 Oratosquilla oratoria | reverse complement strand
ATTTGGAATGTGAGTCGCATTAGATTAGAGTAACAAGGTTTCAATCGATCTAGAACTTGTTTGTTTTCTGAACTCACAAGACGTGGACAGAGCCTCATGTAAAAAAAAAAAAAAATCCATAGCTGAAGTAACTAAGTCGAAGAGGCTGCTTAAGGAGATTGTCTTAATAGGGAGAAGGGTTTCTTGAAAGTGTGTATTAAGTTGTATATGAGTATTCATTCTGATCTCTCCTTATACATCTCTGTAGTGTTGTTATCTGTGATGTCAAGAATACAGTATTCAAACTTTTGTCCTGGATGAAGGGCCAACCCTCTCCAGCTAAATAGAACTACTTTATAGTAGACAGAACGGGGTAGATATGATCTATGTTGCGATGGAATTATCAACTTCGTGGCGTATGCTAAACTTTATGGAAGCGTGTAGTTCTATTTATCAGACTAGTAGACGCTTGTAAATAAAGAGACGGGGATAAATAGGTCACTATTATATCACGGTTTCCCTCAAGGGAAATAAAATTTCCCAATTCAACCGTATTATCCAATCTGCTTTGAGGAGGGTGAGTCTCTTGCCTAATTTCAGTGAACAGACAATATTGGCAATCAGGTTAAATACACAGGGGCCAAATTGCTGCAAACGGGTCATGATATCCTCCTAAGCCACATTGTCCTCACCCTTATAGGTCGTGAGGAAGTACAGATTTTAGATCTGTAGGTTTTTTTTGGCTGCATTTTCCTTAGTTGTTGAAGATTACCTCCTGCCTTAGCAATTTGGAAATACTTAAGCATAACTGCTTGACAGGTGTTCATTTGTTCAATTTCCTCTTGAAAGTAGCCACGAATTGACAATATATGCTTTACAAATAATTAACAGTTTGATTCAAACAAAACAAGATCAAATGAATGTTTAGAATAAAGACGACATATTACTTGTTTTCTTGCGTTCAGTTACTTATTAGAAAGAGATAAAAACGTTCCGAAACTGTAAACATAAGTTTCTGAAACTCACCATCCCACTGCCAATTAGTGAAAAGTGAGAAAAACTCCTGGTAAGACAAATTGCTGTCAGTATTTTGGTAAACAGTTGGGAATTTTAGGCCGACACTGGGTCGCCTCCCCACCTGAGCAGAACTGTCGGGAACCAACGCAGCAAGCCCACAGTGGGTCCCGGGACTTGAACTTATGACCACCTGCACATGAATTCAAGATGTTATCCTAGAGGTTACAGCGCGGCCCAGTAAACTTTACTCTCGTAAATAATGATCCCATTGTTACTATAAGTTTACTCTAAATTGCCACAATCTTTGGCCAGGGCTATTGTTTATTGTCGCTATAATACTAAATACAAAGCCAAAAGAAGTCGTCCGATGTTCTCTTTACATAAAAAAAAAAAAAAAAAAAAAAAAAAAAAAAAAACCTCTACGGAAATGATACAGCAAATACGGTAAATAAGGTTTTTGGAACAAGTACGCCTTTTTCTCGAAAAAAAAGAAAAAAAGAAGAAAGAAAGAGATGAAGAAAGAAGGAAAAATCAGTATAGCAGGAGCCAACGTAAAATTCATATTAAAATAGCTTGAATGTTATGAACAAATTAGGACATTCTTTTCTTGGGTGAAAATATAATGTACATCTTTCGCAGAATGCAAGGGCATGCAATTAAGATCCAGCCACACCTTGCCTGACTTCTGTTTATTATGAAAATAATATTATTTACTATTAGCTAAATCAACTAAATTTTATTAATATAAAATTTTTCATTGATACTCTATAGACGGATTTGACTTACCGTTGTCATATTCTTCAGAAAATAAATTCAACAAGAAACTATACGATAGTTAGATCAGATGACATATCATGTGAAGACTTTGAAAACTACAAGCCACATGAACATCTTATTACTGGAAATAAGACCATAACAGTCATCTATCTTGTGTTGCTGATTCATTTGATGGGCAGGGGAGGCTACTGCCTCGTCTGGGGTCAACGATTGCAAAGAGAAAGTGCCTGGAAAAAAATATCTACTGACATATTCGGATAGAATGCTGAAGGAATAAGGAAGAAAAAGAAAAAGAAGTGGTAGCAGAATAGGAAAAAGAAGTAGTAGTAAAAGAAGAAGAAGAAAAAGAAGAAGAAGAAAAAGATAAAGAAGAAAAAGAAAAAGAAGAAGAAGAAAAAGAAGAAGAAGAAGAAAAAGAAGAAAAAGAAGAAAGAAAAGAAAGAGAAGAAGAAGAAGAAGAAGAAGAAGAATATAGGGAAGAAAGAAACAGAGAGAGAGAGAGAGAGAGAGAGAGAGAGAGAGAGAGAGAGAGAGAGAGAGAGAGAGAGAGAGAGAGAGAGAGAGAGAGAGAGAGAGAGAGAGAGAGAGAGAGAGAGAGAGAGAGAAAGAGAAAAGAGAGAAAGAGAGAAAGAGAGAGAGAGAGAGAGAGAGAGAGAGAGAGAGAGAGAGAGAGAGAGAGAGAGAGAGAGAGAGAGAGAGAGAGAGAGAGAGAGGAAGAATACAACCAAAAGGACACTAATCTGTAGCGAGAGGTGTGATAGACCATTAGTGTATTTCTTATATAACACATGGTATTAGGGTCTAAAGATTGCACTGGGTTGAACCTACTTATACAGCCACAATTAGCAGAGCACACCAAAGACCTACATTCACATAAGTTACAAAGCTATCCTGTAGGATGAAAATTAGTACCTGTATATATATATATATATATATATTATATATATATATATATATATATATATATATATATGTATATGTATATATATATATATATATATATTTATATATATATGTAATATGTATATGTATGTATATGTATATATGTAATATGTATATATGTATGTATATGTATATATGTAACATATATATGTATATATATATGTATATATGTATATATATGTACATATATATGTATGTATATATGTATATGTATATATGTATATGTATATGTATATATATATATATATGTATATATATATATGTATATATATGTATATATATATATATATGTATATGTATATATATATATGCATATATATGAATATATATATATATATATGTTATATATATGTATATACATATATATATATGTATATATATATGTATATATATATGAATATATATGTATATATGTATATATATGTATATATATATATATATATATATATGTATATATATGTATATATATATATATATATATATATGTATATATATATATATATATATATGTATATATATATGTATATATATATATATATATATATATATATATTCATTTTTCTATCTATTTGTGTGTTCTTTTATCTACTTATTCATTTATTCATTTATTTGCTTATATATATATTTATTTATTTATCTATTGTTTATCTATTTACATATTTATTGATTTATTTATTTATCTATTTATTTATTTATTTATTTATTTATTTATTTATTTATTATTTATTATTCACAATATACCTTTACAGGAAGGTTATGGAAAACCATTCTACACATGAGGGTCTCTTTGATCGTGGGTACATCACTGCTGATATTAGTTTCATGCATGACCCTTTGTTATCCTATCTTGTGTGGTATTATCAAAAAGATATTCATTTATTCTAAACATATACAAAGTCTTTGACAGAGTCAGATATAAGTTTTTATGTCCAACCTACGCTTTTCTAATACCTATCTCTGGTTTATCAGCCGAGTAGTTAACAAATTAAATACTTAGCAACCATATAGTGAGCATTGAAAGAATTGGTTGCTTTCAAAGAAGACTGCATAACTTTATGGATGGTGATGACGAGTGGTGAAGGACGTGAAAGTGGATAATGTGGTGCTTATAGTGTCTGTATTCTCCTCCTTTTCTTATATATTTTTTCATCTTTAATTTTCTTTCCTTGTCTTCTGTATCTGTTGTTGTTGATGGACACCAATATGTTCCTTTTCTTGTAACCTGTCTCACCGTTACGTTATATCGTTCTTCACTCCCCTCACTCTCTCTCACTGCAGAGTTACATGCATTTATATGCCGGCAGCACAATTCTAAAACAATTCTGCCCTCGTCATTCTCTAGAAGTTATTTTGAAATTGAATTCTCAAATGATAGCTGCAGAACACATCAATTTTATTTTATGGAAAAAGGAGAAAACTACATTTTTATGTTACCGATACAGTTTCTCCTCCTCTCTACTTGACACAGCCTTGTCTTTAGCATATTTTTTTTTCCTTTCCTACACAGAATAATCTGTCTATCCTTCATACTTAGATAATTGGAAAAAGGACTAACATCACTCATATTGTAAAACATATAAAAAAAAATTGTGTACTCAACCTTCTTTTAAAATAGAATTCAGTTGATGATATCTCGAGTAGGGAACTTCATAATCCTTATGAATGTGTCTGTGTTTGTGCGTTTTCATGCCTGTGCGTATTCGTATGTATTTTTCTCATTTTTGTGTCTGTATCAGTGTACATCTGCGTGTCAGTTAAGATTATTATAAGCTTAGAGTAAAGGGAAATACATAAATCTATTGATAGATATGGTATAATCCAGCTTAATCTCTAACCACTATTAATAATGTTTCTAATTATTCCTCGGATGCAGTAGAATGAATCCAAGGAAAATAAATAAATAGATAATAAAGAATAAGTAGATAAAGTAAAAAATCTTCCACGGATGACATTCTCATGTTACTAATATCAAGTGAGGAAAGACAACTATTCCTAGAAAAATCTTTTGTAATGAAAGAACTCCCTAAGGTCTTCTCACGGAAGGTTTCCATTCCGTTCCAGAGAAATATTAGGCTAAAATGAATTCTCTTATTCAAGTTCGCGGAACACGAAGATTCGAGGTCACGGAGGCTGGCGGCCATTAGCCTACCGCGGGAGACGCGTTTCTCGCCGGGTCCCAGCTCGATGGGTTGGGATGGTGGGATGGCCCGCGCCCGCCTAGATTGACTGCATGACTCTCCTCTCCTTCTTCTTCTTCTTCAGTCTTCACTGTCTGTCTCTGGTGGTGATGATGATGGTGATGGTGGTGGTGATGGTGGTGGTGATGGTGGTAGTGGTGGTGGTAGTGGTGGTGGTGATGATGATGATGATGATGATGACGATGACGATGACGATGACGATGACGATGACGATGACGATGACGATGATGATGATGATGATGATGATGATGATGATGATGATGATGATGATGATGATGATGATGATGATGATGATGATGATGATGATGATGATGATGATGATGATGATGATGATGATGATGATGATGATGATGATGATGATGATGATGATGATGATGATGATGATGATGATGATGATGATGATGATGATGATGATTGCGTTCACTATGAATGTAACACCCTGCATTTTTTTTTTTTGGGGGGGGTTATATTGTCGCATTCAAGAAAGATTAGAACGCCACAATCACTGTTTCCGAAGTTCTGCAGACTTTAAGTTGTTTATAAGTCTACCTGCCTATCTATCTACCGAGGGCTCTTTCCCCATCATAAGGGGGGTAGCCAAATCAAAAGGCATGCATCCACTCCTAATCATTTAATTCCCACCCATTCCACATCTATCCACCCCCCTTTCGTCCTCATCTTCTCTCCGAGTAAATGACGGGCCATGTCTGTATCCTGCCCACTGCCCTGGGTCAGAAGCAATGTAGTAAGGCACAGCACATAAACAGCAAGGCCGCTCCTCTTAATCGGCAACACCCTCCCCGTTCTTCGTTCTCTCATGTGAAAAAAAGAAGACGAGGAGAAATCCTTTCGAGCTGTGTCAAAATATCATTCACACATAACCTCTCCCTAATCCCCCATCATCTTCCACCCACTTCCATCCTTGCGTCATAGTCACCTATACACAGCCATTCTCCACTCACCCCTATCTCATTCCTTCTCCCTTCCATGCTCAATAGTTAAATTCCTCTCATACTCGAAGCCCCTCTCACCCCATCCATCCATCTCATCTTCGGTCGTTCCCTCAGGTTCACTCCATCCACCTCTGCCTTTCACACCTCTTTTTCTAAACTTTATTAACTCATTCTTTCCATGTGTCCAAACTAGCCTAATACTCTTTCATCAGACCTAGCTTCCGTCTCCTTTTCCATCCATGCTCTCCTCATTTCTTCGTTTTTCACTCTATCCAACCTTGTAACTTCATAAAGTGTGTAGCCAGTAACCAAAGCGGTGTCGCTTAGCCAGAGATGACGTCATTGATATAAACTGTTATAGGTAAGGGTATTACTATCACTACATTATAAATGTTGATAGGCGAACCTTGTCAAGCCTTATACACATTAAAATCGACTCAGTGTCGCCTTTCGGTGCAAGAGGAACATGATCTGTCAGAGTTTAGTCTGGTGAGGCGACACCGCTTTTATTGATGTATGTGCAATTGAACCACTTTCTGACGTGCAATCTTTGGGATCTAGTAACAGAGATGCAAGAAACTATCAGAGCAATTAGTTGCGAATGAACAAGCCGAATCTCTTGTTACTTATTAATAAAACTATCATTGAATTGAAACTTCTGCCATTACCAATGCATGCTATCTAAGCAATTATTTTTTCCTCTCAAATGGTGGAACGTATTTTGATAATTACGTCATTATGTGTATGAATGTTTTCCTTTCCTTCATGCTTTACCTATGTGTGTAAATTTTTATGTTATATGTACTTTCATCATGTATTATGGACAATATCTTTTCTATTTCCATTTGCATGTTCTTATGTAAGTGCAATTTGCACCACTGATATATCCAATGTGCGATCCTGTTTTACCTTACGCACTCAACTTCACATCTTATGTATGTAGTCAACATTGTAAAAGTACCTCTTCTTTCTATGCACGCAAACGGTTGGTAAATACGATTATAGAAACACACTCATCCCTTCACCCGGCGTCATTCAAATCTAAGCTACTCTCATGACTAGAACTACCTTAGGCTAGTTTAGACCCATGAGAAGACTTATTTGAATTTACCAGCCAAATAACCCATTTTCCCAATTAGGGTCTTTTTATCTTATTTATTATATACTATATATTTAAACTTAGAACCCACTGTCGGTGGAAAAAGATAAAAAGTGAGATGATTGTTCCTGTATATTCCGACCACTCTCTATGGTCCTCTTCAGCAGAATGATTACAAAGGTATAGTACAAGAATATATACATAGTAATAAGGTACATGAAGGGGGACATGGGAAGACACAGGTGAATTTACCCTGTGTCTTCCCATGTCCCCCTTCATGTACCTCATTACTATGTATATATTCTTGTAAAATACCTTTGTAATCATTCTGCTGAAGAGGACCACAGAGAGTGGTCGAAATATACAGGAACAATCATCTCACTTTTTATCTTTTTCCACCGACAGTGGGTTCTAAGTTTAAATTTTACCAATGTGTTACGACATTAGTGCAATCTAATATACTATATATGTTTTTGGTCTATTCGGTTCAATTATCTTATTCTCTTATGTGTTATGACTTTTGTATATAGGAACCTGCCTTTGTTTTGTATATATATATATATATATATATATATATATATATATATATGTATATATATATATATACATATATATTTAAATATCAATATGTTTTTGTTACTTAAATTTCACGTTTAATATTCCTTTTGGAATCTTCTGATTTTTATTACCCTGCCTCTAGTCCTACAGTAAATGGCCCGGCTACAGACCAGATAACTCACTCTAAGGCTGACTAATAGATGTGTGACCCATAGGCTCCCTGAAACGTAACAATGTATACTGCAGAGTCCAAACAGAAGATAATTTATGTAGGTAATTTTCAAGGTTTAAATGTTTATGGCAAGTAATCATAATTATGGAATATAAGAATACTAATTTGAAACCCGTATTTTTTTTTTCATAATAAGCTTCATCCCTCTTTCCGGTTCAAATACCAGGTACATTATTTTCTAATTAAAAGTACGCTGGCAATATGTCATAAATCACGGCAGTGTCACTTAAATGAATCAAAATGAATCAGTGGAGCGCATTCTTTTTTTAATTATAATGAATGAAAATTATACAATTACAAGGGATCATGTTGACAACAAGGCTGATTTAGAACGACTTGTAGCAAAAAGTGCGTGGACCAGTGTCACGGTCACCCAGAGAACTATGTCAACCAAGGGTGTATCAAAAGAAACAACTATAAAGAAACTTAGGGAAACATTAATCATTGCAGATAAGGTTATAAGTTCATTACGTGCCGTGACATATCTCCCTCAAACTAAATACTTAGGAGGAAATCTATTCCTCTACAATATTTTTCACTCCAGTCTGCTCTCAAAACCAACTTGTTGGTTTCCTGCTTTGATTTTTGTTTTGTTTGTTTAACATTGATCTCTCTATTCTCCATAATGCTTCCCTTAAGTTAGTCTCCATCACCTTCGTCAATTTTCAAGTATTACATTCGTAGATTATAGCTGGCCATATACACTGATTGTAAAGTTTACGTTTCAGACATACGTGCAACAGATATTTCATTCATATCTATTTATATGTATCCAACATTTTCCAGCCAAATATGATACATATTTTATTTCGTTTTAACAATCATTAGATTTACCATCTGACCTAATTTATTATATTTTTCGATTTCTTCCAGGATTTCACCATCAATTATAATTGGTTTCAAGTTGAACATTACTTTTATTTGATTTTTTTTTTCAAACTAGAGAAGATATAATTGCTTTCAAGTTGAACATTACTTCGATTTTATTGATAAATTTATTCTTATCTATTTATTTTTTCAAATTAGAGAAGTTAGTCCGATAGGGGGATGGGAGATGGAACAAATGTGTTCTTGGCTGGATTCTGCGAGATGGAAAGGATAGAAGAGGAAAACCAGATAGAAAGTTGAAAGAGTTGATAAAGAAGTTTACAGGAATGACGTGGAGGAGGTAGGTACAGTCTTGTGACTCAAGGAAGCGTTTAGGAAAAAACTGTGATCAGCAGTGAATTGCGAATGACTAATTGGTTGATTGGTTGACTGATTTAACTTGTTTCATTTGGTAATTTGTGTTATAATTAGTACAAACAATGTATGATGTAGAACTTATTTGGTCTTAAGAATCAACTCTTTTGGTGATGTTGTTGGTTGCGTGAATTGTGTTGTAGCAACGATCAGATGATTATCATGTGTCTGAGTCGTGGTGAAAGCTTCCCAAAGAAGTCTCAGTGACTATCAAATCTAATCAACCCGGGGTTCACCAAAAGCCGAACAAAATCATCTGGACTTAGTCATAAGAAATATATACTTGTGGACCATTCTGTTGATTGAATAATGAGTGCAAATTGGCTAGCTTCGAAACTCTTTGTACACTTATTACTGTAGAAAAAAGTTAGGTTGTGTATTACTTTGTACATGTCCCTGAAGCTCCCCAAATACTTGACTGATTATGTTGAAATTCTATACATAACACCTTTAAGAGCCCAAGAGTATAGTAGGCTATAAAGTGACTATACAAGTCTTTGACGCGTCTGTCTAATTCTCCTGGTCTAGGCACACATGCCAAGATACGAGGTCGCTCTGATGGATCCTTGCTCAAAGTCATGCACATACGTTACGAGAGGAATTTGTCGCATTTGTATGTGTACCTAATAAAAAGCAGTTTTGCTGAAGTGCTCTTGTGGGCGACACGTATATTATCTCGTGTCTCTGTGTTCATATTACGTGAACAAATTTGTATTCAAGTGCTTACATAAACACATTGTCAGACTACATTCTCATGGCTAGAAATAAATATTACGTAAAAGCAGTTGTACTCAAGTTCTTGCGAAAACAGTTATGTTCAAGTGCGCACTCAGTCCTTATGGCTCAGCGTACAGGCATCACACACTTGAGTATACGTATATGCATACAGTATCTATAAGTGTGTATGCAAGTATGTATTCATGAATAAAGGAAGAGGGAAGGAGGAGAAGATGAGGAGGGGGTAAGGGAGGATTAAGGTAAGGAAACAGGGGGCGGGACGGAAGAGGGTAGAAAGCGTCCGAATGGATGAGGGTGACAACACACTCCAGAACTGTGAGGAACCCAACTACGAATTCCTTCCTCAACGGGACCTAAGCGACTTTTACCGGGAAGTCAGATGGTTCTCTCCTGACTCTCAAAGCTAGAGGGAGAGCCAACACTTCTAGCTGAAAGCTCAGAATCTTGGCCCACCTTTAGATCCCCGGGCCATTTCTGTCCGCCATATCCTGCGGTTCTCTGAGTTGGTGTAACTCATCCCTAGTCACGAGAACTAGGGAGATATAGTTCACTATAGAGCGAACTGCCGTCAAAGGTTTGAATGATTCGGAATGTTGCACAGAGTGACTTTCTGCTATTTCTTTCATGACCTTCATTCGAGCTGTACCTCTCATCCATTCAACCCAAGGTACTAGAATTGGTGGACCCTGTCCGGACTGAAGTCCCGGATGGAGGGAGACTTTTCCTTTAACGGAAGCTAAATGCTTTGATTTCGGTGCCGAGTTTTTGAGGCCTAGCCTCTAGTTCTCAGCCGCTATAACATTAAGGCAGCGTTGTGCGTTGACGAAGCACTAGTACTTTCCAGTTACAATTAGGGTGATATAATTTTGCGCCTACCAGGACAATAGAAATCAGTAAATTGAGCAGGTTTGGGTTAAGTCCACTCTGAGGAGTGCTATTCTCCAGTGCCCTGGTCTCAGACAAGTGACCAAGCGAGCCAACGCGGTTCGATGATCAAGATAGTTGTCGATCTAGGCAAGTAACATACCGTAGACTTTCTTGCAAAGTTGTCTAGTATGGTCGTGGGTCCTTGGGCCAGTTAAAAGTCACTGTCAGGAATCGGAGAGCAGTGTGGCATTCAGACCCGGATCTAAACGAATGCGAAACCAGCACGCTCCCGATTAAGCCACCAGTGCGAGAGGAATGGTATATTTGAGGGCCTTTTCCAAGTCCAAGAGGGATGCCATTGACCGAAGTGAGAAGGGTTTCCTGCCTGTGGGTCATGCCGCTGCATCAACGATAAGCATGTAAATGCTCATGCACGAGGCCTAGCTTCCACAACAGCTTGTTGAGCACCGTACGTATGTATGTATATATGCATTTATGCATGTATGTATGTTGGGAGAAAAATAGGGGGAGAGGAAGGTGAAGGAAGGGTATAAGGAGAACAGGGAAGGCTCAAGGGATTGTCGTCAATAGACGGAGTTTCTTTTCTTGGTGGAAAGTGTCACACTGGAATTGCAAAGGAGAAATTCTATGAAGTTAGCAGAACGAAGGGATAGGAGGGAGAAGATAAAAGTGATTAACATTCCCTTTTAAGCGGAGATTAGTCAAAGGATTAAGGATTACAAAGGTGGAGCATGGCGACAGGAGACCTTTTGGTCCATATCTAGGTCAGATGTGAAAAAAATCATGATAATAATGAATTGATAAATAAAAACTATAATAATGTAAATAACAGATAAAATACATTAATAAATGGATAGGTATAGTTAGATAAACAAACAGGTGAATAGTCTCCAGTCATAAAGAAATGCTGCGTGACTCTGAGTCGTAGGGATATTACTAAAATCACTAAACTTTAAACGACACAAAGCTTATGCAGTTAGTTTCATATGGTAACGTGAGGGTGACGGATACGCAAGGAGAGAAAAAATATATAAAGAGAGAGTGGTAGAAAGACGAGTTGTGAGAAGAGGAGGGGAATGGGAAAGAGAGGAGGAGAGAAGAAAACGAGGAGGAGAAGAGATGAAACAGAGTAGGAGGAGGGAGAGGAGGAGGAGAAGGGAGAGGAGGAGGATATAAAGAGAAAACAGAGGAGGCAGCAGGCAATATAAGTACAAAGAAAGGAGAAATTCTGGCAGGTTAACAGGACGAAGGAAGAATAAAAATTATCAGCTTTCTTTTTGCAGAGGAGATAATTTTCCAGTCATGAAACAATGTTGCATGACTGTCCCGTAGGAATATCACTAAAATCCATAACATTTTGATAATGAAAAACTTATACAGTTAATTCCTTATGATAGGCGGATGGTGAGAGATATGCAAGAAAATAAAAAGAGGAGAAAGGAGAGGGGTAGAGAAATTAGGGGAATGGGAAAGAGGGGAGACGAGGAGGAGGAGAGGAGAAGAAGTGGAGGAGGAGAGGAAGAAGAGAGAAGGAGAGGAAGAAAGGAGGACAGGAGGAGAGAAGGAATAGGAAGAAGAGGATGGGAAGAGAAAATAGAAGAGACAACAGGCCATATAAGTTCGCAGAGAGCTACACGGGTGATATAATTTTGTTGAAGTGCACGAACTAAAGCAGAAGAGCTTCCAGGTACTCCTGTGTTCCTTTCTGGAACAGGACAGAGAGAAGAGAATGGAATGAAGAGGAAAGAGGGGAATGTAGAACAGCAGAGAGGAGTGACAGGGGAAAGGGGCTGGAGAGGTGAGGGGAGGAAAAAAAGTTGTTAGGGGAGAGAGAGTAGATGTGAGAGAAAGAGAGGAGGGGAAGGGAGGAGAGGGGAGAGGAGGAGAGGGGAGAGAAGAAAAGAGGGAAAAGGAATGGAAGGGGGAACAGAGGAACAACGTGGAATGGAAAAGAGGGGAAGGGAAATGTTGCAGAAAAATGTGAAGTTGGACAGAGAATGAAAGTTGGCACAAGTGTCGGGATCTTTGACCAAAAAAAAAAAAAAAAAAGTGCCATGCAATGTTTTATCGAGTCTATTCATTTCAAAAGGGGGTGTTTTATGTATAAAAAATTCCTACAGGGTTAACAGAACGTAACAGCCAGCAGGGCCCAGAGAACAAGGGAGAACGAAGTGAGTTTAATCGTTAGTTTGTAAAAAAAAATCCTATCGATGTCTCGACATCCTGCGTATTTTTTTATTCAACCTACAGAAGATTTCTTATGTAGCCGAGAAGGGACACTGGTCTGTATGAAATTTCGACCAAGCAAAATCCAAAGAAGATTGAAGTATCACTCCCCGTTTTAAGCGAACGAAATTACTCGCGTTTGCTAGAACCTAAACTATGGAGCGCGATGTAGTATTAATGGGTTTGACAGGGCAAAGCTCCAATTGCTTTATGACGCCTGCTTCCCTGATTTCCTCTGTCGTAAAGTCTTTTACTTGGATAACTATTCCCTTTTAGTTCGTCATTACTCATATTCTCATTTTTCTTGCATGTTTCTAGGTATATGCTCTTCTGCCTATTCATTATTTTTAATACTAAAACATATCGTTCGCAAACAACCCTAGGCAGTGTTAGGCAAGTCTGTTCTCAATATTGTGTGATATTATTACGTAAGTCGAAAACTTATTCACATTCTTTTGTTCCATTCTTAACGTTATACGTGGGAAGAGTAGGAGTGAAGTACATCCTACAGATTATACTCTGGCCAAAGTACGAGGGTTTTATTGAGCTATTTTCGAGGTAAACCTCAGGTTTACGGAGAGTCTTGATTAACTAAGGCTACGTTTTCTGAACTAAAAAGGAAAGTCGTTTAGCGTGTGTGATATATATACATGTATATGTTCGTCTCTTATTTCATATTATTTGTTTGTTTGTGACCTTTCCTTAGCTCATTTATGTAACACTATTTCTGTATATTTACGCACTAACTATTGTATGTATTATTCTGCCTTGAGAATGAAGCTGTGTAACTTCGAAACGTTGGTACCGAAATATCTACTAGTTTGACCATCCTGCCTCAGTGCTGAAATGTCCTTTCCTGATCTTCTACATAGATTGCCTCTTGAAATACGTCGCCTTGTACGCAGTATTGAACAAGTTAACAAGAAAATTGTGAGTTGTCATCATGCTATTATATATAACATTTCTTCCCAGAGGAAGAACCTCCTGCCTAAGTATACACATACATATATGAATATGTCTATGTTTATGTCTATGTCTATGTCTATGTCTATGTCTATTTATATGTATATGTGTATGTGTATTTATATGTCTATGTCTATGTCAATGTCTATGTCTATGTCTATGTCTATGTCTATGTCTATGTCTATGTCTATGTCTATGTCTATGTCTATGTCTATGTCTATGCCTATGCCTATGTCTATTTATATGTATATATGTATGTGTATTTATATGTATATGTATATGTATATGTATATGTAAATGTAAATGTAAATGTAAATGTAAATGTAAATGTAAATGTATATATATATGTATATGTATATGTATATGTTTATGTATATTTTCTTGTAGAAACACAAGGCGGAAAGCTAAATAGTTTTCACTTTTGATTATTTTATTGAATGTAGCTTCTGTACAGCGCACGGTCTTCTTGTCTTCATCGTTGATGTTTCTCAGCATTTCTCCAATTGTTGCCGACGTTTCTGAACTTCCTGGTTTCATCTTTTGGGCGATATGATGATTTTTTTTGTGGGAGGGGGGGGGGCATTAACTGCTCCCACGGGCTTCATGTAAGCCCGAACAATAAGGTTTATTTCACCCTTTCTATATGAATACAGGAGGGTTTGTTTCACCCTTTCTACAGAGACCAGTGCTTAGATGGTGTTTATGTACAAAAGATAGGAAAGATATACATCCTTTTACTAATACACAATAGAGTTACATTTAATTTATGGGGCTTATACCTAAAGACAATGAATAGGATAAACAGAGAATAAGCAGGACAACGGGAATGAACAGGACATATACATGATAGACAATTAATATCTATAACATATAACACTTAACACCTAAACTTAAACAGGGGGTTTATATTTCCACGATCGTGCGCAGCTCATACTGACTGTGCAATTGGTAGAGATGGCTCACAAGATCTTCGGGAGACGTCGGAGGTCCTGTCCTCAGGAGACCAGTTTCGGGACAGTCACAGAGGTAGTGGCGCAAACAGGCGTTAGGAGCATGGCAGTGTTGCCAGGTACGATCTACTTGGCCGCTGCTGCGACTGGTTTGCCACAAGCAGCGATCCTCCAGGCGCAGTTTGAAGAGCAGTGTCTCGATATTTCTCGATGTGGAGGGAGGCAGGACAAGGGATTCGTACTGTGTGATGTCCTTGTACCACCTGGCCCTCCCAGACACCTGTGTTTCCAGTCTGTGCTGCTGGAGAATCCACTGCGTGTACACTTGCGTCTTGGTCCGAGAGCTCATTTGAAACCTACTGAGAGGAACGACGACATCTATCTTGGGTCTCCCGTGAGCAGCCGCTGCCTCGGCGTCAGCCAATTCATTTTCCTGGATACCCAGTTGGATGGACACCCAGCGGAATGTGGTTGTTCTTCCGAGCTGTTGTGACTTGTGGAGGTGGACTAAGATCGTGGAGATAAGGCGCATAATGTCGCTGGGCACTGCGTGCTTTAGACTGCCTAACAGGCTCATTGAGTCAGTGTAAATCATCACAAAACCAGTTTGCGTGAAAAGGACATGTTCAAAAGCCCCTCAGACCGCTATTGCCTCCGTCTGAAGGGTGGGCGCGGAGTCACTGACTGTCACGAACGCGGCTCCGGCCGTGCGTGGTTTGGAAGGGTCAACGGAACCACCCGTATAATAAAAGACCACGCTTTCTGGCAACGTCATGGCTCGAATGTCTGCAGGGCCGCATGCACTTTTCTTTAACGGAAGAGTTGCACGTGAGAGAACCGCAGGGTTCGGACTCCACGACGGTGGACTCTGGTAGTTCGAGGGGATAGTCAATACCTTTCTCGAGGAGAGGGTGTTGAATCCAAGTCTATAGTTAGACGTCTTGAAAATCTACACAAGAAGATCATCAATCCATCTATTGCTATTCTTTAATTATATATATATATATATATATATATATATATATATATATATGTGTATATATATATATATGTATGTATATATATAAATATATATATATATATATATATGTATATATATATATAACTACAAAGTAATGTCGTAACATTTTCGTAAAATTCAACAAGAACCCACTCTGTTGGATAAGAAGAAATGAAATAGATGATATCCATATATTTCGATCACGGACTGTGATCCTCTTCAGTGGAATACAGAGTAGTGGAGCAAAAGGCATGTCTTATATACAGAGAAAGAAGAAGGAACATGGGTAGGGCTCAAGTCACCTGCCTTCACTAAAGATGGTAATAATTTATTGACTGCCCAGGTAGTAATGCAGTCTGGTGACCATTGTTCATTAGAAATATTAAAATTAGGAAATTTATTTATCAAGGAGGATTCTATTATTTTCAAAGTGCAGTTCTAAAATTAAAATAATATAATCCTCCTTGATAAATAAATTTCCTAATGAGTGATCATATATGTCAATGAATAAGTGCGTTGAAGAGTTGCTAGATAAAAAAAATGAGTGAAAGAAGCAAAAGAAAATAACAGAAGAGGCGAAACAGAAGAAAAAGAGGACATGGGGAAAGATAGGAAGGGAGGTGTAGGGTGAGGACGGGGGGGACGAGGAGAAAAGATATTCAGGAAAGGCGAAGAAGTGGCTTTGGATCTGGGACGCAGAGAGACTGAAAATATGGACGCAGGAAGAGATAGGGAGAGGCGCGAGGGACCCATGGGGCCACATTAAACCCAGATGCAAATGCCAATACTCCCATTCCTGTGCAAACACGGATTCTTTATATCGATAGCGGGAGCTCAGTGAATGGAGTAGCCCGGAATATCTGGCTATCTTGTAGCAAAAGCTCCGGCTCTTCTTGGCCAATACCACGAATTTCACTGACACGAGGCTGTTCATCACGAGCTTTAATTCACCCAAACGTGTTCTGTATATATCACGGGGAGGTATGACGAAAGGTTAGACATTTTCTTTTTTTAATGGATAAGAAAAGTGGATTCGTCGAGTGATATAGAAATAAATAAGGAAATGTGAATTTCTTGCGCGATTGTTTGCACATACAACTCACACAAACTCATACACATACACATTCACTTAAAAAAACACACACATACTTGCACACACATATACATATATACACCACATATATGTGTACACACGCACATACATACTTACACATATACATATATATAGCACATACGAATATGCGCACGCACACACACACACACACACACACACACACACACACACACACACACACACACACACACACACACACACACACACACACACACACACACACACACACACACACACACACACACACACACACACACACACACACACACACACACACACACACACACACACACACACACACACACACAGACACTTAGGCCGCGGTGGACGATTAAACCCCAGCGGACATTAGGCCAGTAGAGATGGCCAAATTCCCCCCATCATCATACACTTGTGATGTGCTCACCCCTAATGCCTTATGTCGTGAACTTCCCTAACGTTAGCCTTTGTATATATGCCCCTTGTGCTCTCCCTGTATTTACTACATTCAAAATACTAACTGCATTTAGCGAGACCTCTGTATACTTTTCCCTATCAATAGTTCCTAATGCCTATAGGAAATCTATTATTCCCCCTTGCTCTTGATCAAAAGACATTGTTCAGAAGACTTGAAAAAATTGACAG
>NC_134795.1:14630402-14640402 GCF_046742065.1 Oratosquilla oratoria | reverse complement strand
GGGCTAGGAAAGAGGAAGTAGGAGGATAGAGAGGATAACAGAGAGAGAGAGAAAAGAGAGAGGTGGTGAGAGAAGGAGGGTTGGCGGTAGGATTAGGTTGAGATGGGTCGATGGGTGGGCGGGAAAGCTCTAAACGAGACGCCCCCGGGAACTGACCTAGAATTGGTCGTAAGAGTCATTTAGAAGATGTAGTGGGTAATAGTATGTGCCAACATACGTATGCCCGTGTGGCCGTTTTCGTGTTTGTGTACATTTGTTTGTGCATTCGTCTTGCGCATGCACGCACACGTGTGTTTGAGTGTGTGCATATATGTATGTATGTATGTATGCATGTATGTATGTATGTATGTATGCATGCATGCATGCATGTATGTATGATGAAGGTGGAAAAAGAAGTCACGGGTCTAGTTCCGAGTTCCTGAGTTTAGACCCGTGACTTTTTTTCCACCTTCATCAACTTGTCACAATGTACCAGCGTATGTATGTATGTATGTATGTATGTATGTATGTATGTATGTATGTATGCATGTATGTATGCATATATGTATGTATACATGTATATATGTATGTATGGAAAAAGTAAAAAGCACCGTCCTCAGAAACAGGCAATTTAATCCCGACGTTTGAAATCCTGTCCGGGGATCGTCCGCAGGGGTTGCAATGGTAAAACTTAATCCTCCTATATAAAAAACCAATACACTGGGCCGAGGCTACCTCGCGGACTCCTCTCATTCTCCCGTCACAGTTACTCAAGTGACCAAATGTCAGGGATTTTGTCCTGGCGTGGGTGTGGATGAAAAGTCCCTATCCCGCTGCTGGTCATAGCCTTTCCGAGGTTCTCGACTGCTGTCGGGTGTCTGTTCCGCTCATCCTTTCCTTTGTCCCTCTGAAAATGGAGTTAAGTGTGTCGGATCTGTTTCTATTGTTTTCGTCACTAACTCACGCTTCCAATAACAGCCTGCTACCCTTCTTGTTGTTTTTGTACAATACATCCGCACCCTGCCAATCAAACTCGTACTGATACTCGTCACATCAGTAATATTGGCTGAAATCACCATGCAGTGCTTCGAGGAGGAAGTCCTAGTAGCAGCGCCAACATCCTAGAAACTGTGGGTACGATACATAGACAACATATTCGCTGTCCTGAAGGAGGGAGAGGTTGACAGTTTCCTCGCGCAGCTTAATTCTAAGAACGAGGATATCCAATTTGAGATGGAGAAGGAGGTTGAAGGCAAATTGCCGTTCCTGGATGTACTGGTGACGCGTAACGGAAACTCTTTATTCACTAGTGTTTACAGGAAGTCTACCGACCGCTTGTTGGATTACGAGAGCCACCACCCGGTATGTCACAAAATGAGTGTGGTGAAGACGTTATGGAGCAGGGCGGAGAAAGTACGTTCAACGGCTCACTCACTAAAAGAAGAAGGAAACAGGCTGAAAAGGGTATTACGGGCCAATGGTTACTCAAACCAAGTGGTAAAGAAGTGGAGTGCACCACAAAAGGAAAGCGACCAAAGCGGGACACCACAAGTAACAAGGGTGACGATCCCTTACGTAAAGGGAACTTCTGAGATTACGGCAAGACTGCTTCAGAGACATGAGGTAGATGTGGCACATAAACCAAGCAACACCTTACACGGTGCTCTCACGAAGGTCAAAGATCGAGATTACAAGAAGTCCAAACAGGTGCAGCCTACGAGGTGAAGTGTATGGACTGCAACGCGCACTACGTTAGAGAGCCGGGGAAAAAGTTGGCCACGAGACTGCAAGAACACCACAGAGCAGTGAACAGGAGGGACCAGAGTTCGGCGACTGTATGTATGTATGTATGTATGTATGTATGTATGTATGTATGTATGTATGTATGTATGTATGTATGTATGTATGAATGTATGCGTGTGTGTATGTATGCATGTATGTACAACTGTACGAGGAGAGATAAAAAGAATCGCAGAATACTGCCATTGCTTAAACGCGAGTAGGTGAGGAAGGCATCACTGAAGTCTTTGCTTGCTGTCAGTTACTTGCACTTAATTATGCAGTGACTAGTATAGAGTGAGGGTTCTCTTAAATAAACTTGCTTTCTTGAATCATGGAAATTAGCAGTTTTGTGTTAAGAGCGTACATTAAATTCTTGTTGACACCCAAATGGAAGGGAATGCAGATTATTGAGGCTTTGCAAAGTTTATGGTGATGATACTTCAAAGAAAACAGCTGTCTACAAGTGAATTCAGCGATTCCGAGAAGGCAGAGAAGACTTGGAAGATGATCCTCACACCGGGAGACCAAGAATATAAAAAAAATTATGAAATGACTGATATTGTTAGGAATCTAAATAAAAAGGATAGAAAAATAACACTTTATCAAATAGCTTTGGTCCTAGAAATATCAAATGGCAGCAAATTCCATTTTGTATGACGAGTTAGGACTCTGCAAACTTTCTGTTCGATAGTTCCCAAAAGCATTGAGCCCAAATCAGTTGCATTTCGAAATTATCTTTCATCGGCGATTCTGAACAAAATTGAAGCTGATGAAGAGCTATTTATGAGTCGAATTATTACAGGTGATAAGATCTGGATCTATCAGTATGATCCTGAAAGTAAACTGAAGTCCAAACATTGGCTTCCAGGTAAATCATCTGGACCAGTTAAGCTCAAATATGAAAGGTTAGTTCAGAAAATGATGATAACCGTGTTCTGGGATTCAGAAGGAGCTATAGTTGTAGATTTCATTGATGTAAAAGGAACTGTTAATGGATCTTACTATGCAGGAGTTTTAAAGACAATGAGGGCGGGACTGACAAAAAAAAAAAAAAAAAAAAAAAAATCAAATTCTCTTTCACCCCAACAGTACAACAACACATTCTGCGGTGGTTGGCCCATCAGACTTCTTTCCAAAGCTCAAGGAATAACTTAAAGGAGCTCGCTTTGAAAACGTGAAAGAAGCTAAAATGCTGTAAACACGTAGTTTCGAGAGAAGAGTGCTGAGTTTTTCAGAAAAGGCTTAAATGAATGGAAACACCGCCTCAAGAAGATGGCGACTAGATTAAAAAAATAAACGGTTTGTGTTTGCTCACTTCATTTAGATACACAATTTTTGAAAAAAAATCGGCATTTTTATTTACCTTCGTATATATGTATGCATGTGTGTATCTACATATGTATGTATGCATGTTTGTATATATTATGCATGTGTGTGTGTGTTTGTGTGAGTGTGCGCGTGTGTGTGCGTGTGCGTGTGGTTGTGTAATGCTGTGATGTATGGGAGAGAGTAGATGGGGGATGGGGGGTGAGGGAGTATGCGTTAATGATATTTTGACACAACCCGAAGGGATACGGAGTTTAGAATAGAATATTTAGAATATGGAATTTATACTACAACCTTTATTTATCTATCACATATAGTACAAATTCACAAAGTTTTGGCTTCGTATAGCAAAAGAGGAATATTAAAGTTGCTGTACTGAACAGGAATTGGAAAGTCAGTTTTATATTATTTTTACACGTTGTTTTCCAAGAAATCCAGGCGATGAACATTTATAATAGTAGCTCGACCACAATTTAAACATTCGAAGAGGCGAAGCACCACACTTGTAGCCTATAATTTAGACTTATTTATATAGTAGTGTGCAATCAAAGACAAATGATGTCTATAAATGTGACCAGTTGAGTGACATCATATATTACGTGTTGCGGTTGAGGCTATTGATCAAAATAACTAAATAAAACGAAACTGTTGAACATTATAAGACAACAGAATTTTCTTTTATTCAATCTGTTTGTAGGTTCAATATCGCGTATTCGTATGCCAGTTTTATTGAGATTTGTGTAATCGTTTTAGATGCAACTTTTTCAATAAGATCGGTAGACTTTCCATAATATAAATCTGCTGCACTACCGATTTATTTTGGATAGTTGAGAAAAACCCGCCGTCATTTATGCGTTAGAGCTTATTTTGATGGACCTGTAAAATGTGTGGGACCTTTCTTATGTATTTTTTGCTGCCACCAGGTGATTTTATTCAGCTGTGTTGGTTACTAAATGTTCTGTGAGACTCACCTATCAAAACAATCAATTAATTATTGGTATGTTGTGCAAGTGTGAGGTTTTAATTGTTCAGTGAAACTCCGGTCATTACTGGTTTCCTATTGTGTGAATCACTTTCGTGACTATAGTCTGTGCGCACCAAGTAGTCCGTTCATAGTGTGGCATACGTGGTGATCTACTATTGGCTATTCTGCCAAATCGACCTTTGTACATGGCTCTCTATCTCTTATTTCCCATCTATGTGCTATTTGATTTATTTCTATATTCTGTATATAGTAAAGGATGTTGCATAATACAATGAGTATAAATTTTTAGAATTATAACAATTATCTATCTTCACTGTAAACCCACTATCGGAGAAATAATATCGTAAGTACAGGAAAACTGTATATTTCGACTACTATCTGTAGTCCTCTTCAGCACAATAGTTACAAGAAGTTAAAGTACAAGTATAACTATTCTGCTGAAGAGGACTACAGATAGTAGTCAAAATATACAGTTTTCCTGTACTTACGATATTATTTCTCCGATAGTGGGTTTATAGTGAACATTTACAAATGTGTTATAACATACCAATTTCCAATTATCTATCTATTTATATACCAAGAGTTTTTCCCCCTTATGAGGGAGGTAGCCTAGTCAAAGGTATGTACCTACTCCCACCCATTCCACTTCCCTCCACCACCCTTTACCCTCCCTCATCTTAGCTCCTCATGGATGACGGGTCATCCCTGTATTCCACCAACTGCCCTGAGTCAGAAGCAATGCAGGAAGACAGTACATACACAGCAAACCCACTTCATGTAATCGGCGACCCCCCCCCCTCGGTCCTCCGATACAGAAAAAAAAAGATAAGAAGGAGAGAAATACCTTCGGACTGCATCAAAATATCCTTCACACACAAGGACCCCTGACCCCCATCCCCCGCCCCTCCCTTCCTTGCATAACACTATCATCTATACACAGCTACTCTCCATTCATCCCTATATCCTACCCCTCCCTTCCTTGCTCAACAGACATTCCCCTCGTGCTCAACGCCCCCTTTACTTCATCCATCCACCTCATCCTCGGTCGTCCCCTCAACTTCACTCCCTTTACCTCTGCCTTCCACACTTTTTTTTTTTTTTTTTACTTAACTTTCTTTACTCGTTCTTTCCATGTGTTCAAACCATCCCAATACTCTTTCTTCAGCCCTAACTACCATCTCCTTTTTCACTCCCACTCTCTTTCTCATTTCCTCTTTTCTCACTCTATCCAACCGGGTAACTCCTAATAACAATCTGAATAAATTCTATGAGGCGCGGCAACGCTTTCTCCCAGCCGAGGTGTCACAGCTGAGGTAGGTGGAATAAGGTGGGTAATCGTTGTTATAATAAAAAAGTGATATTAATTGTACTATACATCTTCCTTTAGTATATAAAGAAAGAAAATAACATATAGATGGGACAACAAAGTAATGTCGTAGCACATTGGTAAAATAATACTAATGATCTACTTTCGGAGAAGAATAGGCGAAAATAAAAAAGTTCGATCACTAACTGTGGTCCTCTTCAGCAAATGTGAAGAGGATCACAGTTAGTGATCGAAATATACGGATCTTTTTACTTTCGCTTATTCTTCTCCGAAAGTGGGTCATTAGCATTATATAGATGGGAAATATGAAATAGAGAGGCATGTACTAAGCCTGATTTGGTACTACGTGAGCCACACCCTAAACGGACTCCTTGGAGCGAACAGAATAAAATGACAGATACCTACAAGTGGTGGTCCTCTGTTGGACTCCGCTAATCTCACGCTATTGTGACATTTTGTCTTTTACTACCATTATTATGTATCGTTTGTAATATATTCACTATTTATCTATTTATTTATTTATCTATTCATTTATCTATATATCAATTAATTCATTGATCAATTAGTTAATTAATTAATCTATTTATTTGATTTATTCATCTATCTATTCATTTATTTATTTATTTATTTATGTATTTATTCATTTATTTATTTATTTATTCATTTATTTCTTTATTTATTTACTTGTTTGTTACTTCATTTATCTATCTATTTATTTTAGGGAATCTCTGAACTATTACATGAAGCATTCCTGAAATCCTCCAGTACGTTCAAATCTTCAAAATATTCCTTTGTATGGTACCATGTCAAAATGTTTCTGCACGTGTGTATGTGTGTGTATGTGTGTGTGTGTGTGTGTGTGTGTGTGTGTGTGCGTGTGTGTGTGTTTGTGTGTGTGTGTGTGTGTGTGTGTGTGTGTGTGTGTGTGTGTGTGTGTGTGTGTGTGTGTATGTGTGTGTGTGTGTGTGTGCGTGTGTGTGTTTGTATGTGTGTCACAGAAGAATGAGTATTATGGACAGGAAGAAATATGTGGTGTGGCTATATCAGCTGGCTGCGAGAAATTCCCCGGAAGAACCGGGCGTTTGTGAATGGAAGAGGAACGGGTGCAGCAAATTAGCAATTAAAAGACACAAAAGAAGCAGAAGCAAAAAAACCGGATGCAGTAAGAGAAAGATGGCTTGAGAGTGGCTGAGGGTGTTATTTCGAAGATATTGGAGAAATAACTTTGAAAGAAAGGAGGATTATAGAGTGCGTGGGGGAGAAATGGTGTGTGAACGAAAAAAGAATGCATGAAAGAGCAATGGGAAATAGGAGGAAAAACAAAATATACAAAAAGATGTATTAATAAATCTATCAAATGAGGAAACAGTCCATAAAGGAAAGATCAATATACCAATTATATCCAGGGACTATTCTAAGCTGAATAAAGTTGTCTGGCGTCAGCCAAAACTGTACAAATAAACAAAATGTACAAAATGTACAAAAATCTATACACTGGGTGATAATAGGTTATAGGTATTAGTTTGATCGATATAGCTGTATATAAAAGAACATGTCACAAAACAAAAGAAAGTGGATGTTCAAAACAAATTATATGACCACATGGTGATACCGAAATGCTTGAGACACACGATGCGGATATGGGAGTAGGAACCATGCTATAGTATGTGTACGAAATAGAAGCATATTATTAACCTATCTGCAACCTATGGGGTGCCTTGTAGTAAATTAATTTCGGTGGATACTGGGTTAAAAGAAAAACGACATCCACCACGCAAACGGTTCGAAAAACTAAGACACAAAATTTGTAGTGAAAATTAAGAAAAATATGAAAATGAAAAAAAAAAAAAAAAAATGAAAATTTAGAGGATATGTGTACATAGAAACAATAATTAATTTCCTACCTAAACTGCCTAGGAAATAAAAACTAGGTAATTTCTTAGCGGCGAGCTACAGATACACAGACATAAATTTATGGATGAAGGTGTAGAGACACGTCAATACCTCCGTTCTCTATGGTTAAGTTTTCCCGCGTAATCTGTTCCTCGATTTCCGATGTCTTGTACCCTGCCAATGTTACTGTAAAAATTGCATTTCACCCTCATCTTCGAGTTACTCCATATAATCTATTTATGTATAATAATCAAGCTTATGTACATACATATATATGGCTGTATTTGCATATGTAACATTTTCATCATACACGCGGAAGTGTGTACTACAGGCTATCGATCCATTAGGAGGTCATTAAGCCTGTTGTGCACAAATAAAATACTACTTTGTCAATAAGGAAACAGTCATTGGTCAAAATATTTGTCATGTTTAACTGAATGTTGTTGAGTCTGCAGTATAAGCGCCTGGTGCTCTGTTATATTTCGTGAAGTGTATGTGTCTTATAGATAGTGTAGTGTTGCAGGTGTTGCACAGGGGAGGAAAAACGCCAGTGATACAAGGATCTAGGTGGGTGATGTAGGCGCAATTCATCCTCAGCCTTGCTATGGCGATTTCCTCCCGTCTATTGCTTCTGTATGATGTTGACCAGTCTGTTATGTGCTCCTTTTGTTTATGTGTGATGTGGACATTTGTCCTACTGGTGTTGACAGTGGGCGTGTAATTGTTTTCTTAAGATTGAATTGAAGGTGACTATGTCTATAGGTATATCTATAATAGAGACATTTTCTAACGCAGATTTGGCCAGCGTGTCCGTTATCTCGTTCCCGGAAATTCCAATGTGGCCGGGAACCAAAGAGAGACTAATGGACTTGTTGGTTGTCGAAAGTGCGCTAATGATTTTGCCCAGGAGAGAATTCCCTATTCGGTTGCCTGACTTAATTGACTGCAATGTACTCAAAGAAACTGAGAAAATAACAAAGTTACTATGTGTGTCAGATTAAGCCTTTTCTATCGCTTTGGATATTCCGAAGATCGCTGATCATGGTGTCGTCATGCGTAGTCCATTCTATGTCGTCAGACATGGGAGGAAATGATATGGATAAATCGATGTATGAAAAAAGTGCCCCTAGCATTGTCTACACGAGTGGGATCGCCAGTGTTTAGGAGGACCAGGTTGTTGATGTTTAGAACTGCCTCCATCTGCTCCCCTCGGGCAGATGTTCTATCACTCCCCCACATGTGATGGTGAGAGTTAAAATCTCCGACTATGATTTTATGGTGTGGCAGCTGTCTTGTAAGCTTATCTACCTCCTGTTGCGGAAATGGTTGGTCAGGAGGTAAATATATGGAGCAGATGGACGCAAGTTTATTCTATATTTTCGTTTTGACAGCGACTGCCTCCAAGGTTGTTGATAGTGGAAGCTCCGTTTGGGGAAGGAAGTCGCTGATAACAACCACGACCCTCCCACCCTCCCTCCAGGCGTGAACCTGTCCTTCCTATAGATGGTAATTTTTTTCAGGTTTAATTGAACACTGGGATTTAGGAATGTTTCCTGTAGACATATAACTGAGGGGTTGATTATAGAGTTGAAAATAGATAGGTCATTTACTTTACTTCTAATACCTTGGCAATTCCACTTGATGATTTTCACTTTATCTATCTTTTTATATTTTCTTTTATTTATTTTTTATTTGCTTCGATTTCTTCCTTTCTTGGCCTTAGTGGGAGTGTTTTGCCCCAGATGCTCGGTCTGGGCTGGATATCGGACTTAATGTTCGTTTACAGGAGCCGGTAATCTCCATGGGAACATCCACTTCCACATGTGTAGTCACACATCAAATCTCTGCAGTGGATTACTCCTCTGCAGGAGTTGAGTAACCTAGGGAGGGAGGCAACAACATCGAAGGTATGAAACTTCTTGGCCTCAAGTAAGTCGCGTGTAGCTTTCCCAGAGTTGGTGGTAACTTGGAGATCTCCGCTTCTAAGTTTCTTAACCTAGTTGATATCATCAGTATAAAAATATAGAAATTTCTTCAGAATAAAGGGATTGAATTCAGCTAATTAGGTTTGGTCAGAATGGTGAAAAACACGCCTAGCCTTATCCGGGTCGATATTAGGGTCGTTAGGGGAAGCGTTTTTAGTTTGCAGAGGTGAAGTTGAAGACACACACACACACACACACACACACACACACACACACACACACACACACACACACACACACACACACACACACACACACACACACACACACACACACACACACACACACACACACACACACACACACACACACACACACACACACACACACACACACACACACACACACACACACACACACACACACACACACACACACACACACACACACACACACAGAATATTGTCTTCATTATAACTCTTGTGATGATAATGTACCTATTCTATTCTGACTAACATTTTGTGTTTCAAGTTTACTTGTATGCCTTGACTAAGAATGTATACTCATTACAATATTTTCATATACATGATCATCTTACCACAATTTGCTATCTAGCTATCTAAATCTGTCTTAAGAGTTACGACTCGACAAACCGTGTCATGCTCTGTGTTATTGTTATGTCCTTGTGTGTTTGTATCTGTTGATAATGGCAATAAACTTATTTTAATCTACTTTACTTTACACTCGCACACACACACACACACACACACACACACACACACA
>NC_134795.1:14615402-14625402 GCF_046742065.1 Oratosquilla oratoria | reverse complement strand
TATTTTTATTTTATTATATATATAATGGATCGTTACAATACATCAATTTCAAACAATAACAATTTCCATATTGTTTTACATACATTGTAAACTACGTGCTTAAACAACACAGGCTTGGCTGCCGTGAGGTTACCTTCTACACTTTCGTATGTATATTATCGATATTTTCTCACATGTATATTATCTCAATACACTCAGACATTATGCAATCTGTACTTAACACACACTTAGATCAAATGTCACATGCTGTGATTCGTAATTAACCTTAGTACATAGTTTCACATGTATTTTCTGTCAATACAATCAAACATTATGCATTCGGTACTGGGCACACTTAGATCAAATGTCACATTCCGTGATTCATAATCAACCTTAGTACATATCATACAATTTGCTTGTATAATATCACACATCAAGATATTTCCATACATTGTGCACTCGGCACTCACACTTTTTTCTGTACTCTCCTCTTCCCTCTTGCTGTTTATTTCTTCTATTTTTGATATGCCTTCCTCATTCCTAATCTTCTCCTCCTCCTCCTCCTCCTCCTCCTCCTCCTCCTCCTCCTCCTCCTCCTCCTCCTCCTCCTCCTCCTCCTCCTCCAATTTCTCCTCCCCACCACTCTTCTATGTCTTCCTCATTCCTAATCTTCTCCTCATGCGTATCCTCACGTCCTCCTCCTCCTCCTCCTCCTCCAATTTCTCCTCCCCACCACTCTTCTATGTCTTCCTCATTCCTAATCTTCTCCTTATGCGTATCCTCACGTCCTCCTATCCTCCTCCACCTCCTCCTCCTTCTCCTCCAATTTCTACTTTTCCCCACCCCTCTTCTTCATTTTTCTCTACTCTCTTCCTCAACCTCCTCCTCCTTCTCCATCTCTTGCCTCCGCCCCTTTCTCCTGCTCTTCGTGTTACTCTCCTCTTCATACTCCTCTTTTCCTCCTCTTCTCACTTCTTCTCCTTCCCTCCGCCTCCAACTCCCTTTCGTCCTCCTCCTCTTCCTCTTCCTCTTCCTTTTCCTCTTCCTCTTCTTCTTCCTCATCCTCTTCCTCTTCCTCTTCCTCTTTCTTCTCCTTATAACACTTCTCCCTCTCTTCCCTACCTCATTCTCATCATCGTCCTCCTCCCCCTTCCTCTTTCATCACCTTCCCCTCTTCCTCCTTTTCCTATTCCTCCTCCTTTTCTCCTTCTCCATGTCCACCTCTTCTTCAGCTCCATTTCCTCCTTCTCCTCCTTGATTTTATTCTCCTTCTTCTCCTTCGCCTCCTCCTCCTCCTCCTCCTCCTCCTCCTCCTCCTCCCTCCTCCTCCTCCTCCTCCTGCTCCTCCTCCTCTTCCTTCTCTTCCTTCTTCTCCTTCACTTTCCCCTACCCCTCCTTCTTCTGATCCTTCATCTTATCCTTCTTGTCCTCCTTCTCTTCCTCCTCCTCTTCTTCTTCCTCCTCCTTTTCCTTCACCTTTACTTCTTAATCCTTCTTTCTCTTCCCTCTCTCAGTCTACACCTACCCATCCACTTTTTCTTTCTTTTCCTTCTTCTCTTCCTCCTACTGACCCTCTTCCTCTTCCTTATTTTGTTCTCTTTCTCCTGTTTCTCCTCCTCCTCCTCCTCCTCTTCTTCCTTTCCTCCGCCACCCATTTATTTTTTATTTTATTTTTGTGTACTTTTTTTTTTTTTTTTTTTTTGTCGAGGGGTCGCCCCCTCTGTACCTGGTTTATATTCTTTGCGCAACGTGCGAGTCGTTTGGCAAATTGTCGCCACGAACCACTTGTTAAGTTGCCACTCGGAGCCAATTACCAAAGTGCCATTCAGGTCCGACGAAAACTGTTTTGCCATGAGCTATTACTGGAGGTATTGGCAAGAAGCATTTGTCAAGGCGCCCACAAGAGCTTGTAATCAATAATTCACTTCGTGTTATCAGTCCAGGCATAAGCGAGACATCCATGACACTATAATGGGGAATGGAGTTCCTTGTCACTTTTCCAGGCTTGGAAAGGATTACAAAGGATTACAAAGGCAGAGCATGCCGACAGGAGACCTTTTGGTCCATATCTAGGTCGGATGCGAAAAAATCATAATAATAATAAAATAATAAATAAAACTATAATAATGTAAATAACAAATAAAATACATAAGTAAATGCATAGGTATAGTTAAATAATAAACAAACAAGTAAATAATAAATAATAATAAATCAACATATAACTAATGATAAATGGAAATCAGACAGACAAATGATAACAAAACAAAAACAAATAATATAAAATAAATTATAAGCATTACAGCATCTTGCTTAGGTGTTTATCTAAATGATTCTTAAAGCTGTATACACTGTATATGCCTACCACATAAAGACTATCCACCTTATTTTTTGTCTTCTACATTTATAGAAATTTTATATTTACATTTCGATTAGTAATATCATCAATCATAAATCCTTCATCCTACCGTCAAAAGTTTAAGTTCATTTCTCCCTAACTTCTTATTTGGCAAAAATATTTCGTCAGACAGTTTCATTCTTCAGTGGGTTAATCGAAAATGAACATACGTGGTATTTCATTGACATGCCGGCAATCCAACTGATAAATTCTGCCAATTACAATGATGATATGCTTTATACTTTTTTCCAGAAATGGATTTGCAAAAGCGCAAACGTTTGCGCGCCCATGTGTGTGTGTGTTCATGTTTTTACTATCATCCCCAAATAAGTTTACATTAATGCCGATTCTATTCGTTATATAATTGATATACAGGTGCCAGAACCAAGCACTGAAGTACCCTACTCTGTACATACATACATACATAAATACATACATAAATACATAAATACATACATACATACATACATACATACATACATACATACATACATACATACATACATACATACATACATACATACATGCATACATACATACATACATACATGCATACATACATACATACATATATACATACATACATACATACATACATACATACATACATACATACATACATACATACATACATACATACATACATGCATACATACATACATACATACATACATACATACATACATACATACATACATACATATCCCAAAGGCTTTTTCCCCCTTACACGGGGGGTAGCTAAAAAGAAAAAGGCATAGAAATCACTCCCACCCATTCCATCCCCTACATACTCCACTCCCTTCTACTCTCTTCCCTCCCTCTCATCTTGGCACCTCCTGGATGACGGGTCATCCCTGCATCCTGTCCACTGCCCTGGGTCAGAAGCAGTGCCGCAATACATAGCACATCCACAGCAAGGCCGCTTCATAAATTCGGCGACCCACCCCTCTCCGTCCCCCCACTCTGTAATCCAAATTTTCGTCTCTTACTGCTGTTGTTATATGTCTATTAATTAAAAAAGTAAGGTAAAAGTAAGGTGATGAGATGTACAAGGGGTGAAAGTGGCAGTAGACTGGAAGTGAACATTAAGGGAGAGCGACTGGAGGGAGTGGATAGTTTTAGATACTTGGGTGCAAGTGTAGCAGGAAAAGGTGGAGTGAAGGTGGAGGTAGAATGTAGATTGAGAGAAGCGAGTAAATGCCTTGGTGGTTTAAAGAGTGTAATGAGGAATAGACATTTGGGAATGGATGATAAGAGGAGACTGTATGAAGGAGTGATTGTGCCAACAGCACTGTATGGGGCAGAAACGTGGAACATAAGAGAAGAAGAGAGAAGGAGTTTGAATGTGTTTGAGATGAGGTGTCTGAGAAGTATGGTGGGGGTTACTAGGCTGGATAGAGAGAGAAATGAGGAGGTGAGGAGGAGAACAGGGGTGAAAAAGGATTTGGGAAATAGGGTTGATGAAAGAATATTAGGATGGTTTGGACACATGGAAAGAATGAGTGAAGAAAGACTAGTAAAAGAGGTATGGAAGGCAGATGTGGAGGGAGTGAACATGAGGGGACGTCCTAGGATGAGGTGGATGGATGGGGTGAAGGGGGCTTTGGGGAAGAGGGGAATGTCTGTTGAGGAAGGAAGGGAGAGGACGGAAGACAGAGGTGAGTGGATAATGGTTGTATATGGATGATGTTGTGACTGCATGAGGAGGAATGGGCAGGGGGGTGGGGGTGGGGTAGTATGTGTGAGTAAATTTTGACGCAGCCCGAAGGGATTTCTCCCCGTCCTCGCCTTATATGCAAAGGGGGACAGAGAGGGGGGGTCGCCGATTAAATGAAGCGGCCTTGCTGTGGATGTGCTGTGTCTTGCGACACTGCTTCTGACCCAGGGCGGTGGGCAGGGTGCAGGGATGACCCGTCATCCAGGAGGTGCTCAGATGAGAGGAAGGGTGGGAGGGGTGTGGAGTGTATTTAGGGATGAAATGGGTGGGAGTGTTTTTATGCCTTTCCCGTTTTGGCTACCTCCCTTGGAAGGGGGAACAGGCGTTGGTATAGGGAGGTATGTATTACTTAAAAAATCTTTTACCCATTCCAGTGTACTTTCTACCTCCTGTGTTTTTAACTTTCATGTTGATATTTTGTGTGATACCCTGTAAAACGTCTTTTCCAAGTCTAATTGTACACATCCCCAACCTCTCTTTCTTACAACACGATAACCATTCTCGAAAAATATTAATGAGTTGTTTACACGAAGTTTTCCTTCTCTGATTCGAAATTGATCGTCAACCAAGATTCCTCTCTTCTTCATTGTCATTCTTCTATTTCTACAATTTCCTCGTATATTTCGGTTGTCGTACTAGTCAAGAACACTAGTCTATAATTAGTGGCAGCCCCCCTATCATATTTCTATAATATTGGTGACACATTTGCAGATTTCCAATCTAATCGCACCTTCCCCTCTTCCAGAGAACAGTTGGTGTATTTCATCCACTAGCTGCTCATTCTACACATTTTCAGTATCCAATTTGTTGTCCCTCTGGCCCTGAGGACTTCCTCACTTTCTGTTTCTCTAGTAATTAAAATGCTTCTCATACTTCCACTGCTGTGTTGTTAATGACATCTTTCCTCTTTTCACAAATTTTTCCTTCCTATTTCTCTTCCTTATACTCATGAGAACCTTTCATTTGTTTTTTTTTCAGTTTGTGTATTTGCTTCTTTATATACTAACCCCTCTACTCTCACCATGGACAAGCCTTCTTTATGCTTCAGCTTGTCATTTACAATTCTGCATTTTATGTTGATTCTTACATGTATACCTTTCTTTTCCTATCTTTTCTTATTCTTGCATATTCATTTCTAATTGTTGGATTTATATTTTCTCTTTTAGTTCTTCTTTTCTGCCAAATCTTCATTTTTTTTCTTTTTTTTTTTTACCATTTGGCCAATTCACATTCTTCACTGAACCAATTTTTTTGGTGTTTTTTTCCAACTCATCTCTGGTACTTATATTTCCATTCTTGTGCTGTAAACTTTCATAAATATTTTCCATACCTCTCTACTTCTTTAGTTTCATTGAACGCCCTCTAATCTACTTCACTGTATTTTTTCCGCTTAGCAAAATTAGCCTTTGCATAGTTGTACCTTTCTTATCTCCAAAACTCTGCTATTATTTCCTCTCTCATTTCTGTGTTTTGTGTTTGTGTGCATACATACCTATGTGTGTGTACGTATGTTCGTGTGTTTGTATTTGTGTGTGTGTGTGTGTGTGTGTGTGTGTGTGTGTGTGTGTGTGTGTGTGTGTGTGTGTGTGTGTATGTGTGTGTGTGTGTGCTTTTGAGTGTATTTGTGTCTATATAGGAGAGAGAAAGGATATATATGCGTACCTTTACGTTATGATATTTGCTTGATTTTACCTAATCATAATATAGAAAAATAAGAGCTATACAAAATGGGTCCATCTCAGCCTCCGTTGGTACAACTTAGCTAATTGCTTTATGTTCCCTGAGTATCATTTTTTCTTCCACGTTATTTCTTAGATTAGGGTTATGGCATACCTCCTCAACACATGGGTATCTTTGAAAAACAAAAGGGCAATTTTCTTAATAAGAGTCTATTGGAGATAGAGAAGGACAAGACTCTAATTACAGAGTACATAAGACGCATTTTGAAATACTTAACATTGGTGTGGAATCTATACTCACAAAAAGCAAATAGAATAAAGTCAAACTTGAAAAACCACAATGGAATATCACAAGATAAATTTCAATATTGCAAGGATTAGAATAGGAGGAAAGTATTAAAATTCTAGATATAACGACAGTGGAGGAAATAAAAGAAAAAATGTATTGAACCTGAAGAACGGTGAGAACAAATCACAGTTAAAGGCATCAGTGAGAAGAAGGTGATCGGATTAAAAGAGGTTGATACTATGGGAATCATAATGAAATATATACGTAAAGAAATACATCTATAGAAAATGAAATAGCAGTATACATTACCACCAGAAGTAACAAAACCCCAAACATGAAAAGGATTCTAAGAAGAAATACGATGGGAGGGGGATGTCATAAAATCATAAAACAGAGAGAGTGATTAAAAAAATCCATGCATGAACACAAATATCTAAACAAAGTGTATGTAACGAACGCGTGTGGTCACAGAAAAAAAGTCTGTAAAAAAGTCTGTTACCCTGAGTACTTAGCGGACCTAAACCATCCAATGGTCTGTTTTGAATTATGAAAATAATAATAATAATAATAAGGAATGTGATGACTAAGACTCTTCTTATAAAGCTCAACTTAGTAAAAAAAAAAAAAAAAAAAAATAGACAAACATTATTTCATGAATTGGCTGTTAGTACAGAGAACATAGATTTCGACATCATTATGATCATTACATCATTTATTAATGCCAATATTCCTCACTTCCTTCTCCTCCTCCTCCTCCTCCTCCTCCTATTTCTCCTCCTCCTCTTCCTCTTCCTCCTACTGCAGTTTCGTCTCCTCCTCCCCTCTTTCTCCTCCTCGTGTATAATCTCACCCTCTCTCACCCCTTCCTGCCTCTTATTTCATTTCTACTCTTCTCCCTTCTTCTCCCTTTTCTCTTTACCGTCCACCTCCTCCTCTTCTTATCCCTTGCCCTTCACCTCCTCCGAACATCTTCCTCCTCTTCGCACATCGTCCCACTCCCACTTTCCTCACGTCCTCCTCGTCCACTCTTACTTCACCTGCTCTTCCCTCCGTCACGTTCTCTCTCTCTTTCTCTCTCCTCGTTTTCTCCCTTCTCCATCCCCCTGCAGTTTCCGTGGGAGCAACTTGATCGCTGCCTCTGCAATGCCAGGTTAAAGAACTGAGGTCATTACCGTTGCCATCAATCGGGGCACTCAATTAGTTGCCCTCTCCCTCAGCACTGCCACCAGAACCTTTACTTCTCAACTCCCGACTTCTGATCACCCTAACTGTCCCAACACCATGACCCTTTTTGAAATCTACAACTCCTCCAATCTGTGATAGTCATTTCTGACTCTTGTATTTTTTTTTGTACGGCTGTTACGAAGTGTAATGGGTAAAATAGTCTCCTCAACACTTTCTAGTGTACATTCTTGGTATCTGGAAAAAAAAACAAAAAAACACCATGACCCTTTTTGTAATCTACAACTCCTCCAATCTGTGACTGTCATTACTGCCTCATGTATTTTTTTTTTGTACGGCTGTTACGAAGTGTTATGGGTAAAATAGTCTACTCAACACTTTCTAGTGTACATTTTTGGTATCTGGACACAAAAAAATTAGAAAGCTGTCGTAGTGATTTACTCCCGAATAAACAAACGTAGTCTCATATTTACTTTTGCTAACAAGTGTCACTGATCGGAGCTTTTTTCAATTGTATGAGGCACAGAACTCTTCTGATATTAGTATATAATGGCAAAGAACTGAAAAACTTGTTTTCTTAGAGTGGTTATCAACACCGTGTATCAACGCCCTCACAGTTACAAAAATGCCCTCAGTCGCCTTTGTGAAAAATTTCTCTATCTTAAGTATCACAACCACTGCAAATCCACTGGCATCACCAACAGTGACAACCCAACCACCTTCACCGCAAACCACTACCACAGCCAACCATCACCACCAGCACCACCACCACCACCATCTCCGCTACCACTACCACTACCACTACCACTACCACTACCACTACCACTACCACTACCACTACCACTACCACTACCACTACCACTAACACTACCACTACCACTACCACTGCCAGTACCAATACCACTGCCACTAACACTACCACTACCACCACTACTAAACTACCACTACCACTACCACTACCACCACCACTACCACTACCACTAGCAGTACCATCACCATAAAGCACCACCATGACCAGTTGGTTGCTCTGTCTTGTTTTCGTTTATATATATATATATATATATATATATATATATATATATATATATATATATATATATATATATATATATATATATAATATATATACATATGTATGACCACCATCTGTTTTTCACAACACCTCATACCTTTCTTGATTTTTTTCATATACTTTCTTTTGGGTTGTCAGTTATCTTTCATTCCGGTTCAATTTTCTTCTAACTTCGCCTTCTAGTTAAGGCTGAATACCGAAATCCAGCCCACTACTTCCTTCTCTTGTTGCCCGCGCTAATGATCCTCTCCACGTCCTCTCTCTCTTTCGGGTTTCTAAAGCCTTTTCTTTTTTCATTGTATTTCCCTCAAACGTACGATTATTTGAATCGTAACTATTTCAGTTCTTTCCTCAGTGACCTATCAATATATTTTTCAATATATCAATGTAGGAGCAAAATATATACAACTTTATTAAGATCATTCTAAGCTGAAAGGTATTTATATGCAGTCAGTACTAAAAGGTTTTTGGTACCACACCGGCGAACCAAAGGCACTCTGTATATTTATATTCGAGGAAAAAATTCATTCATAGAGAAATGCTGAGCTACACTTTAACTTTTACTATCCCTCATTTCTGCAGTTCCTCTTGAATATCTTCTGTATCACTCCTAGGACACCAACTCTTTTTTATCTCATGATTCCGTGATGAGGGGAGAAGAATATCACCACCTCATTCCAGTGTATAAGTATATGTATATGTATATGTATATGTATATGCATATGTATATGTATATGTATATGTATATGTATATGTATATGTATATGTATAAGTACATGTGCATGTACATGTAAATGCACATGTATATGCACATGTATATTTACATGTATATGTACATGTATATGTATATGTATATGTATATGTATATGTATATGTATATGTATATGTATATGTATATGTATATGTATATGTATATGTACAATATATGTATATGTATATGTATATGTATATGTATATGTATATGTATATGTATATGTATATGTATATGTATATGTATATGTATATGTGTATGTATATGTATATGTACAATATAGGTATATGTTTATGTATATGCATATATATATGAACATAGTGAATGAATATGTTTGTGTACATGCCTGTAGATAAATGATAGACAACCGACGTAACAGATTCATAATAGTCATGCCCCTAACAAACACCACAGAACAGCCAACAGAAAACCCAAATGAGAGAAGTTCTAGAAACAAAAAACAGAGAAGTGTTGGCAGCAATTCAAAACTATGCAGGACTAACTATCCTTCAAGTTCTCTTCATAAAAGTGCTATTTCCTGCACTGATTGGACATTCGAGCTCTTTTAAATGTCAGAGGGTCCTCGCCACTAGGAGAGGCTGCTAACATCACAGGACTACCAACAAATGAGAGGACAGCACAGTCCAGTAAGCTGCCAGCCAATCAGAAACCTTCAAAGTTACCCCGGCCTCAACTGATGGAGTATATAAGTTCCTAGACCTGGCGGAAATGTTTATTAACCTACCTTCCACTGAAGAAGCACTAAGAAGTTCGAAAACCTGTTCTGGCTAATCAATTTACTATGTGCAATATACTAAACTATATGGTCAGATATGAGTTACGGAGACATCCGAAGCCAAGAGAGAGAGAGAGAGAGAGAGAGAGAGAGAGAGACCCAAGTCTGCAATCATAAAGTTGGGATAAATTTGAATTAAA
>NC_134795.1:14602902-14605402 GCF_046742065.1 Oratosquilla oratoria | reverse complement strand
ACGGAAATAAGGAATCTAAAAGAAGACCACTGTACATTGTGCCACCTAGTAACAAGGCATGGGTCTTCAGTGAGATGTGCGTATTGTTTATCTTAAGTAGAGCTTTCGTGATTATTCCATTTGGTTTTGCTGCAGTGAAAATATACAGATTTGTATTTCGACACGTTGGTCTTAATGATTCACTATTGTTCCCATGCGTGTGCCCCATAAAAATGTTCTGCATTACGTGTAAAACTCCCTCCATTGTTTTGTGTCTGCTAATATGATTGGTGTCGTTCCAATGAGGGCCTAATTGCGTGGGTTAGCCTGGTCTGGGAGAGCATTCTTATATAGGTGATAAGGAGTGGGAACAAGGACAGTGACTTGAGACACTCCAGTCTTGGATACAAAAGGTAGAGGCAGCTAGCCCCATCATTTTATTCTTATTGTCCTCTCTTCCAGGGAGTTGCAGAGCAGGCGTATCAACGGCAGGGCAAAGTCGAATTAAGAGCATAAGAATGAAGGAGACTGCAAGAGACCATAAGGCCTACACTAGGCAGCTCCGTATCCACCACCACCTGTCATCCCCATCCATAAAGTTGTCTAATCGTTTCTTAAAACAACTGATAGTTTCAGCGCTTACTACATGGTTACTAAGTCTATTCCATTCGTCAACCACCCTATTAGTAAACCAATTCTTGCCTATTTCCTTTTTAAATCTAAATTTGTCCAGTTTATATCCATTACTGCGAGTCCTGCCCTGTTGTTTTAGTGGAACAGTTTATATGCTCTCGTGCCAGACAATGTAGAACGTCTTCTCCACATTCTTACTCAAACATCTTACCAAAATACCCTAGTAATAAAAGGTGTTTGGTTTTCGTTTTTTTTAAGCACATGGAAAGATGCCTCATGTCGCCTCCATATTTATCCATATCCACATTTTCTTACTATCCTGGTTACATCTTTGATCAACACCATCACTAGATAATTAGCTTAATTAATTTCTTTAAGATACGTAAATGCAACAATATATTAAGATATGCATATAAATATAAAAATATATTCACCTCGGTTAGATAATGACTTCATGTAAAAATACTTCTGTATGATCCTCACATGGAGATATTGACGGTTCTATCTAATTGATTAAAGTTTTCATTGTTGTCATTCTTCAGACTTGAAAAAAAAAAATAGTCTCTATTCTTCGGCTTTAATCTTGACTGGGTTGTAAGAAAGGTGTTAAAGATGTCACTAGCTTGAAATGAGTAAAAGCAGCAAAGACTGTAACAGCACTGTAGGAGAGAGGCCAAACGCAGAGTATGGGATCCAATATATTTGACGTTTAGCCCAGCAGGGCTTCTTCAGAAATAACCTGAAGAAGCCCTGCTGGGTGAAACGTCAAATATATTGGATCCCATACTCTGCGTTTGGCCTCTCTCCTACAGTGTCACTAGCTTGATGGTTTCTATTCCCAACGTGTAGATAGTTGCCACAGTTCTCCTCCTAGTTTATCTCTACTCGTATTTCTCCTACGAGTTCTTTCGACTACATACTTTGATCACCACCATCATAATATAGCTAGTCTTGTGAAATTAATGCACAGGTAAATAGATATTATACATATTTTTTAAAAGTTGTATCATTATAGACATGAAACTCCCATATAGAACACTTATCAGCGCACTAAAGCATCAATCAAATAGAATTTATCTACATTGTAATATATGTTTTTGCAATAATCAATAGCTACAGCAATTTAGTTAATGTCTGCAATATTATTAATACGTTTTAAAAGAAAATGTTAAACATATAGTTGTATAGAAAGTAACTCAGTATATAGACATCTAAAACAAAAGTGCATGATATATAATAAACTGTAGTAGTATTTGGTTCGGAACAACGGGAGGACAAATGAAAAACAAAATATCTAATCTCTTACTTTTGGTAATTAGCCACAAGGTGCGACACTAGAAGGGTCACATGAGAAATGTAGGTGAAGCTCGGACTAAGGCCACAGCTTAGTGGAGCTTATGGTTGTAGCTGGACGTGGAGCCTAACGTCAGGGAGGCGGTAGCAGATGATGACGGTGAGGCTCGATGGGACGGCTAGAAGATTGGACGAGGAGATGTTGTTGTGTGCGCAGGTCGGTGCTGTTCTGCCCATCTGGGCGAAACGCCGACCTTTTAAAGGAGGCTGGCGGGAACGTGAGGAGCTTTCCAAGTTCCTGATTGGCTGACCGCTGGCTGGTCAGGACGTCCTTGCGAACTACGCACTACGGGAACTTGGAAAGGCTAGCTCCGAAGATTTCTTTGTTCAGTATGTGACGGGTCGTAAGGTGCGTCACGTCACTACAAAACTATCTATCATCTATACCTTCTACCCATGGTTACACTGATGGAGTCACTCGCAATTTATTTCAACACCCAATATTTTGTCTCGTGAATTGTATTCTTGAATCAGACCAATCTAAATCCCGTTCGGATTATAGTATTTTATACTTTGTTTTTTTGTGGTATATTTT
>NC_134795.1:14592902-14600402 GCF_046742065.1 Oratosquilla oratoria | reverse complement strand
CACAAATATTAATATATAGATTGATATAACAATTTGTACTACATTTACAAACAGCCAATGCGAATACGTCGTATTTCATGGTTTAAAAAAGTCACGTGACATAGCCGGCGATGATTGATCCGACATAAACTTGATCACGCAAGTCTACCTCCCTACACGTCGTCTACCTAATAGTTCAAGAAATTCACTCGTGGATTATCCAATTTTCTTCCTGGTTCAAATCTGTATCCTTTTGTTGGGTGCTATATAATGTTGGCACCCTCAACAGTGACCGGGCCAACAAAATAGCTCAGTATGCTGCACCAATACCCTTTGATGCTTCCATCCCAATATCTGTAACGGACTTCTGTTCCATCCTTCGGTCCATGCTACATAACAGGCGAGAAATATGATAGGAGATACACCTAACAAATCACCTAAAGAAGACAATAAATTCTCGTATATGCCAAAGGCTCTTCCCACTAGCAGAACGAAAGCTTTGAGACAACAGTAATGCTATTAAGAACAGGGTATTCAGGTTTCATTCATGAATATCTTGTGGATGATGACGTCCCCTACACATACTCTCGTGATGCTTTCCCTATGATATCAGACTCTAATCACGTACTCCTCTAACTCAACCATTCAAACGACCATCTTCTCTCTTAACTCTATCTCAAACAACGATGTCATTGCACCTCATTTTAAGAGAATTAAAATGAATAATTCTGTCTTCTCTCCACACTTTTCTCAGAGAGAAACTGTCTTTCCACAGTATGATTATTCATTACCAAACAGACCGTTGGACATGACACGTTAACATACTCTTCTTTTAAGAATACAAAACCCCTGTACATATCCGCAACCTACTAGTTGACTCAGACGCACCACCTCCCACCGCAGTCTCAAAATATTTATCAATAATAGCGATATATTGTCCTTATGTATAGAGGCACGAATGGGCTGTCGGAAAAAAACAATCCATTCTCCCTATTTCTTTCTCTCCCTATTTGCTTCTCTCCTTCTGTATGTCTGTTTCTATTTCCCTGTCTGACTGTACGTTTACCCCTCATACACACATTCTCTCTCTCTCTCTCTCTCTCTCTCTCTCTCTCTCTCTCTCTCTCTCTCTCTCTCTCTGTGTCTCTCTCTCTCTCTCTCTCTCTCTCTCTCTCTCTCTCTCTCTCTCTCTCTCTCTCTCTCTCTCTCTCTCTCTCTCTCTCTCTCTCTCTCTCTCTCTCTCTCTCTCTCACTTTCTCTCTCTCTCTCTCTCTCTCTCTCTCTCTCTCTCTCTCTCTCTCTCTCTCTCTCTCTCAGTCGTTCCTTGAACTTTAATTTTCCTCTTTGTCTATTTTTTGTTATTTTTATTTCATTTCTTTGACAAGCCAAGTTTACTAAAGTTATTTTTCTGTTTGGTTATTTTTTCTTTTTACGGAGTTGACATTTCCTTGCACATTTTCTATATAGTCAGTGAAATACTTAACTTGTTAGATTTGATATATTTTATCTCTTAATTAATTAATTAATTAATTAATTAATTAATTAATTTATTCATTTTTTAATCTTAATCATTATTCTACTATTCTGTTGGATTGATTTTTTCTTTTGATGAGCTAATATTTTCTTGCATATGTATGTTAAATGTTGTTATCTTCATTTTTTTCTTATATTCATTCTCATTTTTTTGTACTCTTTTGTCGTTTTCAAAGTGCACATTCTTGTCTAATTATGTTTGCGACATTTTGCCATTATCCCTGTTGCATAATACAGATACTGAACCGTCTAGGTCGTGGTCTGCTACTTACCGAATAAACCTGTCTAATGTTTGCTATCACGATATCTATAATATACATACATACATACATACATACATACATATACCAAGGCTTTTTCCCCCTTCCAAGGGAGGTAGCCAAAAAGGGAAAGGCATAAAAACACTCCCACCCATTTCATCCCTAAATACACTCCACACCCCTCCCACCCTCCCTCTCATCTGAGAACCTCCTGGATGACGGGTCATCCCTGCACCCTGCCCACCGCCCTGGGTCAGAAGCAGTGTCGCAAGACACAGTACATCCACAGCAAGGCCGCTTCATTTAATCGGCGACCCCCCCTCTCCGTCCCCCTTTGCATATAAGGCGAGGACGGGGAGAAATCCCTTCGCGCTGCGTCAAAATTTACTCACACATACTACCCCACCCCCCATTCCTCCTCATGCAGTCACAACATCATCCATATACAACCATTCTCCACTCACCTCTGTCTTCCGTCCTCTCCCTTCCTTCCTCAACAGACATTCCCCTCTTCCCCAAAGCCCCCTTCACCCCATCCATCCACCTCATCCTAGGACGTCCCCTCATGTTCACTCCCTCCACATCTGCCTTCCATACCTCTTTTACTAGTCTTTCTTCACTCATTCTTTCCATGTGTCCAAACCATCCTAATGTTCTTTCATCAACCCTATCTCCCAAATCCTTTTTCACCCCTGTTCTCCTCCTCACCTCCTCATTTCTCACTCTATCCAGCCTAGTAACCCCCACCATACTTCTCAGACACCTCATCTCAAACACATTCATACTCCTTCTCTCTTCTTCTCTTATGTTCCACGTTTCTGCCCCATACAGTGCTGTTGGCACAATCACTCCTTCATACAGTCTCCTCTTCGCATCCATTCCCAAATGTCTATTCCTCATTACACTCTTTAAACCACCAAGGCATTTACTCGCTTCTCTCAATCTACATTCTACCTCCACCTTCACTCCACCTTTTCCTGCTACACTTGCACCCAAGTATCTAAAACTATCCATTTCCTCCAGTCGCTCTCCCTTAATGTTCACTTCCAGTCTACTGCCACTTTCACCCCTTGTACATCTCATCACCTTACTTATACCCACATTTATCTTTAGCTTTCTTCTATCACATACTCTCCCAAACTCTGCCACCAGCTTCCTCAATCCCTCCTCTGACCCTGCCACAAGCGCAGTGTCGTCCGCAAACAACAGCTGGCTCACCTCCCACTTTTCTCCATTTTCTTTAACCATCTCCAATCCCTGACCCACTACCCTAGCATTCACCTCTCGCACCACCCCATCCATGTATAAGTTGAACAGCCAGGGCGACATAACGCATCCTTGACGAAGTCCCACCTTTACTTCAAACCACTAACTCTCTCCATTTCTAATCCTGACACATGCTCTACTACTCTCATAAAAACTCTTGACAGCTCCCAAAAGCTTTCCTCCTATCCCATAAATCTGCATAACCTCCCACAGTGCCTTTCTGTCTACCCTATCATAAGCCTTTTTCAGATCCATAAAAGCCCAAAAAACATCCTTCCCCTTTCCTATAGCTTTTTCACATATCTGTCTTACCACAAAGATCTGATCTACACAACCTCTACCTGTCCTAAATCCACACTGTTCCTCACCAATTACTCCTTCTGTTCCTCTCCTAATCCTCTCAATTAAGATCCTCCCATAAGCCTTCCCTACTACACCTAACAGGCTAATCCCTCTGAAACTACTACATTCACACTTGTCCCCTTTTCCCTTGTAAAGAGGAACTATACAGCCACTTCTCCAGTCCTCCGGTACTCTACCCTCTCTCCAGCAAACATTAAATAACCTCACCAACCAGTCCACCATCACTGAACCTCCCTTTTTCAGACATTCTGCATGGCATCCATCCAGACCAGGTGCCTTACCTGCTTTCATCATCTTTACAACTGCCTTCACCTCATCCTTCCTTATTTCTCCTCCATTCTCCTCACTCATCACTCTCATTTTCTTCGCATTTCCCACTGCAGCTATCTTTCCTTCCCTATCCTCCTTCACATTTAGCAACTCCCTAAAATATTCTGCCCATCTTCCCCTTACTGCCATCTCTTCCATTATCATCTCTCCATCTGTACCTTTTACCTTTTCTTCCCTACTTGATTCGCCTCCTCTTCCTCACGCCAAAATAATTTTCGAAATTCACATGACCTCTTTGTCTTCTATAAAAATTTTCTTGAGGTCATTTGTTGGACTTTGTTTTAAGTCTTGATTGAATTAAACTTTTCTATTATTTATCATAAATTTGACACAAAAAAGCTATTTGATCTCGCTTTCTAGTCTCCTCTTCTTGTGGAAAATTAACTGTAATAATGTTTACTGGTTCTTCCTGTTTTTTTTTTGTTTTTTTGTGTTTTTTTTTCTTTTTGTGGACGCATTCAAATTTGTATACTTCTTGCTCGCTCCAATTTTTCTCTTTAGACTTTCTTTGTTTGCAGAGGTTCCTCTTCAGAAATATTTCGACTGCTCGACCGGGTTCCTCAGACTCCGTTGATTTGTTATCAATGTAAACAAAGGCGCTCACTCAACCTTTCCCTTGTTGCTTCATTCTTTTGCCAAGTATGACTTCGATTTATCGAGATATAAGATTGATGAGCAAGTCACGGATACTATTCGGTCATGATAATCGCCAATTTGTCTTATATTCTAACGTATTGTATTCTTTCTTACCATACTCCTCCCCTTTTTTATTTCTGTTATTCTATTTAGCATCATTGCATGTGGTGTAGATTTCTCTATATTAAACCTCAGACAACTTTTCTTAGATGATGATTCAACCCAGATTGAATGAAGTCAGTCTGGTTTGAAAGGGAACCTACAGATCATCTATAAACTTGGAAGAAATATGCTATTATCGTAAGATGAGGAATGTAGAAAATTATACGGATGTAAGTTCTCGACGAAAATATGATAAGGAAAAAATGTGTGGACAGAAATGATGCACGGAAAGAAGATAGAATGTTTGTGGTGGAGATTGAGCCGATATAGAGACGACGTGTGATGTTTCTGTGTGTGTTTAGGATGTATATGAATAGACTAATGGGAGAATAAGAGACGCCATCATTCTCTACTGAGATATTTGCCAATGTTAAATAATTAATTTATTTCGCTTTATGATTTTCCGGTCTTGGTTGAATTCATTGCATATATTTACGGACTCCAGAGTTATAGTGAGGTCTACAACTTACAAGACCGAGGCCAAGGTCAAGGTCAAGGTCGTGTCTGAGTTAAAGTCTAAACTAGAAAATCAGTAACTGAATTTGTGTCCAAATCAACACCTTATGTTTAATTTCTATTTCCTTGTAAGTCAATCTATCAACTATTCAATCAATCAGTCAATTATTCAAGTAGTTAATCAGTCAATTAGTCAATGAATGAATGAATGAATGAATGAATGAATGAATGAATGAATGAATGAATGAATGAATGAATGAATGAGCGAACGAATGAACGAACGAACGAACGAATGGGTGGATGAATGAGTGAATGAATGAGTGAATGAATGAATGAATGAATGAATGAATGAATGAATGAATGAATGAATGAATGAATGAATGAATGAATGAATGAATGAATGAATGAATGAGTGAATGAATGAATGAATGAGTGAATGAATGAATGAATGAATGAGTGAATGAATGAATGAATGAATGAATGAATAAATGAATGAATGAAAGGGTTACAATTACATGGACAAACGAGAATCAACAGGCCTATTGGTTCTTACATGGCTTTTTCGGTACTTAACCTGTTATTGATGTCACCTTCACTACCACAATTATCATAATTGTCATTATTATAATTAATTTTCCTTCTTTTTCTTTCTTTAATCCATCTAGAAATAAAGAATTCTAGTCTCAAAGGAGACGAGGGAGACGCTCACAGAACTCATAAATGGGACAAGCTGACCTAATCTGTCGAGAGCTGTTTGGAATGGGAAGGGTGGTTGCATGGGAGCTTCTTCGGAGAGGCCATAAGGATTGGCAACGGCATGTATTCACCTTGGAACTTGGATCACGTGTTGGACTTGTGATCGACAGCTATTTTCCTCCCGGAAGAGAGCTCAGAGCTCGTATGACCGATCTATGGGTAATGCTATGACCTTACACACACACACACACACACACACACACACAACTCCCCGCCCACGAGAGTCGGAGTAACGACCCGAAGCGCAGCGATACCGAAATAATTTCGGCCCTGGGCAGGATTCGAACCAGGCACTGCCGGCACCACCGTACTGGCACTCCAGTACTCTATCAACCGCGCCACCGAGTCGTGTATGTGAGTGAAGCAACGCGCCCCTTGGCTTATCCTTCCATGTGATGATAATAATATGCAAACCGGAGAATTGTGAGGTTGTAGATAAAGCATTCACGTTCAGAGCTGCGAGATCGCAAGCAAAATTCATATACAACATGATACTCGTAAAAAGCGCGTACAGGCCGTATATGACAGCACTAAGTACTACTATTCATATAAAATACGTATCTAGCTTTCTTAAGTAATATATTCTTAGAATACAGATGCTACTACTAAAAGTACCTAAAATTCATTGTATTCGAATAAAAGTAGAAAAAAGTAACACATGAAATGCTCAAATTGTACCTTTAAAAGTAGCTTTCACTTTTACTGAATAATTTTTTCAAAGCTAATTGCAATATAGATGTGTTGCTCAATGCATAAACTAACATTTATTCACAGGTTTTCAGCTTTTCTATTCAATTGGAAATGGCTGCCTTTCAAATCATATCATATCGTGGCTGAATACCATTTGTAATATTGCAAAGTTTCCTTGTTTTTATAATATCAAAGGGATTATATCTATTAGCAATGAAATCGACCTATATTGCTGGTTAGCGTTTGGTTTAGATTTAGACATACGCAATAAGCTTGATTAGAATATCTTTGATGCTTATTTCGAAAAATGCTCAAACTCTCAAGTTAGAATTGTGAACCGCTTTTCCTTTCTGAGTTTGTGATACCAGAGAGGCCTACTGACCCAATTTAGCAGGGTAAATACACAGAAAGAATTTTGCTGTATGTATAATCAATCCAACTCTTTCAAAATCACAGTTGAACTGAAAAATAATCACAACACTTCCTTCCTAGATGTTTGCATTAACGCCTCTTACAATCGTTTGTCAAAGAAACGAGTGCCTAAGAAGTTATAAACGCAGCATGAACTGTACTTTCATCTAGTTCTAGATTCTTTCTTTTGAGTTTAACTATAGTAAGATTTTTCTAGCTATTCTCAAGGCTTTATCCGCCACAGGAGTTTGATATTTCTAGCTAGATGCCATGTAAAAAATCCTACTCAACTCCTCATCAAGAAATTGTATACCCTCAAACGCTCCATAGGTTTCTCGAGTGGGTAAGTGGGAGGGGAAAGGTGGCCATATAATGAAGCAATGGGGATAACCTAGCTCCTGTTGTGGACAGCTATGAAAATTCCATGATTTGCTTTCAGAGTCCTTTGGTACTGTAATCTTTTTAAATTAATTTCCCGAAGTCAAATTCATTCAACTTCTCCTTTTGCTTTCAATTCTTATCTACTTACCTTTATGCTGAATATAATCAGGGATTTGTTACTGATCCTAATTTTATTACACTAGCATTCATTTTTTGAGTGCATCATTCATAATACCAAATATTTTCGTCCTTAACCGGCAGGGTATTTTCCCTCGAT
>NC_134795.1:14582902-14587902 GCF_046742065.1 Oratosquilla oratoria | reverse complement strand
CTCCTACTCCCAGCAATGAATGTTATCTGCAACAACAGCCCATGCGCATTGAGAAAAGTTGACGGCTTCGGCCACAGGTACGTTTCTGCTGGCGTAAGCTTCTCGCCTACCCGTTGTCTGTATACTAAGAACCACCAGAAGGGATTAATTTCAGACTGTGAATCCTTGAAAAAACTATCCACTCCTTGGAAAACTTTTGGGAAATCGGGGTTGTTATTATACATATACATATATCAAGGGCTTTTTCCCCCTTACAAGAGAGGTAGCCGAAGTCAAAACCATAAATCTAACCCACCCATTTCATCCCCACATTCTCCACTCCCATTCACCATCCCTCCCTCCCCTTTTTTCTTTACTCCTTCTGGATGACGGGTCATCTCTGCATCTTGCCCACTGCCGTAGGTCAGAAGCAATGCAGCAAGATACAGCACATCCACAGCATGGGCGCTTCATTTCATCGACCCCCCCCACACACACACACCATTTCCGTCCCCACACGCAGAAAAAGAGAAGACGGGGATAAATCTCTTCGGGCTGCGTCAAAATGTCATTCACACATGCATCCTCACCTCCCATCCCCCACCCACTCCCTTCCATGCATCATAACACCATCCCTACACAACCATTCTCCACCCATCCCTGTCTTCTGTCTTCTCCCTCCCTTCCTCAACACACTATTCCCTTTTTACCCCACCCATCCATCTCATCCTTGGTCGTCCCCTCATGTTCACTCCTTCCACCTCTGCCTTCCACACCTCTTTTATTAATCTTTCTTCACTCATTCTTTCCATGTTCAAAACATACCAATACTCTTTCATCAACCCTATCTCTCAACTCCCTTTCCACCCCCGCTCTCCTCTTCACCTCTTCGTTTCTCACTCTATCCAGCCTAGTAACCCCTGCCATACTTCTCGGACATTTAATCTCAAACATATTTAAACTCTTCCTCTCTTCCTCTCTTCCTCTCTTCCTCTCCTCCTCTCTTCCAGTCTTCCTCTCTTCAAGTCTTCCACTCTTCCTCTCTTCCTCTCTTCCTCTCTTCCTCTCTTCCTCTCTTCCTCTCTTCCACTCTTCCTCTCTTCCTCTCTTCCTCTCTTCCTCTCTTCCTCTCTTCCCCTCTTTCTCTCCTCCTCTTTTCCTCCCTCTCTTCCTCCCTTCATTTCTTATGTTCTATGTTTCTGCCCCATAAAGTGCTGTCGGCGCAATCACGCCTTCATACAATCTCCTCTTAGCATCCATTCCCAAATGTCTATTTCTCTTTATACTTTTTAATCCTCCTAGGAATTTACTTGCTTCTCTCAATCTACATTCTACCTTCACCTCTCCTCCCCTGTATCCTCTGGTGGAGGGATATCACCGAATTAAAACACCGAAAGCCTTTGAGTCTGTATTAACCAAACGGAATACAGAAGTAAGAGTGACTGTTGCAAGTACTCTCTCTGTGAGACTGACGGTCCTTCGACCGATCTCGGTCGTCTCAGGTCAGACCTGCTGACCTGGCATTTCAGTACATAATTGCGAGACTCTTATTGATATTACATTTGTACATTCTACATCATTATCTAAACCGTAACTGCAAATTACATTTTGTTGATAAAGGTGTATGGTTTTGTTTGGTATTGAATCATGCCTCTATGTATATCATAACTGAGAGTATAGTGGTTATGTGAGTCGTTGGTGATATTAGTCATCTGCCTCGATCATGTGTCCATCATGAGCTCATTGCATGATAGGATTTTTTTTTCTCGTGCCTGAAGACGTGAGGTGAGTGTGCATCATGGTGATGCGTGAGTGTTGCCTTATATGGTTACACCTCCCTTTTCCGGCACATTCGGCCCCAAGTATTTAAAACTATCCAATTCCACAGATCTTTCTCCCTTAATACTCACTTTCAATTTGATGCCATCCTCTCCCCTTGTACATATCATCATCTTAATTTTACCCACATTTATCTGCAACTTCCTTCTTTCACACACCTTCCCAAACTCTGTCACTAACTTCCTTAGTCACTCCTCTGATCCTGCTACAAGCGCATTGTCGTCAGCAAACAACAACTGGCTTATCTCCCATATTTATCAATTTTTTTTAATCATCTCTAATCCCCGACCCATTACTCCTGCGTTTACCTCTCGCTCCACCCTATCCATATATAAATTGAACAGCCATGGTGACATGACACACCCTTGGCGAAGACCCACCTTTACCTCAAACCCCTCGCTCTCTTCATTTCTAATTCTAACACAGGCTTTACTACTCTCGTAAAAACTCTTGACAGCTCCTAAAAGCTTTCCTCTTATCCTATATATCTGCCATACCCCCTTCAATGCCTTCCTGTCTACCCTGCCATAAGCCTTTTCTAAATCCATAAAGGCCCAAAAACATTCTTACCTTTCCTAAAAATCTAATCCACGCAACCCTTACCCACAACCCCTAAACCCACACTGTTCCTCACCAATTACTCCCTCTGTTCCTCTCCTAATCCCTTCAGTCAAAACCCTCCCATCAGCCTTCACAACTACACTCAACAAACTGATCCTTCTGAAACTACTACACTCACACTTGTCCCCTTTTCCCTTGTAAAGTGGAACTATATAAGCACTCCTCCAGTCCTCCGGCACTCTACCCGTAGATAATTACTGAGTCACAGATTATTGAAACTGTTTTTCCTTGTAGTAGCACCATCGAATTCATCACCTATATGTCTTCAAAACAATCCACGCTAGTAACTCACCACTCAGGTGGTGAGTATCATTGGTAAATATGGATGCGGAAATAATTTCACGTTTCGTTGCTCGTTGACTGTCGTCCGATTATTTTTTTCTTTTCCTAATTACAACTTCTCTGATTCAAATTGCCAGTTGGCCTTCTCCATTTTCTAATTCTAGTTTTTAAATTCCATTCAATTTTTTCTCTCGTAATTGTTATTGGTTTCAGTTACTTATCTTTTGCAACTTCCATTTTAGCTATCTCATTTTCAATTCTTTCTCAATTTTTATTTAATTTCCTTGTTTTAGATGTGCATAGTCATGAGACTCTTTTCATTGTTCAGCGAAGATTCCGTTGGAACTCCCCATTGAGACTTGTATATTTACAAAGTTTTGTATACTCAACCATCTTGACTAATATGTCACTTAGAATAAGATATCACTAGATTAATACTGTTCTATCCAAAGATGAAAAAATATGTTTATGCAAATGCCAATCCCTATTGAAAACCTAAACTGCGGTGATGGTAGTCACAAGAATTTAGACAGACTTGACTTAAACATTGATTTACATATACAGTACATGTGTAGTTACAATGTTTTCAAATATGAATTTATATGGGAAAATGGGCTGTAGTATATACGTAGACATATAAGAAAAACAAGTAAATTTGTATGCATTTAGGTGAATCTTAAATTATCTGCTGACATATTTTCTACCCTATTCATATCAAGTAGATTAAAACACCATTATTCACGTGAGAAGATACTACTGCTAAGAAAGAAAAAAATAATGTGAACATTTATACAAAAATATATTATGTATGTTGATACAAGACACTGATTAACACAACCCATGCACCTACACCTCAATGGGAAGCACATCAAGGCTTATATCTACAATGGTATTCAAGGTCCCTTACTACACTGGGGTTTAAAAATAGACACCTCAAGCGTGATCTTTGAACGGCGCTTGGTGAATAAAAACACGTCCTTAGAACTTATTCCTAAGGTCACTATCGCAGACACGCACACACATCCACACATATTAGAGCTACCATTGACCTCACACGTTTAACGATCCAGTTTTAACAACTACCTTATTTACAGTGACTCTATTAGAAAAATTGTACTTGTGAAAATCCATTACATGATACCAAACTGAATAAAATAGTTTGGCTTTAATCGTACGGAAATTCGTATCGTAAGACTGATTTTTTTAAGGTAAAGATCAGGGTATTGTAAATTATTATTTTTTCGATCAAAACTTTAGAAAAAGACAAAAAATGTGTAAAAACGTCTTGTCTGCTTCGTTTACATATGATATTCTCCGCCCACTCAGTAATATCAATTTATTACCCGTCTGATATGAATAACAGTGCAGATATATTTCATATGCACACATTCTCTAATCTCATTAATAAAGAGGCTTCAATGATATAATATTGGAATTCAGTTTTCAAATAGATTAAGCTCTGCAAATATAGAAATTCTTATGCCCAGAGGTACTGGTATCTTTTAACTGCAGAATGATGGAAAAGCATAAAGTGTATGTCAATTGCTCTCATCATAGTCATAGATTTACACAGACCATAGCTACAAGTGTTTGTCATAATATATTGAAAGCTTGTCCTTTTCCGCCACACCTAAGACTGACGGTATTTTTATATTATACGTAATACATAGTTCGATACTAGCGACATCTATGGTGCAGAGAACTCAATTAGCATTTATCTGCATGCAGAAGACTACTTGTTACCGGCTAGGTATATCGTCTTACCTGATGTGAACAGAGCTTGTGCAACTGTGACGTCATCGTTTCATGGAATCCGAGGTAAGACTGATAACAACCCCCACATCAGCTGCGACGGCAAATGTTATTGGTGTCAGCGAAAGCCTTAATTGTATCGAAGGCTAAACAGAATTATGCAGAGACAGGGATCGTGAGTCAGGTAGTATTGCATATTGTTTGATACAACCTTTTTTCTCTATAGCCCCATTCAACTTCCACAGGTAAACCAAAGTTTAAGTCTACCTGTCTGTCTGTCTGTCTGTATGTATGTATATCTGTCTGTCTGTCTGTCTGTCTGTATGTATGTATGTATGTCTGTATGTCTGTCTAACCATTTCTGGGGCCTTGACTTCATATTTTATGGCATTTCTTCGGATCAATTCTCTCAATATTCGTTTATGAATGTTGAGATTTTTTTTTTCACTTTTACACTCTATAATTCTCCCGTTCTACTACCTGCTATAAATCGTTCCACTATCACCTGTATGGCTCTATATTCTTTA
>NC_134795.1:14570402-14577902 GCF_046742065.1 Oratosquilla oratoria | reverse complement strand
TCCAACTCAATCGCATACAGAATAGCAAAACCTTCTCTGTTAACCCGTCCAACTCAATCGCATACAGAATAGGAAAAACTTCTCTGTTAACCCGTCCACTCAGTCGCATACAGAATAGCAAAACCTTCTCTGTTAACCCGTCCAACTCAGCCGCATACAGAATAGCAAAAACTTCTCTGTTAACCCGTCCAACTCAGTCGCATACAGAATAGGAAAAACTTCTCTGTTAACCTGTCCAACTCAATCGCATACAGAACAGCAAAAACTTCTCTATTAACCTGTCCAACATCAGTGCGTTTATCGCCAGGGAGATGTTTCCATTAACAATGCGTGGCAATGGGGAAGCATAGCGACAACTAACCCTTTGGTTCACAGGGCTATGCTATCCTTCGGCTGAAAATTGGATTATCTTCTGCACTTTTCATTTCCTTCTATCTTCCGCCTCTCAAACAACTCTTTTTACAGACAAAACTTAATTTAATAATTTTGTTTCCTTCCTACATGGTGTTCCTGTACTTCAGGTTTCAAGTCCCCCTTCCTCTTTTCTCCACGTTACAGCATTTAATTCAACAACATGGGGGTGATCACTTTTCACATTTTATTTAAGGTAATGCAGTAGAGCTGTGATAGTTTGTACATTACCGTTAAGGAAGCACTTGTATAGTGAATTTTCGGTACAGGTGCTCTCCATATTTGAAAATATTGCTCAGTTTTATCAACATTAGAATCATCACAGTTGCATCAGGGATGCCTTTAGTAATGTTATTTTACTCCTTTCTTTATAAGTATCACCATAATTTCCCTCTTCCATTTAATCAGTTAACCCCAAGGAGCAAAGAAACTTTTCCCTGTCCAATCCTCCATCTCCCTTTTCCTCTCCAAATTTCCAGTATTCTTTTCTCCGGAGCTTTTCTTTAATCTTCCTCTCACAGCAGCAGAAGGAGAGACCACTCGTTTGGGCTGTCACATTTACACAGTGCACCACCATCTCTCCATTATCTCAAATACCTCGCCAGCTTCAGCCGATACCTCCTTTCTCAACGCTCGCCGAGCTGCTTGCCAACTGGAATTACCACACGCTTGCTTTTATTACGCAATACAATTTTCCCTTAACGTTTTCTCTCAATCACAAAAACAAGACTTTCAGTCATATTACTCCTGCTTCCTCTTCTTTCCATTCTTTTTCTTTTAATCCTTCTCTTCAGTCATTCTTGCTATATTATTTTGTTGTTATATATGGGGAAACCAACAAGGAGAGACAACGATCGATTATAGAAATAAGTGCAAAATGTGACGACTTCCTAAATATGTAGGATTTCAGTTTAACACATAAAAAAAGAAAAAAATATAGAGAACCAAATGCTAGAAAAAAAAACACATAAAAAATAAAAAGAATATAGAGAACCAAAGGCTAGGAAAGACCAGATATTTAGGAAAATGCGAGACATGGCAATATCGAGCCTTATTACTGATTAAAAATGTACGAATCGGTAGAACTTAGAGGGGAAGAGGAGGATTCAAATAAGATGTCGTGTAATCTAATTCGGCAGAAGCCTAAACATAATACCAAGATCATGTGACTAACAGAAACTGGACCGGCGCTTGGAAAAAGAAATGAGCGTAGAACGTGTACAACTTTGGATGACATTTTATCAAGTCTTCGCGGAAATTAGTAATTCTAATTGAGACTGCAGAAGCGTAGGGATACTATAGATCACTATGGTCATACAAAGTTAAGTATGAAATAAGCTTTAAAGGCGGAATAAGAGGGAAAAACAGAGACAGCAAGATGCTGTAATGCTTATAATTTATTTCATATTATTTGTTTTTGTTATCATTTGTCTGCTTGATTTTCATTTATTATTAGTTATATGTAAATTTATTGTTATTTACTATTTACCTGTATGTTCATTATTTAACTATACATATGCATTTACTTATATTTTTATTTGTTATTTACATTATTATAGTTTTTATTTATTAATTTATTATTATTATGATTTTTTTTCGCATCCGACCTAGATGTGGACCAAAAGGTCTCCTGTCGGCATGCTCCGCCTTTGTAATCCTTTGACTAATGGGTACGACAAGTAATCAAACCAATAAAGGAAAATCTTGAGCAAAATGGAAAGATGCAAACGTAGTGGCTGTCTGAAAACAAAGAAACAAGGACTGCCCATTCAATTAGAAAATAAATTAATCGGTAAATAAATGAATAAATAAATGAATAAGTAAATAAATAAATAATAAAGAGATAACTAAATAAGTAAATATATCTATAAATGAATAAATAGATAAATAAATAAATAGATAAAAAAATAAATAGATAAATATAAATAAATAAAATAAATATATTTATAAATAAATAAATAAATAAATATATAAATAAATAAACAAATAAATAAATAAATAAATTAATATATAGATAAATAAAATGAATAAATAAATAGATAAATAAATAAATAAATAAATAAATAAATAAAGAGATAAATAAATAAAAAAAGATAAAGAGAAAAAATCAAGTATAGTTGAGGAAATACTAGACAAACTAATCTGAATAATATTGGAGAAAAGCATTCATGTCCGAGTTAGAGATGGGAAAATTGAATTGTGTCATATCTATAAGTCTCTGGAAGTCACGGTATTACCTCCACAAGGAAAATATGACTGAACTTTGTATATTTCGCTAATAAAAAAACAATGCCTAAGTTTGATAACTATTACCATCCTGGATAAGAGTTCCGAGTTTATATACAGACCAATACATGGGGAATGCTATGACTTTACTCGCACGCCACATCTCCTTGCCCATGGGGGACAGTAACGGATTGTAGTATTCAGGAAACTTTCACACTCTGAGTGGAAATTGATCTCCGGTCTCCGTTGTCGTGGGCCTTTGACTCTAATCATTCTACCACCAACTCTGCGTGTGTGTGTGTGTGTGTGTGTGTGTGTGTGTGTGTGTGTGTGTGTGTGTGTGTGTGTGTGTATGTTACTATATATTTGCATTTATGTGTGTGTGTTTTGTATGTGCGTGTACATATTTATGTACTGTACATGTTTGGTTGTTCTATCTCAATTTCTTTGATAATGTTTTTTTTTTGTCTTCTTTTTTCTAGACTTTTTTTTTTTCCTTCTGTAATCAATCTTTCCTTATATCCTCTTGTATCAGTCCCCCCCGCTTCCTCCCACTCTTTTGCTGTCGGTGTCCTTTTCCCTTCAATATTGATCAATCTTTTTCTTTCATTCTATCCGTGGATTTTTCTTTTTCTTTAGTCTTTCTTCTTGTCGATGTATTTTTTCCCGCCCATTTCCAATTCAGTTTTGCTTTCCATATTTCCGTTTTCATTTCAGGGTATTCGTTCAGGCTCTGTCAGCTCTACCCAATTTGCTTTTCCATCCTCTTTTACTAAAGACTTCTCCTTTGTGTACATTTTTTCTTCTTCGTCCCTTTAATTTCCGTTTGTTTGAAAATCAGCCAATTAATCTTTAACCTAAGCAATCAATCAGTTCATCAGTTATTGGGAGTAAATGCTTTGACAGCGTATGTCTATCGGGAAGCTCTCAGAAATATTTTCGATCCATCCCCACCGCTTTCATGCAATTGCGAATTATTTGACACATGTATGTAACTACATGTATGTAATTCGAGCATACAAATATACGAAAGTCGTACTCAACTTATATCTGGGTTAGCTGGGTTCAAATCCTCGGCTTGTCCATTTTGTGTAATGCCTCAGTCATGACCTCATAAACAGTCTCATCGTCTGGGAGGATAACCACGTGTCTCTTTTGGCACTTAAGGATTGAGTAGGTTACTTGTCTCATGTTACTCGTCAAGAAGTCATGTTCCAAACATGACTTCTTGACGAGATAAACACCATATGAGGACGGAGCCTTTATTTGTACGTTTCGCTTATTACAGCTTTTTCAACCAATTGGTGTTTATCTCGTCAATCTTGTCGGCAAACTGCCACTTTTAAGGAACATGACTTCTCCAGTGGCGACCCATAATCCTCCGCAGATTCTGTGTAATCAGCTTAACTTTTCAGTACAACAATAGGAAGCAGTGTCTCTTGGGGAATCACGTCATGCGTATTACCCTATACCAGTGGTTCCCAAACTTTTTTTTTTTTCAGTTTCACAACTATACGTACTAAGTTAACCTTAATCCTAATGCCGGGTACCGTAATGTTTTCTTGATTTTATTTTATTTTATTTTATTTTATTTTATTTTATTTTTATTTTTTTTCAGCCCTCCATTACCCCCAAAATTTTTTGTTACCTCCCCCCCCCCGGGGGCTAATTTACCCACATTTTGGGAACCAGTGCCCTATACCGACCAGTTACAATAAGAATAAGCCTATCGAGTCACAAGACTCAAATACATTGTAAAGCTATGATCCTCACAACTTCTAAGACAACAGACACTGTATTTTTCAGAAACGGATTTAATTGTGCTAAAGACAGCTATAAGAATAAGCCTATCGAGTCTTAAGACTCAAATACGTTGTAAAGCTACGATCCTCACAACTTCTCAGACATCAGACACTGTATTTTTCAGAAACGGATATAATTGTGCTTAAGACATTAAGCTATAACTACAATGCCTCATTTTCTTATTTCAAGACAAGGACACAAGGTACCTCAAGACTACGGCTCCTATCCTCATGGAAAGGTATCTGTAGTGGCTTAGTCTGGTCAGGACTATTCCTATGTCGGTAGGATATTCACAATTTCCTCCTGACCTAATTATGACCTAATTATGAACCAAAAGGCCTCCTGTCGGCGTTCTCCTCCTTTGTAACCGTTTGTAGTTTCTGCAACCCCGGACGTATGCATCTTAGTACAAAAACAGGTGAATATATTGAAGATTTTTACATTTTACCGAAACCGACCTACCATGTGGCCTCATCCGAAGAAATCCCAGCTACCTGGATTTTGGTCAGTGTCGAAAGGGGTTTAAGGTTTATGCGATTTATGTCCTAATCCAGAAATTCAAGTACAAATACTAAAAAGAATGCAGTATCATATGCATCATTGATCTGCCTCTGCATCCACTAATAACCACAATTCTAGATATCACTCCATTCATTCCAGTTTTGGAGGAATGAGGAGCAAGGTCACTATCTCTACAACCTGAAGTGATCCGAAAAAACCTAAATCTATCCAGTAGATACCGCTACTTAGAGAGCACGTTGTATTGACCACGTGGCCGTGATCTGACATGCACACCTGCCTTCCCTGCTTGACTCCTGCGTGACCCAAGGCTAACTTGATCCAGTGGAATTATTTAATTATGCACCACGAAAAATTACCCTTGGGATCATATATATATATATATATATATATATATATATATATATATATATATATATATATATATATATATACATATACATATACACAGAATGGTTCCCAGTGATAACAAAGATATATATTAATTGATCACTGGGAACCATTCACGTGTCCATGTATAAAACTTTCCCACGTGCACATACTAGCTAAATGCACTATCATAGCGGAGGTGGGTTGAACGCGATATTTCGTGTAGGTGTATGTAATTCGAGCATACAAATATAAGAAAGTCGTATTCAACTCATATCTCTCTTGATAGCGCATTGGTTTAAGTCACTGTAACTTTGTTACGGGTTAGCTGAGTTCGAATCCTCGTCTCGTCCATGTTTCAATTTCCAACGGATGTCTCCATCGAGCGATTCTTCAGTTTCGACTGTGATGGCATGGAATTAAAAGTGATTGTGGTTGAAAAAAAAAAAAAAAAAAAAAAAAAAAAAAAAAAAAAAATATATATAGATATATATATATATATATATATATATATATATATATATATATATATACATACATACTGCTTCTAACCGCAAGTAAATCAGTTCATTTCTGACTTAAACAATAAATAAAAGGGACTCACAAACCATCTTTCGATCTCCTATGTAGCTACACTGCTACATTGGTGACACTACGGAGTGACAATGGACCCATTTACCGCTGGTAACCCCGATGCCACGCCATCCGCTAACAACGCCGTCCACGCTGTCTCACAGCACAGACGCTCCCACCCTTTCTCATGGTTGACGCGTCCTCTTGGTTTTGGCAGGTAAAGATCTTGTTCCGCCTAATGAGAATCAGCGCGACCTATGCAAAAATGGACTATGCTTTCGAGATAATCCTAGTTGACGTGTTCTCGCTCATCTCTCATTGGTTCGATCAACACGACAGTCATCTAGTATGTAGCTTTGAAGTAGCACTTGCTTGAGGAGTTTACGCTGTCAACGGCCTCCTGAGTCCCAAAACCGCTCCAACTTTCCCAACAGCTACTGGAGGACATTAACCCAAGCATAGCATAACTCGATATGTTGTCCATCGCCCGCCTACCATCCACAGCCCATGGATCCAGCAGGAGCATCAAAATGTTCCGTTAGATGTGGCATCTGCACCTCCCAGCGCCCGTCCGATCTGTCCTTGGTAAGGCCGAGGACATGACCACCGACGAGGCTTCACGGAAGGCTGACCATCTCGCAGATGCACACACCGTCATAGTAAGGAGCCAGGACGTCTGCGCTGCTGACGGTGTCATGAACGAAATCACCACCGCAGCAGCAGTTCCAACCATTAGTCGGCAACAGCAACCACAACGACGCCGGACCACCACCTCTCCCCACTGCCTGTGCCACTACAACACGAGTTTCGGCGCCTTCAACAAGAAATACCAACAAGGGTGTATCTGGAAAAAACACGCCTAAAAGGGTCATCGTCTATCACGGTGTCGACGTCGCCGTATATAGTGATGGATGAGTACACAGTTTCTTTTAGTTACCATAACGGGGGAGAGGAGCAGATGAATCAAGGTTGATAAGTAGACCCGGGTACCTTTACTTATAGGGGCCATTAAGGGGACATGAAAACAAAGAATTCACTACACTACTACAGGGATGAAGCCATAAGTGAGGTTACAGCATATGAACATTCGGGTAAGTCAAAACAGAGCACCTGGGGAGAGCGAGAATCGTACCAGTAAGCTTCTGTACAGCATCCCACTGCTCTACCAACTGAGCTCTTCCGCTTCTCCGACGAGACGTTACCTCTTTTCTAGTCTGTCGGAACGATACCAGTCTGATATACAACCGTAGACACGCTATAGAAACCCCAAAGCTTGACTATCTCACTATAAACCGAGTTTTCTTCTGACTTCCTTATCTCCGGGCTTGTCTTCAGTTAAAGTCTTGACGGGACACGCAGATTCGGGTGGTCGATGAAAGCATCTACATCCCCCCTTTCGCTCAATTTGTCCATTTCTAATGGAAGGCGATGAAATGGCAAATCACATTGCGTCCATATGGTCAATATCATAGTTGATGAGTACTCGTAAAATTGATTGAGGGGCATCATATATCTAAGTGTGTGTTGAACAGAATCTTAAAAGATCGAATTGTCTTTATCCTTTTAATTGGTTCTATCTATTATCTGTATAGCTGGTAA
>NC_134795.1:14557902-14565402 GCF_046742065.1 Oratosquilla oratoria | reverse complement strand
TTATCGTTATTAATGTCGTTATCATTATTAATGTCGTTAGCGTTATTAATGTCGTTATTAATGTCGTTAGCGTTATTAATGTTATTAATGTCGTTAGCGTTATCAATGTCGTTATTAATGTCGTTAGCGTTATTAATGTTATCGTTATTGATGTCGTTATCGTTATTGATATCGTTATCGTTGTTAATGTCGTTATCGTTATTGATGTCGTTATCGATACTAATGTCATTATCAATGTCGTTATCGTTATTAATGTTATCGTTATTAAAGTCGTTATCGTTATTAGTGTCGTTATCGTTATTAATGTCGTTATCGTTATTAATGTCGTTATTAATGTTATTAATGTCATTATCGTTATTAATGTCGTTATCGTTATTAATGTCATTATCGTTATTAATGTCGTTATCGTTATTAATGTCGTTATCGTTATTAATGTCGTTATCGTTATTAATGTCGTTATCGTTATTAATGTCGTTATTGTTATTAATGTCGTTGTCGTTATTGATGTCGTTATCGTTATTAATGTCGTTATCGTTATTAATGTCGTTATCGTTATTAATATCGTTATCGTTATTAATGTCGTTATCGTTATTAATGTCGTTATTATTATTAATATCATTATTATTATCAATGTTTATTGAAATAATGCGTAATTACATCAAAAGAGGTGCAGAACTTGCACCCGTTAAACGAAAATGGTAATATTCATATACTAACCTTAACCTCATTACTATTAAGTCGTACATACAGTTGTGCCGTCTATAAGTGAAATTCCAATTTTCAATTACATTCATATAGCGTAACATACTTCCACCTCATTTTGCTAGGATTTTTTTTTCTAGGTCCTAAGTGTCTCTTTGTTTTCTCATTTTCAGTTTTATTTCTTTCATACTTGGGACATTTATGAAATCAACGATACCTTTCTCTGTTTTCTGTTTATTCAAATATATTCCACAGTGTGATGGTATTCATACAAAAGTTACATTGATTGGATTTCATGTCCTTGATTAACTTTTTACACTTCAAAACAAGGCTGTTATCACTAGGAAATTCTGAAATAAGTGCAAGTAATGCACTCTACAAATAGATATAATGATTTTCCTCAGTGGATGTTAGTTTTAAACTTTTATGTATTGCATGTAATTTCACAGTGGTGCTGGAGTTTATACCTTATATTTTTTTGGAATATCGCTCTTCATTACTCATACAATATTAATCAAATTCCCTGATTTTCCTCAGTGGACGTTAGTTTTAAACTTTTATGTATTGCATGTAATTTCACAGTGGTGCTGGAGTTTATACCTTGTATTGTTTTGGAATATCGCTCTTCATTACTCATACAATATTAATCAAATTCCCTGATTTTCCTCAGTGGATGTTAGTTTTAAACTTTTATGTATTGCATGTAATTTCACAGTGGTGCTGGAGTTTATACCTTATATTTTTTTGGAATATCGCTCTTCATTACTCATACAATATTAATCAAATTCCCTAATCACAATACCACATCTAGCTTTTTCACCGACAACAGACTTATCACAGAACATACGTATTACGTTACGTTTTGGGTACATTGAAATTTTACAAAGGAATATCTGACATAGTTGTGAGCTATTATATTCACATTTCTTGCAATCTAACTGTTCTATTTCAATATCAAGAGGCTCATTATTCCAATTCAGACGAGCTCTTTTGTCAAATCGAGGACACAATAGTTTGTTACATCATATTTTTTTTTTTATATAATTTTACATATGTTTTTGGCGTAAGCAATTCCTGGAGTACGATTTTTAACCATTATTCATTTTGTCTAATTTTTTTTTTTAAGATGATCATCTCTACGTCTGATTCTATCAAAAACACTTGCTAAATTCAGTTCCATTTTTATTATCTCTATATTCGTATTTTTTAGACATCCAAATATTATTCTCATGCCCTCGTTTTCTACTAGTTTTTTGTTTATTTGATATAAGATGGAGGGCACTAATTTAGGGGCAGAATAGTCAATGATAGATCTTAATGTGGTGAGATAGACTGATCTTAATATAGGTATACTAATGCCTTTACCTTTGTTTGCCAGAATTTTCAAAGGTTCGAGTCTAGATATACACATGTTTTTAATATGTGATATTTGTCTTTTTGTATTACTAAAGGATGTATACACACGAAGATATTAATAAGTATTCACATTTTCTAATTTTACTCCATTTAACCAGAACTCTTCATTGTTTGTCATTCTTGTTTGATATCTAGTTTATGTTTATTTATAACTAATCCTAATATTTTACAGAGATGTTGTAGGTCACTTAAAGGATTACTCATCGACTCCTTAGTTTTACTATGTACAGTATAAGGATGTCATAAGCATAAACTATCATTTCAGTTCCACAGGAAAATTTGTAACTTGCAATTTGATCCATGAGAACATTAAAAAAACTTTGGGGTTAACACTCCTCCTTGTGGGGTGCTCAATTACATCTCTTCTGACTTGTTCTGTTAAAATAAAACTTTTACTCTTCTTCTAGTAAGATAGTCAGTTATCTAGGATGAAATTTTACCCTTGAGTCCTTTGTTTATTGATCTTCCAAAATAACATTGTATTTGTTCTATCAAATGCATCTTTTCAATCAACAAAAAGTCTATGATTAATTTCTGCGTTACACATACATTTAATAAACCAGTCTGTAGTGCTTTTACCTTTCATATATCTATATAGGATTTTAGATATTAAGTTTTCTATCTTATACATTATTCTCCTTAGCATTAGTTGCTCTATTGTTTTACATAGACAAGATGTCAACGACACAGGCCTATAATCACAGTTTGTTTGACCTTTAGGTATTGGTGTGATTAGGGCAGTTTTCCAATTTACAGGCAACCTTTCATTTAAAAATGATAGATTGAAGAGATCTAAAACCGGACCATTTTCCATACTGACGAGATAGTTTACTATATTGTAAGTCAACCCATCTTCGCCAGGTGCAGTGGATTTACCATTCTTAAAGCTATTTAACAATTCATCTTTTGCAAATGGAACATAAGTGTCATTAGTTATACACCTTTGATTGGAAACGAGTTGCTGCCTCGTGTGACTTTTATTTTTTGAAATTGTTTTTCTATATTCCGGTAGGTTACCTATATTTCTGCCCAATCATTCATAAGGTTGTTAGCTTTTTCTTTTGGGGTTGGGATGGGCTATTTGCTTTTTCCGTACACCTCTTACCTTATTTACCTTATCATATATTTCTTTCAGTGTTTTGAAAGCCAAAATACTTTCTAAAAAGAAATCTCAATACTTTTTCCTTGTGTTTTGCATTATGTCTCTAGTAGTTTCAGTCAATACGGAAGAATAGTAATACTCCCAAATGAATGACGGACAGATTGAAACATGAGATCGGAATGAAAAGAGGACTTTACGTAAAAAAAAAAAAAACGGGGAAACACACCTTAAATCAAGATGTAACGAAATGGCAAAGCTGGTTAAAAAGAATACACGTACAGCGAAACGTAATTATGAAAATAAGGTTGCCAGTAAAGCAAGATCCAACCCTAAGGGTTTCTTTCATCTCTATAGAACAAGAAATTAAGAAAGAATAGGCCCATTTAAAAACGATGAAAATGTCATGATAGAATCGGAGGAAAAAATGAGTAAGGAGTTTAACAAATATTTTCTCTCGGTGTTTACTAATGAGAGTGATAAGGTACCTGACTACAATCCGATTTTCAGTGGGGATGAAGAAAGTAGACTATCTAATATCAGCATTAGTAAAGTAGAAGTATTCAAGCTGATTGAAATACTTAAAGCTACAAAATCCCCGGGTCCAGAAGAAAATTTTCCGAGAATGCTTAAGGAGTATAAATTTGAAATATGCGACCAGTTAACTGAAATAATTGATAAATCGGTAAGCACTGATTTTGTGCCTACTGCTTGGAGGCAGACGAACGTTGTTCCTGTTTTTAAGAAGGGACATAAATTGTCTATATGCAACTACAGGCCAATCAGTTTGACATCGGATATAGGTAAAATGTTTTAATCAATAATAGTAAATAGACTCAGAGAACGCATCGAGAGACATAATGTAATTCGTGACACACAGCACGGTCTCTCCAAGGGTAAGTCATGTGACTCATCTTCCATCATTTTACACTAAAGTATATAAGGCGTCATCACTTTCAAGACTCTTTATATCACTTCTTTTTCTCTCGCCCTGTCAATTTTTCTCATCACAGTAATTTTTCTAGCGTCTCTTAGTGTAGCAATCAGCCATACCCTAACCTCTTTCCTATTCAGGAATTACCTGAAATAATCTTCTCATCTTACTGACTTTAATCCCGTTAACATTTGTCCATCTTCACGCTTTACCCTTTCCTCGCTAATTAACTTACCTTCCTCTCTCAATCTTTTTCCTTCCTTCTAAGAAATCTTTTTTATTCTTTTCAAAATTTTCTTTCAAACTGCAACCAAGAACGTCATCATAACACAGACTTTAGGTGAGGTGGTCTTTGTATGAGGGCCCGCAATCACCACCACCACCGCCCCGTATCCGCCACCTCTAACGCCACCTCTAACGCCACCACCGCCACCTCCACCACCTCTGCTATCGCCACCACCCCGTATCCGCCACCGCCACAACCACCACCACTACCCCTACCACTACCATCCCAGGCACCATATCATGACTAAAACTACCATTGCCTCCATCACCATCACCACGACCACCGTGACCACCATTACAGCTGACATTACCATATCCACCACCCTCCTATAAAGTATACGGCTTCTGTAATGTTACATTAGACTTTGTAGTCTGCTTCCGTGTTTATTTTACCTCCTGAAGGCATTATTTCTTTCCGAGTCGGGGTCTTCCAGTCACTTAATTTTTAAATTTCTTGAGGTCAAATGAAGCGTCTCATTTTTTTTTCTTTAATTAACCACACGCAAGAGTCGTCATTTCATGTCCTGCCATGTTTTTCCTGTATGTATATTGTCGCAGCTAGGACCAATTTTCCTGCTGTATTGCCAGGAGCTCTCGTCCCTCCTGGCCCTTCTCCGTATTATTGTCTCATCATCTCAGTTTTATATTCGGTCCTTTGACATTTCGTGCCTTTACGTTCCGTATACATATATTCATGTGTCTTTTTATGGTATTTGTAATATGTCGAATAGTAATTTGTATACCCCTATATAAATAAGTGAGATTATATTGTGAGAGTAAACGATTAAATTAATTTTCAGACAAGTTCTTCTATCATCATCACTGCCTTTACCACAATATCTTCTTCACCACTTCAAAGGATTACAAAGGATTACAATGGCGGAGCATGCCGACAGGAGACCTTTTGGTCCATATCTAGATCGGATGGGAAGAAAAATCATAATAATAATAAATGAATAAATAAAAACTATAATGATATAAATAACAAATAAAGTATTTCGTCTCTACCTCTACCTTCACCATCACCTCTACCTCTCATCAATAAAAAGACAAAATCTTTATATTATGAACCGCGATAATTTATGTAGAATTTTACCTTAGCCTACTATAACGTCCTATACTAAAAGAAGACAAATTACAAGGGAAATAATTTAGAAATATGCGAAATAAATGATAAAATCTACATTACATGCATACATATCAAAGGTCTCTTTCCGCCATATGGAATGGCCGGTTCAAAGCATACATTTACGCATAAAAATAAAATGAAAATAAAACAATAAACAAATAATGTAAAAATAGTTGCGAGACTTTTCCATGATTGTCTCATCAAACAGATGATAAGAATAGATTTTACAGAAACAAGAACTGGTAGTGTCTGATCGTCAAATGAGACAGGTAGCAGAGCAGAAACTAAGTATCCAGTGAAACTCTCAAGAACTTTACAAATCTTCCGCAGCACATTTGCTCACCTCTAAAGAATTGCACGTATGCATTATATTCGGCAAAAGCTTCACTGGAAATAACTATGGCGACATCTGAACAGCTATACACTAAGCTAATACAATCTAGACGCAAAGTGGATGCTCCTGGGGACTCAAACTCAGCTGGACTTGAGGTGGACAACAGACGAATCGATCGCCACGGATTCCAGCGTGCAAGCGTTGTGATGCTCAAGACTTTATTATAACAGGCGAAATCAGTAGAATGGAAAACTATGCCAATAAGCTGCAGATGAGATGCAGCAGCACACAACCTCATTGGAGCACAATACTCAAGAATCGGAGAGATGAAGCAGTGGACAGAAGTGGCAGGTATGGTCTTGTCATTGTAATTCCATTAAGCCATTCTTGAATTGTTGTAGTAAATCATCAATTGTAGTGTTTTTCCTGGCTAGATGTGTGACCTATCACTCTCTAGCCGTCATCAATTTTGCGATAGTTTTATGTGTATTGACAATAACAAGCCATATGTTTTCCTAGCTACAAATTGTAGCAATAAAAAAGAGGGTGTGCTGAAAGAATTAACATGGTCTATACACGTGTTGGATTATTGTGGAAGGAGACGAATGAGAGTGATATATTGTTTTATTTCTGTATTTTGGTTTAACAGCCACCTATATTTGTAAGTGGAAGGCAGAGGAACCATTACGAAGAAATTGTCATAAGTATCTTAGTCCCCTCGTTCTTATTATCAGTATCATCAAGCAGAAGTAGTAGTACAGTTGCAACAATAGAAATAATGTTCTAAATATTCGTGCAATGCCACTACCTCTTGTTGTCATGGAAATGCTTTATTTGGCATAGAATAAAAAGAGAAGAAAAATATATATATTTTTCATCATATCTTATAATTCTTATGTATTTTTTTATTTGTATTATACTGTTTTCCTCGTTTCAACACAGTAATTATTTTTGCTCATGAAAATCAACGAGCCAATTTTCTTTACAAAGCTTTTGTTTTTAACAAAAAATAAAAATATTGAGACACTAATTTTTCTAAATCTTAGACAAACGAAAGGCACAAGTTTACAACATAGAAATTCATTTGATGAATTACCATTGATATCCGTTAATTGATATACAGATGGCTAAGCCTTTGTGAAATATCCATGTACTGTACACAACAAATGACTAACATTTATGAATACGTAACATAATCATTAATATTCTGTACGCTTCCACCAAAAAAAATATATTGGTATGAGAAATTATGCATATGCATGAATAACATATACAGCAATAATTTTCCTATTTTGTCCGAACAAATATGATTTTGGAAACTCTGCGTTTTGTGTTTTTATATTCATAATATGAATTTCGTAATATAAAAGTCATGAAGCACATTGTTATGATTTGAATTGGGCATTGATTAAAAGATCACGCAGTCAGACGTACGGGAGTGCTTCAACACCTTTCATATTTAAGTATCATTTCCAAAAAGAAAAATAATGAAGGTTATAGAACTGAAGCATAAAAGGATTCAATAGATTATTGTGCAGTGTTTGATATCAGAGCATGGCCAATTCATGTCAAACGCCTAGAGCAACGTTTCTCAACCAACC
>NC_134795.1:14542902-14552902 GCF_046742065.1 Oratosquilla oratoria | reverse complement strand
CGGGTCCGTCCCGACTAATACATCGGCTGCATATGCCGTCACTGGCCGCATTAATTAAGCCTCATGTTTCAGAATTTTTCAACCTCGCTGTAACGGGACTCCCAAAAGAAACAATCTATTTGCAGCAATCGAACGCCCGTTCCAGTTTAATATCTCTCATGCTTGCTTCTCATATGCAATAAATGTTACGTTTATGGAAAATATGGGGAACATAAGACAGTAAAATGCATTTCTTTTATTTGTGCAAAACGGAGGAAGTGATCATAAGAGGCGAGGGTAATGAGTAATATCCAAGGTCTTGCTGAGTGTGATCATGTCTTGTTGTGTATCTTTTGTAACGACGGTAGGAATACTTCGAGTTACGTCCAAAGGCTGATGACGCTGCGCTCAAAGGATAAAGCCGTTGGCCTTCGGAATCGTTTATTGAATATCTAAAAGCTTCATAGATCATTGGCGTATCCACATCACTCTGGTTACACCCCTGAGAGCTGAAATTAATCCTCCGGTGTTACGTTAAAATAAATAAAGATAATATTTCCATGTAAACGGATGAAGGTCGTCCATTTGATTTTGAGGTCTCCGAATACCTGATTCTTTGAGGGGTATTTTTGTCTTATTTTGACTTTATAGCCTACTTTTATATATCATGCTTATGTACTTTATATACGTACTTATATACTTTATATCGTACTAATATCGTGCTTTTCTTCTAACGATGATCCTCTGCGTCCATACCTAAATACCGATGCAGTGTGACTATTTCCACTGCAACGTCTTCCAACGATTAAATAATTTCTTCTGGTTTCTTCCCCTTCATGTGCTAGCTCCAATCCTTCCTCTCATGTTAGACACGTTTTGATACATACGCCAATACCGGGAACACGTCTCCTACTAGATAATCTTTTAAACGTACTCTGCTCTCCTAATTTTATTGTATTTACTTACTTTGACTAAGTAAAATCTCAGCCCTGATGATATACGAGTGTATGTTTTTTTTTATTTGACATCAGCAATTGCATCATAGCAACAACTTTTCTGGTTTATTTTAGTCGTTTATGCCTTTCATAACAGTGATATGTTTTAGTTTAGATAATTTCTATATCAAAGAGGATCATATTAAGAAAAGTGCACCCCTTGATTCCATCCCATTCTTCAATGAAATCGTTTATTATGGGGAAGGAAAAGAATGAATATATTATACACTGTGGTATAAGAATATGTAAATATAATCATATGCATAGACTCTTTAGAAATGTCTTATCTGTAATCTCATGTAGTTTTCTCAAGGCAAAGAAAACATTTTACCTTTGCTTATCGTTTTTTGCATCAGTATTGGTCCTGACAATAAGCTCTTCCTTATTTCATCGAATTCCGTAAAGAGCCTCGTATAAGACCTGCCATAATCAGTTGGCACAAGAGTCGATCCAATGTCCAGTTCATGTCCATCCCACTCTTACTCCGCTGATCTCCGGGCCATTTGATGATCCGCAACCGCTTTTGAAACGTCTCCCCCAAGTCTGTCAGTCCTGTGCCACTACCTCCTTTCATTCCCTTGGTTACATTCCACATCTACCTAAGTCTGCCGGTCCTGTGCCACCTCCTCCTTCCATTCCCTTGGTTACATTCCACATCTCCCCAAGTGGTCCTGTGCCATCTCCTCCTTCCATTCCCTTGGTTCCCTTCCACATATCAGCACATCCTCATCAGCACATCCTCATCAGCACATCCTCATCAGCACATCCTCATCAGAACATCTCTTCTAGTCATTTCCAGGTGGTCAATGGGACCGTCGTCCATGTGCTTCAATATTGGGTACTTTCCTCGGGTATTTTTGTCTTTCATCAATGTAACATGGCCCACATATTCCAATCTTTTTAATTCTATTACATTTTTGATATGGGGATGTTTTGTTTGTCCTCGTATTTCCTAGTCCATCTCATCTTCTAATCTTCTAGTGCAGCTCTACCGTTTTGAGGTTAATCCCCAATGTCATCGTACTCTCTCGGCAGATGCGACAGTAACTCTGCTATTATGATTAAATGAAATAATCGAGTTATGTAGAAGGCTTCTGAATTGGGAGTTTGAAATTAGACACGAAATGGAAAGAATGATGGGAGTGGCAAATGTTGCTCAGACAGCGGTAAGACAGTAATGAATAAACAAACTACCATTGAAAAACAAACGAAAATAGAGAAATAAAATGTAAATAGGTAACAATAAATAACAAAAAATCGCGGATTCAATGCATGAATTTAATACACTTTTGCAAAGAGATGAAACCAATACTCAAAAATTAAAATAATAAAGGAAAGGGAAAAAAGTAGAGAAGACTATAATAAAATTAAAGTTCAGGTTAGAACAAGAACTAAAAATTGAGAGAAAAATAAAAAGGTAAACACTACGGGATATAAGACAAGCTCTCAAAAATTTGAAAAACAGAAAACCGAAGCAAAAATTCGAGAGTGCGCATTGCCACAAAATGCCCCAAAAATACAAAAATACAAACATTTCACTTATATCCATTTCTTTGGGAAATACCTATTCCGGCGCTCAAGGGTAAATGCAATTTTTCAATAAGTGTTCATAATGGGAAAGCGGTAATCAGATTACCAAGTAACGATCAAAGTCTGAAGTGTTGAGCGCATTGCGTCATATTGCTTTCCATAATCGCCTGGAGGAATGATGTGACACAATACAAGAGAAAGAGAAATAGAGAGAGAGAGAGAAAGAGTGAGAGAGAGAAAGAGTGAGAGAGAGAAAGAGTGAGAGAGAGAGAGAGAGAGAGAGAGAGAGAGAGAGAGAGAGAGAGAGAGAGAGAGAGAGAGAGAGAGAGAGAGAGAGAGAGAGAGAGAGAGAGAGAGAGAGAGAGAGAGAGAGAGAGAGAGAGAGAGAGAGAGAGAGGGACTGAGAGAAAATGAAGGAATTACTAGAATTCAGAGGAAAAAGGAATTAGGGGAAGGAAGTAGTGCTAATGAAAGATATGTTATCAGTAGAAACATATTAAAAAGAATATATGAGAGAGTTATAAAGTGTTGACAAATATAAGAGTGGCATACCATCATGTGGTCTTGGAGAGGATGAGAAAACTTATCGAAAACCTGATTTGGACAAAATTAGATTATTCTGCAGAGATATGGTCTTCACAGAAAAATTTGATATATGAAAAATAAGATAAAATTTTCAAAGAGCAGTTTCTATTCTAGCTGACAAAGCATAAAAAAGATGACCACGTTGTATATGTCAAAATTACAAGAAGGGAAATGTATAAACAAAATGGCCTATTCATCTACTCGTATGAATCAAAACCTTTTCCCCCTTGAAAGGGAAGAGAATGAATTTCATCATCACTTTGTGTTGCCAATTTGCCGCATTTAACCTGCCCATAGTTTATGTTCACATTTTTATCACATGTGCCAAAAATTAAACTTAATTCAGTCACATTTTTGCTAGAATCATGGAATCAGCCCAATACAGTGAAGGACAGAAGTATTACAAAGGATTACAAAGGCGGAGCATGCCGACAGGAGACCTTTTGATCCATATCTAGGTCGGATGCAAAAAAAAAAAAAAAAAAAATCATATTAATAATAAAATAATAAATAAAAACTATAATAATGTAAATAACAAATAAAATACATAAATAAATGCATAGGTATAGTTAAAATAATAAACAAACAGGTAAATAGTAAATGATAATAAATTGACATATAACTAATAATAAATGAAAATCAGACAGACAAATGATAACAAAACAAAACAAAATAATATAACGTAAATTATAATCATTACAGCATCTTACTTAGGTATTTATCTAAATGATTCTTAAAGCTTCGAACTGAACTACATTGCACTACCTGTGCAGGAAGTTTATTCCATTCATTAACTACACGGTTGGCAAAGTTGTTTCTACCTACTTCCAAATTGAATCTATTTCCGGACAGTTTGAGACCATTGTTTCTTGTCTGATTCTCATTCAATGTGAAAATTTGGTCACTTTTGATGTTGTCAATTCCCTTTAAAATCTTAAAGACCTGTATCAAGTCACCTCTGAGTCTACGCTTTTTTAGGGAAAACAGATTCATGTGCTTTAGTCGATTTTCGTATGATTTATTTTTGATATTTGGAATCAGTTTTGTGGCTCGCCGTTGTACTTTTTCCAGTCTGTCAATGTCTTTAATGAGATTCGGTGACCATACGGAAACAGCATATTCCAAATGTGGACGAAGCAACGATTTGTATAGCTTGTTAATGAGTGATGGACTTTTGAAATCAAAAGATCGCGCAATCAGTCCCAGAATCTTATTTGCTTTTTCAGAGGCTGAAATACACTGCTTGGATGATTTGAGGTCGTTACTGATAATTACGCCGAGATCTTTTTCACTATCCACTTTTGTTAACGAATTTCCAAATAACTTGTAATCGTACTTACTGTTATTTTTACCTATGTGCATTACCTTGCATTTACTTGTGTTAAATTTCATTAGCCACTTTTCAGACCATTGCTGTAATTGATCTAAATCTTGTTGAATATCTAATTGGTTTGAGTGATCATTTGCCACTCCGCACATTTTTGTATCATCAGCAAATTTGGAAACAGTAGATTTTAGTCCATGGTCTATATCATTTATATATACTATGAATAGAAGTGGCCCAAGAACGGAACCCTGAGGAACTCCACTTGCAACACTTTTCCATCCAGAAGTTTTTTCCATTTAAAACAACTCTGTTTTCGACCATTCAACCAATTACTAGTCCAACCTAATAGGCTACCACTTATTCCATGCAAAGCTAATTTAGTAAGTAGTCTTTCGTGTGGGACGGTATCAAAAGCTTTTGCAAAGTCTAGATATATTAAATCTATATTGTTTCTTTTGTCATAAATCGAGATAACTGTGTTGTAGAATTCGAGTAAGTTAGTCACGCAAGAACGTTTCCGTCTGAAACCATGCTGGCTATCATTTATCAAACGGTTACTTTCTAAATGATATTCGATAGCATCTCTGATGATAGTTTCCATTATTTTTCCTACGATTGAAGTCAAACTTATAGGCCTATAGTTATTTGGTTTCTTTTTGTCACCTTTTTTGAATATGGGAGTAACGTTAGCTAGCTTCCATTCTCTTGGGACATCTCCAGATATGATGGATTTCTTGAAAATAATTTCTAATGGAACAACAATCTCATTTTTCATTTCCTTTAAGATTCTTGGATGCCAACCGTCAGGCCCTGGTGTTTTATTAACTTTGAGTTTGTCTATACACCTTTTAATTTTTTCTTTTGTTATATTTACCGTAGTGAGTAAGTTTACCCCAGACTTTTCACAGGTTTCAGTTTGGAATTCACTTTGAGGTGTTTTCGTTTACGAATACCGAGCTAAAATAATTGTTTAAGATATTACACATTCCTTCATTTGAATATTCAAGTTGACCGTCAGCAGATAATAGTGGACCAATGTGATTCCTAACAACCTTTTTATCTCTAATGTAACTATAGAATTCTTTGGGATTCTCTTTAGATTTATCAGCGATGTTCATTTCGTATTGTCGTTTTTTTTTTTTATTATTATCTTTTTTAAATCTCTCTGTATTGATACATAAATTTCATAGTCATTAGATGCACCCGAGCACTTATATTTCTTATAAGCCTGTCTCTTTTTAGCAATACTTTTTTCAGTTTCTTTGTCGAGCCACTTTGGGCGAGCCTGATTTGGGGGACGTCTGTCCTTAAAAGGAATGTAAGTTTGAATCATCTTAGTGAGCGTATTTTGAAATATTTCCCACATCTGATCTACAGGCCTTTCGTTTAATTTTGCCTCCCAATCTGTAAGCTGAAGCTCCTGACGTAGTCCTATGAACTGAGCTTTACTGAAATCGGGTATTTTAGAAGCACAAGTATCTATTCTAAAATTGTTTAGGAGTTTGAATCTGACTAAGTTGTGATCGCTATTTGCAACAGATTCACCGATGTTTGTTTGGGGATGATTTGAGACCCTATGTTTCTTAGAGAAGAACTAAATACAAATCTGAACATCAACAAGAAACTAGATTTACACCCTCGCCATTAAATTTTCAGAATTGTTTTAAAACTTTCTTTTCAGTATTACCTTTTTCTCTCCTCTGATCCTTTTCATATTACTTCTCTTTCCCTCTCTTACCCTTCTGGCATTTATTTCCTCTCTATTTCCCTTACTGATTACCCTTTTTACCTACTTTCTCTAGCCAACCTACTCTGATTCTCAATTATGCCTCTACATCTTTGTGACCCAATGCCTTTTGTCTCAAACCCTTCCAATCATCCACATATATTATTTTCCTTTTCAATCTTCAGCCTACAAGAATATTATCAAGAATTACCTCGATCCAACTCTGGCGCTGCTTCAAACGGCTCTTCGTATAAGATTCTTCCCAGAGTAGGTTTTTCCTCAGTGCCATCTGTCTCTCTGCAAATACCGGAGGCGTCCAATTTCCACTTTATTAGCTCTACCCTCTACTCTTTCCGTAACTTTCTTCGACAGCCAGGTCAGAACAGAGTGTGGAATGAAGAGCCTAAGTGGGCTAGTTGGTATGTGTCTAGGTTTTTGGAAGGGGGCTATTTCAATGTCTTATCATCTCGAAAAGAATTTATTGCCGTTACTTTAGTATTGCTATATTTCTTTCAATCTGTTGCTACTTGCACGCTCTTATATGCATTGCGTACATATGTGTATATGTCCTCTCATAAATTATGTGCACGTAGAAGTGATAACAAAAATAATTGATGGAAATTTTTAGATGGGGCCTATGTTTTTTATCTGGACTGGGACTACAGTCATCTCAGCATGGGCTGGCCAACACCACGTTTGTTATTCTTAAATTCATATCTCTAACACTACCTCATCTCCAATGTAACTACCAAGTCCTTATTGAGATCACATTAGGATCTCTTTCTCGTTATCGCGTGTTTTTTAACTATATTTTTGCTGCTACTCTGTTCTATATCCTTAAATTTTACCCCATTTTCTTTGTCAGCATTATTGTCACTTCTTCCTTCGTAAATTCATAGAAGGCCACATCTATCTTTACGACTAACACAACTCCCTCTCTCCCACCCCGTATCCGGTATTGATTGCACGATTCTCATGCAAACATTATTGTTGGAACTTTTGTGATATTGCTATGGAACACTCACTCAGCATTCTTGTACAACTAGAAAGGAACCCGTCTAGATACTTTTGACAGTAACCTGTAACCCTTCACATTTTTCATTCTCCTCATGAGCTTTTTATCGTCTGCGAACGAGTGAGCGTAGCTTGTCATATTTTCTGTCATGTCATTTAGGTAGATAAATGGCATCACAGTTGCTAGTATTAAATCTTGTGGGACTCCGCAAGTCATTGCAGTTCATCTTGACATCTTACATTTAGGTACCGTCTTCATATAGGCCTACCTGCCCTTTAAGAAATATGTCATCCATTCAATTATTTTCCTTCTTAGACGTTTACTATACTCCAGTTTTCGTAAAGGTTAGGTGTTTTTCAAAAGCCCTGTCTAGATCTGGGTGCACGTAATACATCCAGATCCTTCTCATTTGTAGTATATCTACTCCTCTGGAATAAAGGATTTGATATAAATTGTCATCCAGATCTAAATCTTCATTCCCCCAACGGTTGTTGAAAAGCTGCCACATACCATGAATACTTTCAAGTTAAACAATGTTTTTCTTTAGGATATTTCAAATATATATTCACATAGACCATACATAAAGAACGCTGTTTATATATTTTTAGGTATTCTATTTATACTTGAGACAAGATAGTACTTTTTCTTTCAAAATTTGTCAAAAGTTTGTTTATAGTTCGTATTGCATACTTTACTTAGCATCGTATAGCAAGATAAAATTTTTATAAAAATTAAGCAATTTTGTTACTGAATTTGATTTTACATTGATAAATTTGAAGTAGTGCAGTTATTAAACAATACTTTTCACACACCTTTAACAAACGTTTGCTGAAAGTACACAGCCATTGATTCCTGGGGTGATAGAAATATAGAAAATTTTCTATATCTTCCCGCTTAAAGTAGAAACCATAAGATTCTTTGAGTTTTCTTGAATGGGGTCTGTCTTCCCAAAATTGAGTCTGTCTTCTCTGTCGAATTCATTCTTCGGCCCTATTGTATATATTTCAACTGAAATTCAACCGCTACATGGTCAATTTTTCTTACGAGGCAGAGACCCTTTAAAGGGGAAATAGTATTTGGTTCTTTGGAAAATAAGAAGTAAATATTCGTTGGAGTGTTATCCCATCATATTGGAACCAATTTTTTTTTCTTTTTCATCCATTTAGCCGTTGCGTCTCATACTCCAATAATCAACAAGGTGTTATGCCAGGAATGTTCACAACTAAATGTCTCCAATTACTTTCAATTTACCTCGTTGCAGTTACAGATCCCACAAGGCCTATATTGTTGCATCGTACAGTATTCTAATATGAAGGGAAGACTTCCCTGATAAAATTCCTGATATTCATCTTCCTTCCTAGCCCTCGTCTTGGGGAGGACGCATTCTAGTGTGAAGTCTCTCCTAGCTTGCTCTTAGGTTTTAATTCTCAAATTTATTGTTTTAGCTGTGCCATCACACAGATTTCCTTCTTGTACCATTAATTAGTTTCTTAGGAATGTCACGACACTTCCCATCTTATCTCCTCTATTTTCCTGCAGGGAGTGTATTTGTTATTTCCAAGCTGTATATGTTAGCATGTCTTCGAAGCCTGATCTCTATAAGACAGAAAATATCATGTTCATGAAAATAACCGAACAAGTGGATCTGCCCCACATCTATCATATCTCTAACTTCCTTCCATTTCATTATTTCCTTCCACTAAACCCCCAACTCCCCCCCTCCCTCCCTCCCTCTCCACCATCTTATCTATCCTGCCCTTATTGTTTCATTTACAATACAATAATCGTTTCATTACAACCTGAAAAATAGGACATGGTTACATTAAATTAAGGCGCATTTAATTTACTTTTGTTATTTTCTATGCACTTTGCCATTTCCTTATCCTTTGATAAAACATAAATCTATACTCTTCCCGTTCTTTTTCTTTTTTGTGTGTCCATGTCTGTGTGTGTGTGTGTGTGTGTGTGTGTGTGTGTGTGTGTGTGTGTGTGTGGACGAAAAGACTATGGAAGTGAAGGAAAATAATTCAAAGGAAGTAAGGGATAAGACAATGAAAGAAAATAAATTAATCATAAGAAGGAAAGCCATGAGAGGAATAGGAAAAAAATACAAAAAATTAAATTGCGAGGAAATATAGATGATTCAAAGGAAAAATCGAACCCGAATTCATGGACCTTAGGGATTACCGCTTATGAAGAAAAGGAGGGATGATTGAATAAAAAAGTAGGATGGAAAAATGTAAAGGAAAAGATGAGGATAAAACAGCAAACAGAAAGGAAAGGTGTAGGAGAAAAAAAGTAAAGAAAAAAGCAGAATAAGGAGCACAAGAATTGAAGATTATTGGGACAACGAAAACGATGCATGAGAAAAAGTGAAGAAAAAAAAATGAAAAAAAAAAATAAAATAAAAAAGGAAGGAGCAAGTACGGGAAGAAAAGTAGCTGGGAGATAGAAAGGAATATGAAAAGGTGCTGAAGAATAAGAAGATAAAGAGGAGAAGGAAGAAATGGACAGGGTGGTAGCTGAAGATAAGAAACGTAATAGAATACCAGATATGAATATTTTATTTAGTTGCGACGGTAGATCAAATAAGAAATGTAACATAAAATGTCATAATATATATATATATATATATATATATATATATATATATATACATATATATATATATATATATATATGTATACACATATGTATATATATGAATATATATATATATATATATATATATATATTATATATATATATGTGTGTGTGTGTGTGCATGTGTGTATATGTGTGGTTATATAAATGTATATGTATATATATATGTATATATATATATATATATATACAGCATATAT
>NC_134795.1:14515402-14537902 GCF_046742065.1 Oratosquilla oratoria | reverse complement strand
TCGTCCAAGGCTCGATCTACTATTTCTTCTTTATGCTGCATCGGCCTTCCTCTGCCTTTGGTGTCTTCCTGATACAGGCAATTTACGCTGTCCCGAAAGGGATCCGTTTACCCTGGTGGTGCTTCTCCTCTCTCGCTCAGCCAGTATCTAGTACTTCTTCGTAAACCTATTTCAATCAGTTCTTGACTAAAGTTCTTAGTCTCTTTTTAAATTAGTCCTAGTAATAATTCACGTAGTCCCAAATAACTTTTCTGTCTTCATTTTACCTCAACTTTTTTCTTGTGTCATAATTCATGACCCATTCTGTTTACCTTTCTAAAATAACTTTTTGTTTTAATATTTTAATGCCGTTTATGTTACTCTATCTGTAGATCTACTCTTTAATCATGGATTGACAAATATGGCTTGCTGGTATTAGCATGTCGTCCAACCAATTCAGTAGAAGCGATATCCAATGACCGGACTGATGATGTATATGTGTGTTTGTGTGTGTGTGTGTGCGTGTGCGTGTGTGTGTGTGTGTGTGTGTGTGTGTGTGTGTGTGAGTGTGTGTGTGTGTGTGTGTGTGTGTGTGTGTGTGTGTGAGTGTGTATACGTTTGTGTGCGCGCGTGTGTGTGTGTATGTATATACATATATATATATATATATATATATATGTATATATATATATATATATATATATATATGTATATATATGTATATGTGTGTGTGTGTGTGTGTGTGTGTGTGTGTGTGTGTGTGTGTGTGTGTGTGTGTGTGTGTGTGTGTGTGTGTGTGTGTGTGTGTGTGTGTGTGTGTGTGTGTGTGTGTGTGTGTGTGTGTGTGTGTGTATCTACCTAGTTGTATTATACAGGAAGGGAGCTATGCTCGTGGTGACCCGTCTTTGTATCTTTCAGCATCAAGTTTTTTCTTGAAATCTTGAATAGTATTTGCACACGCTGTTTCTTTATCTAAGTTATTCTAGATATCCAGCACTCTATGTGGGAAGCTATATTTTTCAGATCTCTTCTATAGTTATCGTTTTTGAGTTTCTTTTCATGACCTCTTGCTTTTCCTTTGCCATTTTTTAGTAAATTATTCCTATCAAAGATTTTCATTCCTTTCATGATTCTGTAGATAGTCAATAGATCACCTCTTTCTCTTCTCTGCTCCAGTGTTGGTAATTCCAATTTGGATAATCTTTGTTCGTATGTTAATTTAGAAAGAGCTGATGCCAACTTTGTCGCTGCTCTGTATTCTTTCTAATTTTCTTATATATTTTTTTAGTACTGGATGTCCATAGTGTCGCTGTGTATTCCAGTTTTGGTCTAATCAATGTAACTAATGTCTTTTTAATAATTTCTTCATCCAAATATTCAAATGCCACTTTCATTGACCTTACTAGGTTAAAGGTTTCTCCGGCTATTTTGTTTATATGTTTATCAGGGGACATTTCTATGCTGATTATCACTCCAAGGTCTTGGATCACGTGCTGGACTCATGATCGACAGCTATTACCCTCCCGGAAGAGAGTTCAGAGCTCATATATGACCTTACACGCACACCCACCCACGCACAACTCTCTGCCCACGAGAGTTGGAGTAGCGACTCATAGCGCAGCGATACTGAAATAATTTCACCCCAGGGCGGGATTTGAACCTGGACCTCCGTAGTGGCAGCCGGGAACTCTACCAACTGCGCCACGAGTGTGTATGTGTCTGTGTGCGTACGGTAAGTGCAATATCACGGTATTACCCATAGATCGATCCATACGAGCTATAAAGCTGTCGAGTCGAAGGTCATGGTGAATCTCTGCGTTCCCTCTATTCATGATGCCCTGCCATCCTTTCCAAAAGATTATCCAAGAATCAGTGAAGAAAGTCCAATTCTGTTGCCAGCTGCAAAGTTAACCTACCTTCATCTTTTGAGTCTCACTCTGTCACCATTCTCCGAAACCAGTTTATCATGAGACGCGAAAGGCCACCGTGGTCCATATTTCTCACGGACCGTCTACCTCTGATACTGGAACTCTGGTTTGTCATCTTCCACTTGTTTATCGTTGTCTGCACTTCGTCAAATTTGTAATGGTATTTCCTTTACTTCCTCCCGAAAGATAAATTCAATCTCTGCCTGCTCCATTTATTGCATCTTTTTTTTTTTTTTAGCTTTCTAGCCTTCGTTTGTCTCAGTTGGGTCTTTTTGATAAAATTTGCTCAGTCTGTCATCTACGTGTATAAGAGTCCGTCGAGCCTATCGTCTTCAGCCAAGGTCTTGCCGTTTTCATTTTTCCCTCTCCCACGTTTCTTTACTTATTCTCCAGAAACTTGGTTTCTCTGCCCTCCACTTTTGGCTGTCGTTTCCTCGCGCATGTATCTCACGTTGTGGTTGTAGTTTCTCCTCGATGGGATGTCTGAATTTTCTACTTCAACAGAGACCTGCGACCCTCGTTACTTTGACGCATGAGCCATCCTCCCGGCCGGGGGCTCGCATTTCCTCCCGCCTTTTTCGAGCTCTTGACTTTACATTGGAGGTCTGCATTTTATCTTTATGCACGAAAGCATGTGTTTTCTTTTTTTTATCCCTATGCCTTGCATGTTAATGATTTTGCCATTATATCTTACCTCCTCTGATTTCATCTGTTCATGTCCTCAGCAAACAGAATGAATTTTATCTACACAGCAAACAGAATAGATTTTTTCTACAATGCATTTCTGTTCTTATTTAATGCTTAATGTTATTTAAACTTACCTAATATGTTATATTTACTTAGATTTATATTTCAGATTACATACAAGATTAATCAAGCATGCCACGAACCAAAGGAGCAGTAGACCTCTTTGAATTTCCGCGAGGTCTTAATGTGGGTCAACATGAAGATGGACTTAGCCAACGTAAAATATCTGAAAATCTGTCAATACCCCTTTCTACTGTTAGTAGAGTGATCGTACAATTCAGCAGAGAGAGTAAGAAGGGCACAGAACCTTATTCAGGCCGTCCCGGGCCCTCAGAAAAAAAAATTACGTCTTGTCAAAAGAAATGTCGAAGAGAAACCACGTTACAAGGCTTCTGACATAGCACCACAAGCTGATGTCAGTCTCAGAACAGTTGCCAGGTATCTCCACAAGCTGGGTTACTATGGCAGAGCTGCAAGAAGGAAACCAATCCTTCGTCCAGCCAATATCAAGAGCAGAAAGGATTGGACTGTTGAAATAGAGACCTGTGGCCTTTTGGAGCACTGTCATTTTTTCTGATGAGTCATGATTCGTATTATTTTCCGACAGTGGAAAAGCGTGGGTCTGGAGACTCTGTAGTCAAGAATTTGACCTAAAAAAACTGCAGCCAACAGTGAAACATGGGGGCATTTCAATAATGGTGTGGGGGTGCAATTTGGAGTGATGGTTGATCAGAGCTTGTGGAGTGTCAAAGAAACATCAATTCAGGCAAATATGTTTCTATATTAAAGGAAGGACTCATTCTAATATTCTCCAGTGGTAGAATGAGTGAAAATGTCTTCCTGTTTATGGAAGATGGAGCTCCTTGTCACACTGCTCAAGCAACACAAAATTGGTTGAGCCAAAATGAGATCAGGAAACTTCCATGGCCAAGTCAGTCCCCGGATATGAAGCCTATTGAACACCTCTAGGGCATATTAGACCGACAACTTTGCAAAAAGAACATGCAGCCATCTCCAAAACCCGAACTTTTAGGATTACTACGGGAAACATGACAAGAAATCCCTCGAGATGATATTCGTGAACTAATCACTAGAATGCCTAGAAGGGTCCTTGCACTGAAAAAAAAAAAATATATATCAACCAAGTATTTGTATTAGTTATTCACATTGTGACCACTTATAAGCAGTTTAGTTGTGTCAATTATTACACTTGGTTCCTTAAGTTACACCAATGGACTCCCGTTACGAATCCTCATTTTGAGTACTAGGTCAGTTCTGCAATGACGTCATGGTTTCTTTAGTCCAATGATCTTTGATGTTATATTTAAGAACCTCTCCTAAGGGCGTGATCTTACAATCGTAAACCAATCAAATTTTCTCCTCCTCCACCTTTTCTCCGATCAGAACAGCTTTTACAAACCTCGCTTGCAATACTGCTTACTCAAGAAATCTCGAATTCACCACTGCACACTGACATAATTTACATACCCAATATTGTTACATCAGCATAAAATTGAACATCAGACAACAATGAAATCGGGTCTCCGGCGACTGTTTGTAAACATAAGACAGATAGCGAGCTTGTGCAACTTCCTTCGCCTACGAACTGTTGTTTACAAAACATTCAACTCATAGAAATTAAATTCTCACCACCTACCCCTTTATCTACCTCATTTGTCTACCTATATCTACGAGCCTCATCTACGAGCCTCTTAAAACAATTACATTCTAAAGACAACGTGACTTTCAATACTATGAACTGTTCATTATGCAGATGGAACTATTATATAACTGCACTGGTTAAAATACATATTTGACATGTCAAGACACTTTCATTCCCAAAAATAATTCTCATCTCACTAAGTCAGAACAACACATTGGAATTATATTATTTAGAATCATTTCTTAATCACGTAGCAGTTTTATCCCAAACACTAATTGAAATTCTGATACCATTGATACATATGTTTCATATATACAAACATACATAAATAGTATTGTGTAACGTTGTTGTGGCCTCCGTGGTGAGAGGACGTCTCTACTTCCGCTCTAGCCAATTTAACAGAGAAAGCAGATTTATACATCGTGATATAACTCATCATTTGTTTCTAGTTTGCAGGGTGAACCTGGGGGTCCGTTGAGTTATTGGAGGGCTCTTTAGTACATAACAAAAATAAGGATGATCAAAATTCGAATGGTAACTTTCACCGGTGACTTTTTTTTTTTTTTTTTGTAAGATTGATATCTATAATGAGTAGGAATAGGATATTGCTTATAACAGATTTATTCAAGTGATAATTACCATTTGAATAAATCTACTATGATTATTATAGACCAACTAAGAACAAATATATCTCAGATGAATGAATTGTTGATGAAAGTTTTAGAAAATATGATACAGACAAATAAGAATGTGAATATATTTAAACATGTAACTGCCCAGTGGATAAGATTAAAAAAGTCAGAATGCCATACATGATTACACATACATACATACATACATACATACATACATACATACATACATACATACATACATACATACATACATACATACATACATACATACATACATACATACATACACACATACACACATACAAACATACATACATACATACACACATACACACATACAAACATACATACATACATACATACATACATACATACATACATACATACATACATACATACATACATACATACATACATACATACATACATACATACATACATACATATATACACATATACCTACCTACCTACCTACCTACCTACATACATACATACATACATACATACATACATACATACATACATACATACATACATACATACATACATACATACATACATACATACATACATACATACATACATACATACATACATACATACATACATACATTCATACATACATACATGCATACATTCATGCATATATACATTTATACATGCATATAAACATCATGGAAGTCTTTTATGCGCTGGTAAATTTGTTATTTACATCTCAAAATTCTTCCTACCAGAGAAAATCAATACTTCCACTGACGTAATTTTTGCTTTCGTTCACCATTCCCTATTTCTTGTCTTACTCCAACTTTGTCGGGCACTTAATATGCAAATTACAATTTTCATCTGGAGTTAGTGTTCATGAATAAAGTTTTCATATTCTTTGGGAAGGTTACCGAATATATTTTCAGATATTTGGAGGAATAACTGCTCATGGGGGTTTTGTCGTTATTTTTTCGACCTCTTCAATGCGAGGTCTTACCCCGAGCTCAGTAAGAGTACTGACGTTAATCAAAACAAATCACGTGATGAACGATATTTTCGTGACAGGGTTAATTGAGATGTCCATGACATTCGCACGAAGTCTTGCCTTGAGGTTAACAAAATTTTCCATTGTTAGCCAGAGTAAAATCAGCAAGGAATGCCATCACTGTGCAACGATATCTCTAAGATATTTTTTTTCTGCTCTAGCTATGGAATTTTAGACTTGAATTATATCTTTCTCTCTTTCTCTCCCTCCGTGTATATGTATATATATATATATAAAATATATATACATATATTTACATATATATATGTATATACATATATATATATGTATATCTATATATGTATATATATGTATATATATATATATATATATATATATGTATACATATATTTATGTTTATATGTATGTATATATATATATATATATATATATATTTATATATATATATGTATATATATATATATATTTTTATATATATATGTATATATATATATATATATATATATATATATATATATATATATATATATTATGTTGAAAACGACAGCAACTTCATTAGAATTTAATTTCTTTCGTAAGCTTTCTAGTTTTCGGAAAGTAGATTTCTGTAGAAAAGAGAGAGGAAGAAGAAAATTTCCAATTGACATTGGGAACTTATATTAACACAAATATATACATAACGCATAAAATAAATGAAAATAAACGATACACAGAGGGAAAATTAACAAGATGTTTCGCAGATCGTTTTGCATCTTCATTTGGAATGTAGAGAAGTAAGTCAGTGGTCAGTAAAAGTATAAATGAAGACAAATCTTGGAGAGATCATTTATAACTCTCCTTTGCTTGACTGGCGCTATTTCCTAGAACCCTCAGCCTAGCCGATCGTCTAAGGCGTGTTTTTTTTTTTGTTTTTTTTTTCCTCTGTGGATTGAATGTGTATGGGTGTTCTCTGAACTAGGGGCTCTATTTTTATTATCAAATGTCTCTCACGTGTAGGTTTCATGCTGGGGAGGAAAGAAAAATCATTAGTTTGTGTATTAATAACAGGTTGTAAATCTTTTATAATTACAGCCCCCAGGATGGTCAGGCGTTGGAGGTTCTTCTCCTTTGCGACAATTTTTTTTTTTACTTATCATGGTTTCCCTATCGTGATGCCGTCTGTGGTGGGTCCGAAGGTGGTGTTTAGGTCCTTGTTACAGGTGAAGGTTGATTCGTCTGGACAGGGTGGTAGTTGTCTTTCCCACGTAGGTAGATAGGGGCGCACAGTCCACCACTAGGCAAGTGAATTTGTACACTACGTGGGATTGACGGATTCCATGGGGTTTCGGGGCGGTCTGGTTTCTCAGAATTAGAGATGTTTTCCTTTTCCTGTAATAAATGATGAGTGATATTTTGTCGCGTTCTTTCGTAGGGGTCACATTTCTATTAATAATGTTTTTTTTTTATTATTATTATTTTCTCATCATCTTTATACTTATTGGACATGTGGGACTTATAAGATATGAAGTGAGTAGTTCCTTCTTATTCTATGGCAACATGATGAGGTTCTTGCTACCAGATGTCAATATCTCTTCTAAGTGTAGATTGGACTTCATTTTGGAGTGTCCATTATTGATGAGTAGTTGCTGGACTCTGTCGATCTCCTTCTGGGTATCTGACCAAAAAAAAAAAAAAAAAAAGAATGGGCAAGAGCTCTTCTCAAAAGGGTACTTATGCTGGAGTGTCAGTATTTTGGGGGGCACTCACTTTCTCCGCTCATACATAGTACGGGGTTGATGTTCTTAACATAAACACTGGAAGAAAAGGAGCAGTTAGTCTGTTTGAGGAGTACTAATCGTTCATTATTCTCATGTCCCTCTCTGTGCTTATAACTCTACTGAAGATCCTTCTTTCGTACCCACTAAATCCAGGGAAATGACTCTCATCGCCATTATCAAGTAGAAAACTTTTTGTGCCTCTTGGTGATCTAAAACATATGCTTGTATTTTGCTTCACTCTTACGCCGGTAGATGGCTCTGGGTACATATTTACATTGTAACGCAATGGACTACCATCTAGTGGTTTCTCTGCCCCATCATCGTTCTCTTCCATTTCACTTCAATTACACACTATTTACGTTGTAAATTAATCATTCCGGGTATCCACAAGTACTCACCTTCCCATATATCACACCCTAGGTATTCTATAATTGTATCACTGTTAAGATTTTTTTTTTCAGGAGCACCAATATATGCATGTTGTCAATATGACGAACGACGTGTGTGTGTGTGTGTGTGTGTGTGTGTGTGTGTGTGTGTGTGTGTGTGTGTATTCACTTGGTCTTTGGATCACGTGTTGGACTCGCGTGTGTGTGTGTGTGTGTGTGTGTGTGTGTGTGTGTGTGTGTGTATGTGTGTGTGTGTGTTTGTGTGTGTGTGTTTGTGTATGTGTTTGTGTGTGTACGAGTTCACGTTTCAGAGAGAGGGTGAAAATTGTCTTTTCTATCAAGTGTTCTGACATACATGCGAGCCATCCACACTGTCTCCAGCAGATGAGAGTTTTATAGCGATGCCATTTATTGTGCATTAATTTCTTTTCCTGGGAGCAACATTAATAATTGCAATGCACACCACATATAATCATTTAATACACACTTGAAAACTGAGAGACTTCTTCCATATTGAAATATTTTCCTGGAAATAGTCTCACAGTTTTCAAGTTTATGATTATGTGAATGGCGAATATCTTAATCACTTAGCTTTTGCGGATGACATTATTCTTATTTCAAAAAGACCAGAAAACTTACAAGATATCCTGAGTGGTCTGAACAAAGAAAGTTTTAAAGTGGGTTTAGAAATAAGGGTAAAACCAAAATAATGCTCAACATGAACATTAAAAATAAAAATATGTATATATACAATCGATGGTGAACGTCTTGAAGATGCTTAAGTGTAATTATGATATCAAGAGGCGTATTATACTTGGTTAGAAAATGTTTGGTAAGTATAAGAAGATCGTGAGAATTTCTCTACCTTTATGTTTGAAACACAAAGTCTACAATCACTTTATAATGCCAGCCATTTTCTACGGATGCGAAACTTGGAAACCGACTATTAGAATTAGAATGGCGTTTTGTGTGTGTGTGTGTGTGTGTGTGTGTGTGTGTGTGTGTGTGTGTGTGTGTGTGTGTGTGTGTGTGTGTGTGTGTGTGTGTGTGTGTGTGTGTGTGTGTGTGTGTGTGTGTGTGTGTGTGTGTGTGTGTTTAAGTCTGGTTCATTCATCCTGGAGATTTCACTTTTTTCTATGTTCGCTAGGTTCCAATAATGTTTCAGTCATTTTACTTATTCCTTCCTATTGCTCATATTTGAAGTAAATAAGGATTGATGTATATCTTTCTATTGTCGAGTGATCATCCTTACTGTTTCTGTCAGTGAGTGTTTCAAGTGATGTATGTATTGTTGTTTCGATTACTTAAGAAGTAAATTTACATCAATAAAGAAGATTCAGCTTGGTTTTGTCGTCTTGTTGACATCCTTCCGGGATCTACCACTTGTGTTTTTCTCTACTGGACGACGTGGAGTTGAATTTTCCCCTACACTGACAAAAGCGATGGAAATAAAGCTAAGGAGTTCTTAGATGAGAATGGAGAGATCGATGGTAAGAATAACGCTGAGAGACAGAAAGATAACAAATTGGGTGAGAGAGCAAATTGGAGAGAAAATATTGTAGAGGAAGTAAAAGAGAGGAAGAGGATTTAGGCAGGGAAATTAGCGTGAACGAATGATGAACAATGGAGCAGATATGTTACTGAATGGATGCCGCAAAATAGGAAGCGTACAATAGGGAGACCGGAAAGGGGATGGAGAGACGAGATAGAGAAGTTTGTAGGAGTGACGTGGCAGATGTTGGCTTAGTCTTATGAATCATGGGATAGTATGAAAGAGACATTTGTTGGGCAGTGGACTCAGAATGGCTGATTGGTTGATTCACTTCCAGATTGCATTTTGACTAACGTCAGAAGATATATATGCAGTTGATCAAGCCTTCCGTCTCAGCTGAGTAATGTCTTTTGTATATAAAAAGCAAACAAAGCTCCGTCACTCATTTTATTAAAGAGGATTACTTATAGAATCTCCTTCCTAACCACAGATCATCCTAGATCCAGAATTTTTAACAATAACTTATAAAAAATCCCAGGAATTTCCAGTATATGAAAGCAATTAAGTAAATAGATAATATTATAATAGGTTCAAGTTCATTATCCTTCAATCAAGATAAAACTTGAGCAAAGATTAGTACTGATAACACACTATCGCCTTCAAGTCAATAATCTTTAAGTATTATAATGACTTTGACAAAATTCTTCATTTCTCAATCAAAATAGATGTTGTTAGAATGAACCCGGGGTTAGTAATGGTAACACACTGTATCATGTCTTCAATTTTTTTGTAAATCCAACTCAGTTACTGACCCAATATAGTGGACTTGTTCGCCTTGATATGGAGGACGCATTTTATGCTGGATTAAGTCCTAAGTGTTTCTGAGCAGTTTGGAATGCATAGCTTTGCCATATATATATATATATATATATATATATATATATATATATATATATATATATATATATATATATATATATATATATATATATATATATATATATATATATACATTTGTTTCTTTGTTAGTATTCGGCTTCTTTCTGTCTACCGTAATACTGTGTCATTCTCTTTTCTGTGAAAACCACACAAAATTTTGCTGATCATCACTCCACTGCATTTTCTTTTTGTTGATTTATCTTATTCAAAACACTGCATCTTCCATATTCCTTATTCTTGAAATATCCTATTTCTGTTCACCTTAAGAAATTCACTGAGAGGGACACACGGCCTCACGTTTTTACAAATATTCTCATATTGTATTCTTTCGTTTCATTCAGGAAGTTCATTACATCCTCCTCCTCCTCCTCCTCCTCCTCCTCCTCCTCTTCCTCCTCCTTACTCCTACTTCTTCCTTTTCCTTCACCGTCTCCCCTTTATCTCCCTCTTTTACTCCTCATTCATATTCTTTTCCATCATCTCCACTTCCTTGTTTACTTTTTCCTTGTTCTCCACTTCGTTGTTTACTTTTTCCTTCTTCTCCACTTCATTGTTCACTTTTTCCTTCTCCACTTCCTTGTTTACTTTTTCCTTCTTTTCCACTTCCTTGTTTACTTTCTTCTTCTTCTCCACTTCCTTGTTTATTTTTTCCTTCTTTTCCACTTCCTTGTTTACTTTTTCTTTCTTCTCCACTTCCTTGTTTACTCTTTCCTTCTTCTCCACTTTCCTGTTTACTTTTTCCTTCTTCTCCACTTCCTTGTTTACTTTTTCCTTCTTTTCTACTTCCTTGTTTACTTTTCCTTCTTCTCCACTTCCTTGTTTACTTTTTCCTTCTTTTCCCTTCTTCGTTTTCTTTTTCCTTCTTCTCCACTTCCTTGTTTATGTTTTCCTTCTTCTCCACTTCCTTGTTTACTTTTTCCTTCTTCTCCACATCCTTGTTTACTTTTTCCTTCTTCTCCACTTCCTTGTTTACTTTTTCCTTCTTCTCCACTTCCTTGTTTACTTTTTCCTTCTTTTCCCTTCTTCGTTTTCTTTTTCCTTCTTCTCCATTTCCTTGTTTACTTTCTCCTTCTTCTCCATTTCCTTGTTTACTTTCTCCTTCTTCTCCACTTTCTTGTTTACTTTTTCCTTCTTCTCCACTTCCTTGTTTACTTTTTCCTTCTCCTCCACTTCCTTGTTTACTTTTTCCTTCTTCTCCACTTCCTTGTTTACTTTTTCCTTCTTTTCCACTTCTGTGTTTAATTTTCCCTTCTTCTCCACTTCCTTGTTTACTCTTTCCTTCTTCTCCACTTCCTTGTTTACTCTTTCCTTCTTCTCCACTTCCTTGTTTACTTTTTCTTTCTTCTCCACTTCCCTGTTTACTTTTTCCTTCTTCTCCACTTCCTTGTTTAATTTTTTCCTTCTTCTCCACTTCCTTGTTTACTTTGCCTTCTTCTCCACTTTCTTGTTTACTTTTTCCTTCTTCACTTCCTTGTGTACTTTTTCCTTCTTCTCCACTTCCCTGTTTACTTTTTCCTTCTTCTCCACTTCCTTGTTTACTTTTTCCTTCTTCTCCACTTCCTTGTTTACTTTTTCCTTCTTCTCCCCTCTTCGTTTTCTTTGCAGCTCTCTTTTTCTTCTAGATACCTTTTATATTCTTCTTATCGTGGTTCTATAACTTTTCTTCCTTCTCCATTTCCTACTTCTCCATCTCATCTTTCTCTTCTTTCTTTGTTTTCTCTTCTTCCTTCTATTTCTACTTCTCTCACTTCTCTTTCTTCTTCTCTTCCATCTCCACCTTCTCCTTATTCTATCTTCTTTTCCTCCTGCTCTTCCTTTTACTGGTATTGCTCATTTTCTCTTTCGCCCTTCTCCTCCTCCTTATCCTCTTCCTCCTCCTTCTCCTCCTCCTCCTCCTCCTCCTCCTCCCACTCCTCCTCTTTCTCCTCTCCTCTTTCGTCTCCTCCTCCTTTGTATTTCTCTCCTTTTACTTCCCCTCCTTCTTCTCTTCCTTCTCCTCATTAATCTCATTTTCCTCATTCCCCTTCTTCTACGCCTTTTCTTCCTTCATCTCTTTCTTCTTCTGTTTCTTCTTCTTTTTCTCCATCATCTCCTTCTTCTCCCTCCTTTCATTTATCTCCTTATTCTTCTTCTCCTTCCTTTCCTCCTTCGTCCCATCTTTTTTTACTTCTTTTGGCCCCTTCCTTCATCCCCATTCCTTCTACCCCATCTTTCTATCTCCATAAAGAGTATGACTATCCGAGATTTAAGCCATCATGGCGACGTTGCGCATCCCTACGGACCAAAATCATGCAGCATTATTTTATTATCGTAGACTAGTCTTTAAAAAAAAAAAAAAAAAAAAAAAAAAAAAAAAAAAAAATTCCCTCCTTCTGATCTCTTTGAATATCGTTTTTACCAGTCCACGTCTTTGATGTGATGCCGTCCACAAGGATAGCAGCACCGACTACTGATGAAGAAATGCAATCCACTTCACCTTTCCTACTTCAACTTTTTTCTTTCTTTTTTTCATCCTTCTCCCCTTTTTTCTCTTCTTCTCTTAACCTTATATCCTATCTCCTCCCTCCTCTATGCTCTCATATTTCTTTCGTTTTTCCATTTCTCTTTCGCCTCCTCTTCCTCTTCCTCTTCCTTCCTTTTGCAGTTTATTCCTAGTTCTTATTTCTTTTCCTTCTTCAATCTATCTTTTCCCTTTATTCCTTCTCCTCTTCTACTCACCTTCTGTTCTTCTTTCTTTCATATTCCTTCATTCTTTGACACCTCCTCCTGCAAGTCCACCTTGTCATCCTCCTCCTTCACCTCCGTTCGTCTTATCATTTTCAACGTCATTGCCTCTTCTTTTATATTCCTTTTTAAATCCCCATTTCTCTCCCATTATAGTCCACTTATCGCCCGACTTGTCAGCTGCGGGGAGGGTAAGCCAATCAAACAGCTGTAAACAATCACACAAAGGACATAGGAGGATCAAAGCTGATATCCCTTATCGAGAGCAAACACCCGCGCCATCAACTACCACTGTGAACAGCCCATCTCTGCCCTGCTCTCTCCTAAGTCCAGAATGTAGACATTTCCCTTACCGTAACCAAGCAAGGTGATATTAGTTCTCTCAGGTCGGTGCCTATTTATTTGTGTACTGGTTTGCTCGCTATTCACAGGGTGTATGTTTGTGTGTGTGTGTGTGTGTGTGTGTGTGTGTGTGTGTGTGTGTGTGTGTGTGTGTGTGTGTGTGTGTGTGTGTGTGTGTGTGTGTGTGTGTGTGTGTGTGTGTGTGTGTGTGTGTATGAGTGTGTGTGTGTGTGCGCGAGTGTGTGATTCACCATGGTTCACCATGGTCTTGGATCACGTGTTGGACTCGTAATCGACATCTATTTGCCTCGCAGAAGAGAGCTCAGAGATCATATATGACCGATATATGGGTAATGATGTGACCTTACATGCACACACATCCCACTCTCCGCACACGAGAGTGAGAGTAACGACTCACAGCGCAGCGATACTGAAATTATTACAGTCTTAGGTGGGATTCGAACCCGATCCGCCACGGCCGGGAATTTTAGCCACTGTGCCATCGTGTGTGTGTGTGTGTGTGTGTGTGTGTGTGTGTGTGTGTGTGTGTGTGTGTGTGTGTGTGTGTGTGTGTGTGTGTGTGTGTGTGTGTGTGTGTGTGTGTGTGTGTGTTTATGTGTGAGTTTATCTAGTTGTATTTACATAATATTATTATTCAGTGTTGGAAGCCTGTGCATGGGATCTGGTCTTTTTTCATGCGTTTATCAAACTCTGTTCTAATCTTATTATCATTGTTGACGTGGATTATATCACGTTCTAAATTTCCCCGCAAATTAAATTATGTATTAAAAAATATGCTCCGTAACATCTTTTAATTATTGTGTCTTCCTAAATTTTCATAATGATATTCCTTTGGTCTTCATCACATACCAGGAGAATATCTTTAATCTTTTCTTTTACCTGTGTTTTTAAAGGGGCAATTTCCAGTTTATCTTCAGTTTCTACTCATGTTTTTATGAACCAGTTCTGGGATGATTTTGCCTACCACTATTTGTATTCTCTCTTTCTTACCTATTATACAACGCCAGATAACCTTTAATCAATCAATCAATACTCTTACCTATTAGTGATGTGACCGCACTAATGTTGTATATTCAAGTTGTGCAAATCAAACCTTATTTTTTCATTTTATCCTTCTAATGAAATGCTACTCATGAGTTCATAAACAACCTAAAAAAACATAATCATCCTCTTTAAATGATTATCTCTCAAGACATAAACTTAATTCGTTCCTACTCCTTTGCGACTGTTAAAAATTCATCTCCCTTTTTCTTAAACATTCTCGACTGTCTTTTTGGTTTTGATTTATTTCTAAGGTTTCGCTTTCTTATTATATTTACCTTCAACATCTGGGTCCAGTCTTATCTAGGTCTTCTTATAGCAGTTTACAAGTTTTTCAACTTTTCACCATTTTCATTGTCTTTGATTCATGTGCAAGTAACTTTGCCTGGAGACCTATTCCATGTATACGCATATGTATGTGTACGAGTATATACATGTATATGTATATGTATATGTATATGTATATGTATATGTATATGTATATGTATATGTATATGTATATGTATATGTATGCAATAAAAACACTAAGAACGTATGTTTTATAAATGCAAGGTAACCACTTAAGAAAATAAACAAACGGAGCAGAGTGCTTTCGTATATGTATATGTATATGTATATGTATATGTATATGTATATGTATATGTATATGTATATGTATATGTATATGTATATGTATATGTACTGTATATGTATATGTATATGTATATGTATATGTATATGTATATGTATATGTATATGTATATGTATATGTATATGTATATGTATATGTATGGAATAAAAACACTAGGAGCGTGTGTTTTATAAATGCAAGGTAACCACTTAAGAAAATAAACAAACGGAGCAGAGCGCTTTTGTATATTACATCTTCAGTGTAATTTACACTGAAGATGTAATATACGAAAGCGCTCTGTTCCGTTCGTTTATTTTCTTAAGTGGTTACCTTGCATGTATATGTATATGTATATTTATATGTACATGTATATGTATATGTATATGTATATGTATATGTATATATATATATATATGTATATATGTATGTGTATGTGTACGTGTAAGTGTGCGTGTATATTTATATGTACATGTATATGTATATGTATATGTATATGTATATGTATATGTATATGTATATGTATATGTATATGTATATGTATATGTATATATGTATATGTGTGAGAATGTGTCTGCTTCCCCTTTCCTAAATTCACGCATTGATACTGGCGGTGAAAATGGCTTTATAACCGCTAATCATTTCATTAATGAAAGGATGATATCCCAAGATCATTTTCAAACGAGTACATAAAGATTCTATTTTCCCCATCACTAAACAGCATAAAAATTAATGAGAAAGTAGTAAGGTTTCAGACCTCCGAATCGAGTCACTGACGTTAATTGCCTCGGAAGAATTGTATGCGCATCTCATTGATTTCATTGTGTCCGCTTCTTTAAATATAAAGATCATTTGTGCTAGAAGGAGTAAAAAGAATATAAAATACAGTTAGGGTTCTGGTCTCCTGTAACTTTTGAATAACGACTCAAAAAGAGGAATTACTTGTAACTACTTCTCTTTATATCTAAATGTGAGAACAAGTATATGATTTCTGCAAAAGAACAAGAAAATGTACAGGTTAATGCATGATTATATTCTATGATATGTGACACAATCTTAAACCTGAACACATGTTACACCTTAATAATTATGCTAATGCAACAGGAAAATACATTGGTAACAGCACCTCTGCAATCATAAAAAGATGAAACAGTAACAGATCTGGTCACATGAGACACCTCAACAATTATGATAATACAACAGGAAAATACATTGGTAACATCCCCTCTGCAATTATAAAAAGATGAAACAGTAAGAGGCCTGGTCACATGTAACCACCCCGGCAGATAATTGCCCCCTTCCTCTTGCATTGTTCGAAAGAGATGTGCCTTGGGACGTGGGTTCATTATCTCCCTCTCTTTCACGTAATCAGGGCTGCTGTTAGACACTTCGTCTCGCCCACCCACTGGCTACGCAGACAACGAGCGACGTCTGTCCCTTATTTGCTTGACTTTTTCGGTTTACATATGTTTCATGTCTCTGTGTCTTTATTCTCCTATTTAATTATGTCTCCGTGATGAAACATAAAGATACATTTATCCATGTGTAACTGTGTGTGTGTGTGTGTGTGTGTGTGTGTGTGTGTGTGTGTGTGTGATTCACCATGGTCTTGGATCACGTGTTGTACTCGTGATCGACAGCCAGTTCTCTCTCAGAAGAGAGCTCAGCACTCATATACAGTATTTGACCGATCTATGGGTAATGCTGTGACCTTACACGCACACACACTCCCAACTGCATGCCCACGAGAGTTGGAGTAACGACCCGCAGCGCAGCGATACTGAAATTATTGCATCCCTGGGCAGGATTCGAACCCGGAACGCCGCAGTGGCAGCCGGTAACTCTACCACGGCACCACGAGTTACCGGCTGCCACTTTGTGTGTGTTTGTGTGTGTGTGTGTGTGTGTGTATGTGTATGTATGAGTATGTGTGCGTATGTGTGTATTTACCCAGTTGTATTTTACGGGAAGAGAGCTATGCTCGTAGTGACCAGCTTTTGTATCTTTCTGCATCCAGTTTGTTCTTAAAGTCCTTAAAGTCATGGATATTTTTAGCACTCACTGTTTCCTCATTTAGTTTGTTCCAGATATCTATCATTCTGTGTGGGAAGCTATTCTTTTTCAGATCTCTTCTGTAACTGTCCCTCTATAGTTTCTTCTCGTGTCCTCTTGTATTTCTTCTGTCCCACTTCAGTAATTCATCTCTATTAAGAACTTCCACCTGTTTCATAATTCTGAAGATGGTTAGCAAATCACCTCTTTCTCTTCTTTGTTCCAGAGTAGGTAGATTTAGTTTATATAATCATTGTTCGTATGTCAACTTGAAGAGTATTGACGCCATCTTTGTCGTTGCTCTTTGAATTCTTTCTAGTTTCTTTATTTATTTTTTAGCTAGGTGTCCTTAGTGTGTGTGTGTGTGTGTGTGTGTGTGTGTGTGTGTGTGTGTGTGTGTGTGTGTGTGTGTGTGTGTGTGTGTGTGTGTGTGTGTGTGTGTGTGTGTGTGTGTGTGTGCGTGTGTGTATGTGCGTATGTGTGTGTGCGTGTTTATGTAAGTGTGTGTATGTGTTCATAAAAAGAGTGACACGAGATGCAAATGGGAAGGAACCACTTCCCAGGGTAAGGGAGGCGCCGCTGAGAAGGGGAGAACAGCTTTTGTACAAGATACTTAATCGGCTAATGTACACGGCCTTCCCCGAATACATTTTAGATTACATGACGCAACACAAGGTTGAATGCATCAAAGCGTATTACATAGAATTACTGCATTCCTATCCTTTGTACCGCTTGTCCTTATATCACGACTTCAATAGGATTATTCCAGACCTGAGCAAGCAACATTGTTATCCCTCTCACAGGCACTGTAGACATGATTCTCTGCTATTGAATTGCCGCGGTAATTGTCGTCAAAGCTGACAGATAATGAAGTAAACGAACGTGCATGGCAGCCTTTGAAACTGAAGGAGCGAGAGTGTTAGAGCAAGGGATGGTAGGCCTAATGTGATACTGAAATGGTGCAGGGAATACAAGGGAATGTAGATAATGAGGTACAAAGCACTTAAATGATGATTACAAAAGACGGGAGACCTCAGGCATTGGGCGGATTAGAATATTCGATGTTTCATATACAAATAAAGATTGTGGTATTGGGGAACTTTGTGTAGTGAAGGGAGATGAAGCAGAGAAGGAACGATTTTTACTGTTTCAAGGTAAGGGAAAAAGTGAACACGATCAAGCATAAGAAATCAACATAATTCACGTTGGTGTTATATATGAGGAAAAAATTCGCCAAAATAATGGCTCTACAACTATATGGTGCTTACACCTGCATCATACTATTGAGACTTTATTTTTTAAATACTTATAGTTCTCTAAATCTCCGTCGATGTTGCAGGAAAAGTATCATTCATAGAATTTTATAAAACTTGTAAACATATACTTTTGTATACATTTACGTACAAATATACATATGCGCAGCATAAACAAACGAATACACACACACACACACACACACACACACACACACACACACACACACACACACACACACACACACACACACACACACACACACACACACACACACACACACACACACACACACACACACACACACACACTCACTCACTCACTCACTCACTCACACACACTCACACACACACACACACACACACACACACACACACACACACACACACACACACACACACACACACACACACACACACACACACACACACACACACACACACACACACACACACACACACACACACACTCACTCACTCACTCACTCACTCACTCACTCACTCACACACACATACACACGCACACACACGCATACACACACAAACACACACACACACACACACACACACACACACACACACACACACACACACACACACACACACACACACACACACACACACACACACACACACACACACACACACACACACACACACACTCACTCGTGGGCGAAGAATTGTGTGTGTGTGTGCATATAAGGTCACAGCATTACCTATAGGTCGGTCATGCATGAGCTCTGACCTCTCTTTCAGGAGATAAATAACTGTAAATCACTAGTCCAACACGTGATCCAATACCATGGTAAATCATGGTGGATCACACATACAAACACACTGTGAAAGTTAGGCAAGGACGGCAGTTAACAGTCTACCTAGAATCTTCGGTAGTCGGATCAAATCCAAGTTGGAGGCTTTTGAAGCTCCTGTAGCTCAGTCGGTAAAGCATTGGCCTAGTGTCAAGCAAGGCCTCATTTTGAGGCTTGAGGACAAAATTAGTTGTCTGTTATCGGCCTTGCACAGATGACGTATATGTAAGATGTGAAGATAAATATTTCATATAATGTACCGTTATGGTATTTAATGACAACTAAATATATTAAATCGTTTGTATAAGAATAACCAAAACAAAGTGAGCATGGAGACCTGGACTGGTGTGTTTCAGTATTCACGGTAAAACTTGAAATAACAGGACACATTGTCTTTGAAGAAAAGTGAAATCTATTTAGTCGTCGCGTTGTTAACCAAAGAATGAGAACTTTGATAAAATAAGTAAAAAGGAAACGTAGTAGGAGAAAACATCCAGTGAAATAAAAGTATAAATGGAAAGCGTAAACAGTAAAACTAATTTCTGGAAGTGGAGAGTAAATGGAGGAAGAGGATTTCAAAGGAAAAAGGAAGAAAGAGAGAGAAACAAAGGGATGCCGTGGACATACACTGGCAGGACGGAGTAAATTTTGGAAAAGAAGTCGAGGACATTTTGAGAACATTGAATGGAATGTATCCCTTCATTATGAAAAGCTTTCAGCAGAGAGAATGGTTCTTGATATTTTTCTTCAAGAAAATAACGTAAGCAGAAGATTCATGTGTATTCTTCCACCCCCAGCTCTCTCTTTCTCTCTCTCTCTCTGTCTCTCTCTCTCTCTCTCTCTCTCTCTCTCTCTCTCTCTCTCACGCACACACACACGCACACACACACACACGCACGCACACACACACACACACACACACACACACACACACACACACACACACACACACACACACACACACACACACACACACACACACACACACACACACACACACACACACACACACACACACACACACACACACACACACACACACACACACACACACACACACACACACACACACACACACACACACACACACACACACACACACACACACACACACACACACACACACACACAGCCTTCCTTCTGAACCATGTCCCCTTTCAGCAATCTGCTGACATAGTCCTTCAACATTTATTAGTTAATGACCATCAACCTAACATTTCACCCTGTATATATGTCGTCCGTTATAATCATCGTTTAATCGTATCTATATTCTGAAGCTTAAACCTCTATCTCCCAAAATATCACCCACTCTTCCATCAAGGTTCCTAATATGTGTTCATTTTCCGTTGTTCTAATTTCCCTCATTCTTTCTTTTCTTTTCTTTCTCTCCCTTCTTTTCTTCTTAATATCCTTCTTCTCCTCCTCCTCCTCCTTCCTCTTCACCTTCCTCTTTCCTCTTTTCCTTTTACTTCCAATCAATATACTATCCCCTTTCCTCAATCTCCTTTCCCTTGCCCTCCACTCTTTACTTCTTCTTTCCCTTTCCTTCCCTTCTTCCTTTTCCTTTCCCTCTTCCCTTTCCATTCCGTTTTCCCTTTCCCTTTTATTTTACCTTTCTCTTTCCCTTTCCTCCATACCTTTCAACTTCCCCTTCCCTTTTCCTTCACCTTTCCCTTTTTCTCCACCTTTCCCTTTCCTTTCTCCTTTCCCCTTTCCTCCCCTCTTCCCTTTCCCTTTCCCTAACCCTTTCCTTCCCTCCCACCTTCCCTCCCCTTCCCCTTCCTCTTCCGTTTTTTCTTCCCCTTCCCCCTCCCGTTTCCTTTCTCCTTCCCCTTTTCATTCCCCTAACCCTTCCCCTTCCGCTGCCTCTTTCCCTTTCCCCTTCCCCTTTCCTTCCTCCTTCCACTTTTCTTTTTCCTTCCCCTTTCCTTTTCCCTTTCCCCTTTCCTTTCCCTTCCCTTTCCCTTTCCCCTTCCCATTTCCCGTCCCCTTACCATCCTTTATCTTTTTCTTTTTCCTTTCTCCTTTCTTCTCCGCATCTCCTCTTTCTCTTTCTTTTTCTTCTCCTTCTCCTTTTCTTCTTTTTTATCTTTATCCCTCTTCTCCACCTCCTCCTCTTCCTCCTCCTCCTCCTCCTTCCCCTCTATTTCTTCTTCCTCCTGCCTGCTCTGCTTATTTCACCTTTTCTTTACTCTCCAATTTCTTTTGCTCCTACTCTTCTTCCTCCTCCTCCCCTCTTCTTCCTCCTCTTCTGTACCCTTCCTCCCTAATCATCTTACTAGCGACTCACCTGTTGAATGTAATTGGAAGAAGAATCCTGTGGGAAGGAATTGCAAAGGACTTTGGGTCATTGTACTTGGGGATCCTTTGAAGCCTCCCTGTCCCAGCCTGCCTTTCAACTCGATTACGGGAAGCCTTTTACACACAGCGTGCCCCCGAATGCTGACAGCCCTCGACAATAAAGATGAAATGCGGAGAAAAAGAGAAGAAATATGTAATGAGCCACGAGGACGGGAAATGATGTACACCACGCAAGCGCGCTTCTGGAGGGAAAAAGTACAAGAGAAATGACAGAAGAGGATGAAAGAAGGTTTAGAGAATAACGAAATGAGAGGAAGACAAAGCGGGGAAGAGAGGGAAGAAAACAAAGAAACGGAGACGGAAAATAATGGATGGAAAAAAGAGGAACGAGATGCAGAATACTGTGGATACCAGTGATAACAGTAATCATAATAATAATAATGATGTGGATAGGAGGTAAAGGGAACACGGGCTGAGGGGAATACTTTTATTCCTGACTAGTTTCGCCTGAGTGGCTTCTTCAGAGGAATATTATAATGATATTAATGATAATAATACTTATGATGATGATTGGTTCCTCCAACTCCTTACCCACCAGTGGTTCTGGCCTGGGAGAGGATCAAACTCAGACTGCTGAATTAGATGTCGAGGTCTGTGCCACTGTTGTTCGCGCACTTCCTTGCTAGTGTAGGTGTAGATGTGTGTGTGTGTGTGTGTGTGTGTGTGTGTATGTGTGTGTGTGTGTGTGTGTGTGTGTGTGTGTGTGTGTGTGTGTGTGTGTGTGTGTGTGTGTGTGTGTGTGTGTGTGTGTGTGTGTGTGTGTGTGTGTGTGT
>NC_134795.1:14500402-14502902 GCF_046742065.1 Oratosquilla oratoria | reverse complement strand
CCCTTGTGTGTCTGTGTATGTGTGTCTATGCATGAGTGCTTATGTGTGTGTTTGTGTGTATGTGTGTGTGTGTGTTTGTGTGTGTGTGTTTGTGTGTATGTGTGTGTGAGAGTTTGTGTGTGTGTGTGTGCGCGCGCGCGTGTTTGTTTGTGCGTGTTGAGTGTGTGCGTGTGCGTGAGCGCACACGCACGCGAGTGTACGTCTGATATTGTTTGTGTGCGTGAAACAGTGTGTGAATATTTGTGTCTGTGTTTGTGTTTGCGTGCGTGTATGCATGTATGTGTGCGTGTGTGTGTGTTTACATCACACACGCGCGTGTGTGCACTCGCGTAATTGCGTGTGCGTTTATGCGTGCGCGCGCACTTTCTACTTCCCCGGTAGGTTTGGGATGACTGTCGTGTAGTAGTGCCTTACTGTAGCCTACGTGAGCGTGACGTGACCGTGTCCTCATCTCGTTCGGCTCGGGCCATCACAGGAAAACTTCTGGATCAATAGGAATTTACTGGAAATGGCGAGATATGTGTTCTTTTCGATTACAGTGAAGCACTTAGAGGAAAATAAGCAAACGGAAAGTTTGAATGTTCTGGTGCATTCGGCCAGTGGCGGTGTTCTCTCGCAAATCGTACGCTTTGGTGTGTTGATATCGGTGTTGCCGTATGAATTTGGCAATTTTTTCCCTTTACATTCGTGTTCATATGATTAATTTTGGTTTCATTGTCTAGGTTTCCCATGGACTGAATACCCAAATACTCAAATCTGCCTATGCGAATAGTGTTTCCCGATATATATATAAGATTTTGACTGCTATGGTCGTAACATATCTGAGCGATGTTGATATATTATTCTGAGCGTACTAATTGAATGAACCGGATTTAGTGAACATATTCCATTCATATAACCCGTATACAGTGCATCAATATCAAGTAAATTAGTCTCAACTAACCATCACCTTGTGTGGACTCCACTTCCTTGTCTGACAAAAAAGGTGAATAACAAGAACCAAGTAGTTTTTCATGCAGACAAGTGAAACTGTATTCATTGAGCAGCAGTGCACGTAAACATATCAATGGGTTATCGAGAATAGGTTAGGTTTTCAACAACAACCTACTGGTTTATCAAAAATAAACTATAACTTCCTTAAACAAAACCTTAGTTCCAGGTGAAACCTTTGAAAAAGATATTGTGACTAAAATGGTATTGTGTGTGAAAAGAACAGAATCTTATGAAACGTAATATCACCTTTAACCAGTTTAATGAATTCAGTGACTAAAGAATACATTCATGAAATTAACAGGGAAAAAATAACACTACTTGATACGGATACACAACTTCGGAAGGTGAGTTTTACTGTTAAATTGCTTTGGTATTACAATGCAGTGGTACAGTTCTAAAGTGAGTGAATAGGTATTCATGATAAACAGAGGATAGCCAGAAAGTGTCAGAAGTCTATTAGTCTGAGTAACGGTAGAGAAATTTAGGAAAGGAGGCTAAGAGAACGGAGTATGCCGTTAAGACAAATGAGAAACGTGATGCGTAAGACGCAACTGGTAATCTGGCACATCTTGCGAGTCCATTATCTTGCTTCTCTTGATAAAATTGACCGTTTTAATGACGTTCATGAATATGGTGATGACACGAGCAACAGTGACAATAATAAGTGCTCTTGCCCTTCTAGTGATTGAGTACACTCCAGTGAGAATGGTATTAGTGGTAGTGTAATGAAAATAAATTTCATGGTAATTATCATAATGATAAATGTCTATAGAATAATGTAATAGGAACATATGAGAGTGCCCCTGACAAGGCAAAACCTTTTATTTTTGTTATATTAGTTACTACAACACTATGGCCTCTAATCCTGGTATGGGATTATGTAAAGGAAAAGGAGAAGTTTGAAGTGCTGAACAAAAAAACTCAAAATAAAGTACTAAAAGTAAAAAGAGAAAAAAAAACTAAAAAAGAAAAATATAATATACAGACCCTGGATATAAACCCATACAACAAAAGATATATGAACCGCAATCAACAACATATAAAAACTAGTCAATGAACACGCATTCCAAACGAGTCCATTCAACAAAATAAAATAAAATGCCATCAACCAAAAAACAAAGCAACATCCTAAACAAACACTTGCCCAATTGAGCGACAAACTGCATCACCCGAAAATAAAAAGAAAGGAAATAACACTGGGAAAATCAAGCCAGACACAGAAGCCAATACACCATTCTCTAGTAAAACCAGAGCAATTACTATCCTAAAGAATTCGCATGCTGAGGCTTCAGAGGTAATATCTGATTGATATCTAAAACGCATAATGACAAAAGTCAAATTAGAACTGAAAAAATCTGGACTCATGGAAAATGCAGCAATTTGGAAGAGAGGGGGTATGAGCATTCCCTTAAAACTAAACAAACCAGTTAATGTGAACAACATGTTACAAAATAAACATAATTATTTCCAAGACAGTATAGATATAAGGAAATCCATTCCACTACCA
>NC_134795.1:14492902-14495402 GCF_046742065.1 Oratosquilla oratoria | reverse complement strand
TGTTATTCCCATCATTGATCTCTCCATTCTCCTCTGTGCAGTCCTTAGCTTTGTTTCCATCGCCCTCGTCAGCTTCCAAGTCTCACATCCGTAGATTATTGCTGGTAGAATGCATTGGTTGTAAACTTTACGTTTCAAACATAAAGGTAGAGAGCCTCTCAGGATTTTACTATACTTACCAAACATTTTCCAACCAATTGTAATGCGTCTTTTTATCTCATTATCATGATCTTTCGTCACCTTCACCATCTGATCTAAATAATTATACTCTTCAACTTCCTCAAGACTCTCATCATCAATTACAATCTCTTTACTTTGAACTTTCGTGTTGAACATTACTTTGGTTTTACTCTTATTCATTTTTAAACCTACTTTGATACTTTCTTTGTTTAGATCGCTCAGCATATCTTGCAAGTCGTCTGCTGTTTCTGAAATAAGAATGATGTCATCTGCAAATCTTAGGTGGTTCAAATATTCGCCATTAATCTTCAGACCTTTCTTTTCCCAACTCAACCTTCTGAAAATATCTTCTAAACAAGCTGTAAATAGTTTGGGTGAAATTGTATCGCCTTGCCGTACCCCTTTCTCGATTTTGATCTTTTCTGTGTCTTTATGTAGTCGAACTATAGCGGTACCTTTCGAATAAATCTTTTCTAAAACTCTTACGATCTGTTCGTTTGTACCTTGTTTGCGTAGCGAGTTTAGTATTGCTATTTGTTCTACTGAATCAAAGGCCTTCTCGTAATCTACAAAAGCTAAACACAGAGGTATATTATATTCTGTCGTTTTCTCGATTAGTTGGTTAATCGCCTGCAAATGGTCTAGAGTTGAATATCCGCTTCTAAAGCCTGCCTGTTCTCTCGGTTGGTTTCCATCTAAAACTTGACTCAGTCTATTTGTGAGGATCTTGGAGAATACTTTATATACGTTTGATAGCAAGCTAATCGGTCGATAGTTACTAAGGTCCTTCTGGTCTCCTTTTTTATGAAGCAAAATCCCTATAGCATTGCACCACGCATTCGGAACGCTTTCTTGACGTAAGCACTGGGTGTACAACTGAGCTAATTTAATATGAACTAATTTACCAGCGTCTTTCAATAGATCTATTGATATACCATCTTCCCCAGGTGCTTTTCCTCTTTTCATAGTTTTTAGAGCAAATTCTACTTCTTCCTTTGTAATGTCTGGTACACTACTAACGTCTACACATGAATTTACTGACTCAACTACGGCCTTCGAAGAGTAAAGCTCTTGGTAAAATTCTTCTACTCTTTTTACCATTTTGTCTCTACATTTAATTATTTCTCCATTTCTATCTTTCAAACATATCATTTGCTGTCTTCCTAAAGCATGTCTACGCTCGGTCACTTTAATACTTTTACCTTTCCGAATAGTTTCTTCTATTTCGTCCATGTTTCTCTTTCTTTTCTCTAATCTCTGCCTTTTGTTGATAAGCTTGTTTAGTTCTACTCTTTCTATCTCGTCTCTACTGCTTTTAATCTGCATGTTCCTTCTTCTTTTAATTAGGTCATTTGTATCTTTGGAGTATTTGTTTTCTCTGCTGATTCCTTAATGATATTCACTAAATTCACATTGATATCTTCCACGCTGTCCTCGTTAGTTCTTAGAGCTTCGAATCTATTTTTAATTTCTAACTGAAATTTCTTTTTATTATCCTTAACCTTTGCAAGGCTTATTTTCCTTTTTAAAACTAGTTTATTTCTCTCGGCTCTGAAGTTGAATTTAGCTGTGCATCCTACCATTCTATGGTCACTCCCTATGTTGACTTTATTTATCACCGTAACATTCCTAACGCTTTTGCTTTCATCTCCTAATATGAAGTCTATTTCGTTCTTTGTTCCATTTGGACTTCTCCACGTCCATTTACGACCTACACGCTTTTGAAAGAAAGTGTTCATTATCCCCATATTGTAGTTCTCTGCAAAATTGACTAACATCTCACCTCTGTCATTTCTTTCACCTACTCCAAACTTCCCAATGCACGTCTCATCTCCCATCTTCTTCCCTACTTTAGCATTAAAGTCTCCTATTACCAAAGTGTACTTACTTTTTTCTTGATCCATTACTTGACTTAAATCATCATAGAAGGACTCAATTTCCTCGTCTGAACTCTGTGAAGTTGGTGCATAGACCTGAACTATTTTTAGAGTGTACCTTTTACAAAGCCTAATCACAATCCAAGCTACCCTGTCCGATAAACTACTGAATTTGATTACGTTACCCGCAACCTCTCGGTTGATCAAGAATCCTAATCCATAAGATCTTTCTTTGTCCTTACCTCTATAGTAGAACAGGTGGTGACCATCTTGTAATTATACCAGCTTTTCTTCCGTTCTTCGGACTTCACTCAGTCCTACGATGTCCCATTTGATGTTGTCTAGTTCTTCCATTAAACTCTCCAGTCTGTGGTCTTCTGAGAGACTTCTTACGTTGTAAGTATAGATCTTCATTTTCTTCATGTTCTTTAATGTCCAAGACT
>NC_134795.1:14480402-14487902 GCF_046742065.1 Oratosquilla oratoria | reverse complement strand
GAGAGAGAGAGAGAGAGAGAGAGAGAGAGAGAGAGAGAGAGAGAGAGAGAGAGAGAGAAAGGAAACAGCAATAGCAATCTTGAAAGAAATAAAAGATGATGATCGTGAAGTAGAGAAAGATATGGATGGTGTGTATAGGATGGGACATTATTCTAAGGAAAGAAATCGACCCATAAAGATAAATCTAAGTTCGCAAAAAAAAAAAAAAAAAATCTGGGAGTAATTATCTCAAAGGACTTGTCTTCTGATAAACAAATAAACAATTTGTCGGAAATCCTATAACTTGGTAAGATCAATAAAAGTGCCATTTACCTATTTAGAGGAAGAAATGATTGGAAAAAAATATTAGTCACACTGATAAGGCCTAGACTAGAATATGCGGCGACATTTTGGTCACCCAGTACCAAAAATAATATAAAGAAAACTGAAAGAATCCAGAGAGCAGCCTCAAAAAATGGCTCCAGCACTTTCAAACTTGTCATATGAAGAGGGACTGGCTAAATTGAAGTTACCGAGCTTGGAGCAAAGAAGAGAGAGGTGACCTACTGATCATCTATAGAATCATGAAGGCCACAGAAATAATCGATAGAGAGGACATCCTAAATTGGGACAAGAGAAACACAAGAGGACATGGAAAGAAACTCAAAAAAGATAGTTATAGAAGAGATCTGAAGAAGATCAGTTTTCCACACAGAGTGGTGGACACTTGGAACAAACTCGACGAAACAGTAGCGTGTGCAAAAAACCATTCACGAATTTAAGAGTAAACTAGACACTGTGAGATACAAAGGCGGGACACCATGAGCGTAGCTCCCATCCCGTAAAATACAACTAGGTAAATAAAACTAGGTAGATACACACACACACACACACACACACACACACACACACACACACACACACACACACACACACACACACACACACACACACACACACACACACACACACACACACATACACAAATGCTCACGGAGTGAAAAACCCTAAAAACAACGGAAGAAGATTGCAAGTGACACACACAAACGAAGATGGCTCAGTGTACGAACACACAGAAAATTAATTACTTTTTGAAGTTATAAGGAGAAACCATGTTCCTTGTATAGTCAAAGTTTGATGAAAATATTATCCAAATAGGAGATGGAAAATTTATTCTATATAGACAGAAAACAAAACAAAACAAAACATGGGAATAGGAGTGATGATAACGATGAAAATCGTAAATGCAGACGAATGTGGTACTAAAAGAAGTCAAATTGGATGTGATAAGTTAAGAATGACAACCAGGGGAAGCAGTGAAAGAGGTAGCACCTATCCCATAGAAGGCAAGTGTAGGGAACAAAGAAGAATAACAAGAAATGTTGTTTTATTCACCTGAAAAAAAATGAAAATGACAAATAACATAGAGGCGACTTTAACTGTAAAACAGTAAACTAGGAGAAATAGAAAGTAAGTAAAAATAGATATTTATGAGGTATTTCATTGCTCATTTCAGTAATGAACAAAGTAATACACAAATGAGAAAAGAAATGATAAGAATTAGAGATTATATGCTATCATGATTCATTTTACTATTAACTGGTTAACAAAGCAATGATGAATCTCTGAAATACCTGTGTCACAAGAAAAACATGACCATCTAGTTATCGAATTTGAAATGACAAAAGGGGGATTTAGAAATAAGAAACCTATTGTACAGACAAGACAAATACAATTTTGGAAAAGTAATTTTGACAATATTGATGGAATTCTTTGAGGAAATATCTTGGAAAGAATTGCGAGAAACGGATGAAATGGGAAAGCTTCCCGGGCATATCCAGTTGGGATGTGAATGTGTCAAGAGAAAGTGGACGGGAAAATCAAATAAGAATTGGTTGAACAGAAGGTGCGATTCGGCAATATAGAAATATATGGTACGGAAAAGGTTGAGAAGCAGAGAAAATAATGAAAGAAAAAATGTAAAAGAAATAGAAATGAATACACACATGCTTGAAGAGAAGAAGGAAACGCAGATTTTTTTCATTTGTCTACGTATTTCAAAATGCAGCCAAAAAAGCCCAAGAAATATAGGAGTGGTACCCCCATAGGGCCCACTCGGAAGAAGAAGAAGAAGAAGAAGAAGAAGAAGAAGAAGAAGAAGAAGAAGAAGAAGAAGAAGAAGAAGAAGAAGAAGAAGAAGAAGAGGAAGAACAAGAACAAGAACAAGGAGAGAGAGAGAGAGAGAGAGAGAGAGAGTAATAATAATAATAATAATAATAATAATAATTCCTTTATTCCAATTTTCATTGGGTATTCTTTACATTATTTACAATATTCACAAGAGCATTACATAGTGATACATATTTTTGTACACATAAAACATGAAGGTAAAAACTAAAGACTTTATAATAGTACAAAATGATATAAGCTTAAAAACTTGTATTAGCAGTGCTTATCAACGCAAGAACATGGAGGTAAATTTTTTTTTTCACAATGTTACAAAATCGAATATGCTTAAAAACCTTGTGTTACTAGTGCATATTATACGCTAACAAATGTTTGCTGACTTACATTTGATTATCTAGAAAATATTTACGCAACCTATCTTTGAACACATTTATTGATGTTATGTCTCTAATAGCGATAGGGAGTTTATTCCATGTCTTAGGCCCTCTTACAGGTATCATTCTTGTGCCTATTTCAGTATTAACCCGATGAACATAGAGATTCTGTCTTTGCCTTAATGGCCTATCTCTTGTTATACTGAGAGAGAGAGAGAGAGAGAGAGAGAGAGAGAGAGAGAGAGAGAGAGAGAGAGAGAGAGAGAGAGAGAGAGAGAGAGAGAGAGAGAGAGAGAGAGAGAGAGAGAGAGAGAGAGAGAGAGAGAGAGAGAGAGAGAGAGAGAGAGAGAGAGAGAGAGAGAGAGAGAGAAGAGAGAGAGAGAGACAGAGAGAGAGAGAGAGAGAGAGAGAGAGAGAGAGAGAGAGAGAGAGAGAGAGAAGAGAGAGAGAGGAGAGAGAGAGAGAGAGAGAGAGAGAGAGAGAGAGAGAGAGAGAGAGAGAGAGACAGAGAGAGAGAGAGAGAGAGAGAGAGAGAGAGAGAGAGAGAGAGAGGAGAGAGAGAGAGAGAGAGAGAGAGAGAGAGAGAGAGAGAGAGAGAGAGAGAGAGAGAGAGAGAGAGAGTGGGGGGAAATGGGAGTAGAAGAGAACATACCAGTTTGAAGTAAAATGTTAGTCTAGGGGAGGTGTCTTGAAACCTCATTTTGGAAAGAGTCCAAGTTACAGACGGGCTGGAAAAGCTTCAAGGGAAGGAAGATCCAGAACCTCTCACTGGAAGGAAAGGAAAACATAGCATGGGTAACCCTTATAGAAAGTAATTTCACGGAAAAAGTGTGGGACGTTTTAGGAATTCTAGTGTTGCGTGGTCTCCCAGGGAGGGAGTGAACGCAGTTACTGGGTTCAGTAGAATGATGACCATGGAAATATCCTCAGATGTTATAACTTAATTCCGTCTACTAAATTTGTATTCAATATTGGGGAAGAAATAAAATCTTAACTTTTGGTGTAATCTAATTTGATTGCACAGTGATTTTTTTTTTTTATAAAACTTGTATGTCTGTGTTTTTTTTTTGTAAGTATAGAAACTTAGAGTAAGAACAAAGTATGGCGATGATAGGAATTTTAAGGTACAATACAAAATTGAAAAAGAAAAATACCATAATGATCCTAATAGTATGAAAAGAAGTAATAATGAATTTCAATAATTCCAGCTCAACATCGAAATTTAGAATCGTTATATCCAGAAGCAATCGAAACTAGGTTGAATAATTGGAGAATAAATCTAAGCTTGATATAATAGGATTTAAGTATTTCACAAGAACAAACTATTCGATTCATATCCGGAGGCCCTCTCACTCGAGAAAGTATCTTAATTAACCTTTTTCGAACCGGGTATCATTCTTATTTTTGTTTATTCACTTGGCACTCTCTCGGTAGTAAAGAAACGATCTCAAACAGAAAAACAGAAAAAATATAAGAATACTCTATATGACAGGAAATATTGATTTTAGTCTATTGTCCTGCGATCGAGACGCACTCAGCACGGAAGATTTCAATTTCACAAATGTCAATTGGATGACATTCAAGCTTACCGGTTCAGGGAACTATCTAATCTAGTCACTTTGTATAGCATGCAGGAGAAAATGTAAGGCATTAAAATATGTTAATACTATCTTTGATGAACTACGCTATTAGGATAATTAGATTAAAGTTACTTAAACTGTGATATCTAATGACTACACAACTTTATCTGTTTAAGCTACAAAAAGGATTTTAGATGCATGTATACCTTTAAAGAGAGTTAACTTGAACGCCTCGTGCCATTGTCTAGATATCACTGACTGGCTAAATGAAAATCTGTGGATCACATGTGGGAAACATTCTAAGATATTTTCATTTCGTCATCCAGGAGGAGCCAAGAAAAGAGGGACCGGGAGGGGTGGTGAATGGGAGTGGAGTGGGTGGGGATGAAATGGGTGGGAGTGAAATTATGCCTTTTGACTTTGGCTACCTCCCTTGTAAGGGGGAAAAAAACTCTTGGTATATGTATGTATATACATATATACTGTATATACACACACATATATATTTATATACATATATACTGTATATACATATATATAAATATATATATGTATATATTTATATATATATATGTATATATATATGTATATATATATATATATGTAGTTACATTTTATGTAAAACAAACAATCCCCACTAATCAATTAAGTTTGAAAGTGTATGATGAGTGTATTGCAGAAAGGAAAAATGTCGATAGGACATTACAATACTCTAACCTTAAATGATCACACAATCTACTTTGTATCTAAGAGGCCTTGTGAAAACAATCATGGATAAGAAATACGAAAAAGAATATTATCAACTGCAACAGAAATTAAAATAATTCTATCACTGTATAAGGGATAAAACTGAAGCTTAGATGTTATATAGGTTCACTAGGATATGCTAACGGTCAACTGGAATACAGAAATGAAAGTATGTACCGTATCTACAATTGCTTTAGTTTCGCATGCATACCCGAATTCCTAGATGAACTGATGCTTACATCATGTTGTCAGTCATTGAAAGGAATTTGGTTCGCCTTTGTTAAAAGTGCTTACGAAAGCATTTGATGCCAAAGAATTTTGATGGCATGATATGAGATGGCATCGAATATATTTTAGAAAAAAAAAATTGTATTGAATAACAGTCAACATAGTCTTAGAAGTAATATTTTTTTATGTGGTTAACTTTTTTAAAGTCTGCAATGTAGTCATCACAAACTATGGTGAAAGAACGAATAAAGTTTGTTTATTTGTCATTTGAAAAAAATTATAAACAGATAAAAAAAAAGAATATTATAAAAAATCATGTCGCGTTAAGTTAGACGTAATCATCTTAGATGGATTACAAATTGGCTAAATATTGGTAAACAAAGCATAATTTTGAATCATAAAACAATTTTTTTTTAGCCATTCCTCATCATGACAAATGTCAGACATATATGTAATATATCTAGAGTTGTTATTTGTACAAAACTATGCAAAAATAACAAAGAATCATTTAGACTGAATTTTCAAGAATATTTAGGCAAACCGGCACAATGGTTTGAAAAAATAGATAAATATATTTATCACTTGATGAAACTGACACTAAATTCGATTACCCGTTCTTTGTGAAAAAAGTAGATAGTAAAATATTTTGGTATAACTGTAAGTAACAAAACTATGCAAAAATAACAAAGAATCATTTAGACTGAATTTTCAAGAATATTTAGGCAAACCGGCACAATGGTTTAAAAAAATAGATAAATATGTTTATCACTTGATGAAACTGACACTAAATACGATTACCCGTTCTTTGTGAAAAAAGTAGATAGTAAAATATTTTGGTATAACTGTAAGTAACGATATCAAATAATCTAAGAGAAATATATAACATAACACGATCTTCCAACATTAAAACTCCAGCTATCATCAACCATCAATATAGTTGTTTTTTTTAGTTGCTTAATTTTCCTAAAATGGAAATAGATATATTGGCTGCCACCAAACTACGTCCTACGAGGTCAGTTCGTTCGGACCGCTGCCGCAATGTACATGTTAAAGTGTTTTTGAAAAGAAAATTATTTTTCTAAAACGTTGTGGAAAATAAATGTTGTCTCTACTTTTTGCGTTTGTCTATTTTATATTTTGTGTATCAGTAAGAGAATATATTGGTTGTCTTTATTTTTTGTTTATTCTGTGTATTGTATTAAAAAAAGGTTTCTGCCACCGCCGCTCAACATTCAGTTAATCAAATACTCACACGAATTAAATTTGTAAAGGAGTAGTCTTTTCCACCTCCTTGCACAACTACTGATACCTAAACCATAATTTTTCTAATAAATAGACATTTTATATACTTATTCATAGCTACAATAATGCTATTTCCTTCCTCAGATAATTCTGATTTTTAGTTTTTAAATCTTTGACAGCATTTCTGGATGAATGATTTCGGTACTATATATAATCAAATTTTTCCGCTAACTTATGTTTGACTTAAATTCCTTCTATGGATTTTTTCTGACTGAGACTTGACACTGAAATAGATATTACTTCATAACCAGGCCAACTATACCATTTCCCTCAAAATTTGCTATCCAGAGAAGGGCGACTAATCCCAGACCTCTAACTTCTCTAACTTTATAGACACTTTTTGATATCTTCAATGGGACAATTTGGAGTGTCGCTCTACTCACAAATTTCTTTTTGATGGGCAATAGAACTTCCTCAAAGACGTTTTCTGTTCTCTTCTATCTTTCTTGTCTGACTCTTAGTGACGGTGGACACATTCAATAACTGAATTCTGTTAATATATCTAACCAGCCCTACTACAGTATCTAGTTCATTGGCTGCTTTCAGTTTTAATTTTCTTCTGGTACATTTTGTTCTTAGAATTAGTGTGCTTCTTTAGTAGTTTGAGACTTGTCACAACATTATGTCTTTACCATCTGACTCCTGTTCATAAGTACTTGACTATACATTTGACAATATATATATATATATATATATATATATATATATATATATATATATATATATATATATATATACATATATATATATATATATATATATATATATATATATATATATATACATATATATATATATATATATATATATACATATATATATATATATATATATATTATATATATATATATATATATATATATATATATATATATATATATATATATTCTTATGCAGATGAAGCCACTCTCCGTTTTACACACCGTTTTTTAGACGTCCTGCTAACTCTTAACTCAATTTTTTTTAACGGAAGTCCAGAATGCAACTTGAGGCATTTAGATTACGTCTGCTTGGGACAGAGATAACTTAGTATTTTCTAATGCTATTAAGGCAGCTTCGCTACCTCTTTTTTTGGCATAGCTCTGCGAAGTCCTACCGTTTCA
>NC_134795.1:14445402-14470402 GCF_046742065.1 Oratosquilla oratoria | reverse complement strand
TGCACAAACGCAAACATCCTATACATTCACGGACATATAAACACAAGGCTAACTTGTACCGTATATCTTTGAGCACTGAAGACTCGTGAACAAGGAGACACAAGACCGAGACAGCCCTGAGGCTTGAAAATTTTACGCACGCTGCAGGCAACTGTCTCTTTTGAGTACAGTATGTTTTGTGTACATGTGTGTAAGCATGTGAGTTTGTGAGTGTGTGTGTAGGTGTGTGTGTTTGTGTCTCTGTTTGTGTGTGTGTGTGTGTGTGTGTGTGTGTGTGTGTGTGTGTGTGTGTGTGTGTGTGTGTGTGTGTGTGTGTGTGTGTGTGTGTGTGTGTGTGTGTGTGTGTGTGTGTGTGTGTGTGTGTGTGTGTGTGTGTGTGTGTGTGTGTGTGTGTGTGTGTGTGTGTGTGTGTGTGTGTTTTATGTACGCACCTCTGTATGTATGCCTGTAGCCTGTTTTCCTACTCACTTAGATGTCTACCGTCGAGTTGGTCAATATCCTTAGCTCACTGCCCACCTTCTTCTATGTGTCTATAGGAACAGTGTTTTCAATTATTATCATTTGATAAACCTTTCATTGCGCCTATTTCCTTTACTTTGTTCTCTCTCTTCCTCTTATTTTCCCTCCTCTTCATTGACTTCTTCCACATACTCCTCAATTCCCCCTTCTTACCCTTCTATTAATTCGTTACCTTCTACTTTCATATCTATTCCTCGTACACCTACTTTCTCATCCCCTTCCCCCATCCTCTTTCTTTTTCTCCTCTGCTTTCTTTTCTCTCGTCCTCACTAATTTTCCTTTCCTTATCTTCATCTTATTCAGCACGACCGTAGCTGTCGTTTTCTTCATTATCGTTATTGCTAAAACCAGCAACAGAACTGGGTTTTAACGCCTTAAGCACCAGCACCACTACTACCCTCAGCTGTCTTCCCACGTTAGAGCCTAGGTGTCCATTATCACCCCTGCCATTTCTCCCTCCTCCACGACAATTGTCTCAGCTATTAACACAATCATTACTACCACAAGTGCCATCGCTAGCGCCTTTCTAGTATCACCGACACTAGACTCATATTCACAGACTTCTTTCTTCATCCTTTAGCATAATTACTGCAGTTGCTGACGATACAAACTGTACTATATATCATAACCCCTATCAGTACTGGGATCATCACACGTATCATCATCACCTCCTTTTCCATCTCGCCCTTCAACTGTACTTCTACCAACATTTCTATCACCACCATAAACTTTTACAGCACTACTTCTGCCAAAATGATCATCTATGCTATCTTTGACACACTCGTCACCCTCAAAACTACAATTAACTTCTCCAAAACTACTACCACAAACAACCTGAGTGTATCAAGATAACCTAAGCTAATTTTTGAGAAAAACTTTTATATATAAACGTGTAAATGGCTGGGATAATGGAGAGGAAGAGAAGAAGGAAAAAGAGTTGGAGAAAAAATCACTCTCTTCGTTAATATAAGAATGCCACGCAGGGGATGAGAGTACCTTTGAGCTACCGAGGATACAAGTAGAAAAGCTACACTATACGGGAATAGTTATTCAAAGGAGGCTAGAATTATGATGCTGCGAATGAAAACCAAATACATGAATTGAATAGCCCTCAACCAGCCGACATGAAAAATAAGTTGTCAACCGATATAGAAAGGAACGATAAAAAAAAGACGAAAGAAGAATAGGAAAAATAAAAAGAAGAAATATATATATATATATATATATATATATATATATAATATATATATATATATATATATAAATATATATATATATGTATATACATATATATATACGTATATATATATATATATATACATATATATACATATATATATGTATATACATATATATTATGTATATATATATATATATATATATATATACATATAGACGGAGAATAATATCCATTTTTATTCGTTCATTATTGCCCCTGCCGTCAGGTGATACTCCTCAGTTAGCCTGTGAAAATGAAAACAAAAAATTCAAGCCACATAGATAAAGTAGAAAATAATGAGGGGCAGAGAGAAGGAGAGGGAGAAACAGAAGGAGGGACCGTGGAAGGTTGGTATTAATGATAAAGGTAGGTTGTGAGGAACAGAAGAGACAGAAAAACTGTTGCAGAAAGTATTGGGGAAAGAGAATGCAAAAGATAAAGATAGAAGAAAGTTTGGGGCGAAGAGAAACAGGAAAGCAGCGAGAGAGTGAAGAAATGAATATACATGCATACATACATACATACATACATACATACATACATACATACATACATACATACATACATACATACATACATACATACATACATACATACATACATGCTTACATACATACATACATACATACATACATACATACATACATACATACATACATACATACATACATACATACATACATACATACATACATACATACATACATACATACATACATACATACATACATACATACACACATACACACACATATATGCATACATGCATGTGGTGGTGGCTTGCGGTGAAATGAAGTGGAATGACTATAGTCATGTGGGAGCGTTGACATGCGCAACATTCCAGAGAAGAGTTGCATCAGTAAAGAACGCAGTGTGTATAAATGTGCTTGTCGACACTCGCACACCTATACGGTGCTCTCTGAGTCACTGTTGCATGCATTCATACACATTGTCCCTTGCATTAATATCATAAAGATGAAGTCAGATGTTCGTCCGTTGGGTGTTGTATGTCTAATGAATTTTCCAAAAGTGAGCCCCAAATGTCTGCGTAGATAGAGTTCGCACAAGCAAAGGTAAAACATCTCTTGTATTTAGTGATTGTAATGCATTTTTGGGCAATCGTTTCAAGAGGAGTGAGGGTGCACTATTGTACTCGTAGCTCGTTTAAAAAGACTACAAAATGAAGAGTAATTCCTTAGAGGGGGTTTATACGGTCAAACGGCTTGTCGAACGCGGTTCGACAGACACGTGTTTAAAGTGATGTGTGAACGTGTGAACGGGGTGTTTGGGGTTTAACCAACGTGTTCGACAACCAAATACCCCGTTCACACGTTCACACATCTTTTTAAACACGTGTCTGTCGAACCGAGTTCGACGAACCGTTAGACCTGTAAAACCCCTCTTATATACCTACACGGTGAGCAAGCCTGGAAAAGTGAACTATTTTGTTATCTCCATAGCAACAAACCCGTCGCTTGGAACTCACATTGCCCCAACGGCAATCCCGTCATCTTCTCTCGAGTTCCTCTTCCTCTTATTATGGACATGTGCTGGAGAGCAGACGTCTGGAATTTTCATTTAACGTGATAGGTTTATGGTTTGTTAGTGAAATTCATTTTACTTTATTTATTCATTTATTTATCTTATATAACATATTCTTATTTCTTTTTAACTTTAAGGTAGGAGTAAATCAACATTGACTTTTCATGAATTCATTACGGTATTTTCTAGTTTCTCTATGACCATAAAAAATATTATAATACACACAAAGAAATATAAATACAATAGATGATTACATAGAGTAAGCACGACAAAGACAAACCCAAAAAATCTATATCAAACATCGAGTGAAGACTTCAGTCTGCCAAAAATAGGGGACCTTGAAGTAAGGTGGAGTGAGGTCGGATAGCTTGGTGGTGGTTAAGGGACCCCATTCACGGTACGATCTGATCTTCAGTCCGCCGGACAGATCTGGTCGGATCCAACCAGGCTGGATGGTGTATGTACTGATATGGATTGTCCGAAACACACACTACCCAGTCTTGTCGGATCTGCCCAGATCTGTCCGGCGGCCTTAAGACCAGATTGTAACGTCGATGGGATCCCTAAGATGTTAACTGTGGTGACTGATCCCGCTGATGTTGTTTCAATGAAAAGGTCACTCACAGTCCTTTACGTCGGTCGGGGATCCGGAGCAAAATGTGACGTTATACCTTCATTTCTACAGTCAAAGCTTTGCCCATTTGGTAGTTAAGAATCGATGGTCACTGCCCGTTAAATGGAGGTTTTAGGTCCACGAAACCGAGCACTGGCAGCTTAGCAAGAACGACCCAGTTTCCTTTCAGTACGGATGAACATCTCATGGACTTATCTACTTGAGGCGATCAATTTGTCGGTTGAAGGTTATGGGCTACTATGTAGTGCTTGTACGCACGCACGCACACACACACACACACACACACACACACACACACACACACACACACACACACACACACACACACACACACACACACACACACACACACACACACACACACACACACACACACACACACACACACACACACACACACACACACACACACACACACACACACACACACACACACACACACACACATACGTACATACATACATACATACATACATACATACATACATACATACATACATACATACATACATACATACATACATACATACATACATACATACATACATACATACATACATACATACATACATACATACATACATACATACATACATACATACATACATACATACATACATACATATACACATATATACTTACATAAATATATACATACCTGCTTGCATACATACATGCATACATACATACATACATACATACATACATACATACATACATACATACATACATACATACATACATACATACATACATACATACCTACATAAATATATACATACATACATACATATATACATACATACATACATACATACATACATACATACATACACACATACCTACATACATATATACAGTACATACCTACAAATATGTATACATATGTACCTACATGCGCGCTCTGACAGATATGCATAAACGCATATGTATGCATACATGCATTCAATGGATTAAGTTAAAAACGGAAAGAGAGTCGACAGGAGAATTTTAGGTTTGTGACAACCGGATGTAAAAAGAGTTACGCTGTGGTAAAATTGAAGAATTTTATCGTTTAAATCAGGTAAACAGTTTGCGCAATTAATGTATATAGAAAAAAATACTAAGTGCAATTCATAAATCACTTCAGAATTAGATTCATATTGTTTACACACAGTCATATATGCCTCTTTATGCAGACATGTATATATATATATATATATATATATATATATATATATGTATATGAATATATATAAATATACAAATATACATATATATATATATGTATATATATACATATATTTATGCATATGTATATATGTATACATATATATATGTATATATATACAAATATATATATATACATGTATATATACAAATATGTATATATATATAGTTTATATATACATATATATATATTATATATATATATATATTTATGCATAAGTAACCACTAGGAAAAGTAAACTAACGAAGCTGAGCGCTTTCGTATAATTACATCTTCAGTGCTGATACAAAGAAGGAATTATAAGATAAAGAAACAAGGTACAGAATATATGACTGAGACATGGTGAAGAGGAAATTCGGAGAGGTAGTGGAAGAAATACGCGTGACGTTTGATACCGTCCTGGTAACCAACAAGTATGGGACAATTGCTCATAACTTACATTACAATTACATTTGCCATGAAATTTCAAAATTATTTAAATTGCAATATAAGTTATGAGCAATTGTCCCATAGTTGTTGGTTACCAGTATGGTATCAAACGTCACATGTTTTTCTTCCACTACCTCTCCGAATTCCCTCTTCAAATGTCTCACTCAGTCATATATTCTGTACCTTGTTTCTTTATTTTATAATTCCTTCTTTGTATCAGCACTGAAGATGTAATTATACGAAAGCGCTCTGCTTCGTTAGTTTACTTTTCCTAGTGGTTACTTACGCATTTGTGAACACACGTTCCTAGTGTTTTTATTGCATATATATATATATGAACATTTTTAGAAGCTCCGCCATGGGATACGAACCCTGACCCGTGCGTCGATACACAATATATATATATATATATATTGACTATATTATGACAAATAAAATTGAAGGTGAAAGAAGTTGACGAGGAGAAATGGGAGAATTTCGTAGATGTGCATCACTGATAGTTCCTATCACTATCAGTGATGCACATCTACGAAATTCGTCGGATCTAATTAACAGATTAAAAGTTTTAGATTTCAATAACAAGAAACTAGCCAGCTATGATGTCACCTCTTTGTATACTCGAGTATCAATAAAAGGCGCTCTAAATGCTGTTGAACGAGTAGTAAATAATTTGAAAAATGAAGATCTACCCGTACCCAAAAAAGATTACCTCGAATTAATTTCTCTTTGCGTAGGATTTGGCGCTTTCACTTTTGATAATATTGAATACAGACAACATTCTGGCCTCGCCATGGGTAGTCCCCTTTCTGCAGTGTTAGCAAATTTATACATGGAAATACTCGAAACAGAAGAATACATGACTATAATAGGTAGGAATAGTAAATGGTTTAGGTATGTTGATGACATACTCGTAATTGTACCTAAGGATACAGACATTAATAACAAACTCAGGAGATTAAACAGTGTAAATGAAAATATACAATTTACTGCAGAAAATGAAAATAACGGAAAATTACCTTTCTTAGACACAGTTATCCATAGAATAGATAAAAATGTGAAATTTTCAGTATACCGGAAACCCACCAATAAAGAAGACTATATACACTTCTACTCAGGACATGATGACAGAACTAAAACAGGTATGATAATAGGTTTCTTCCTCAGAGCATTTCGTATATGCAGTAAAGAATTTCTAGATCCTGAATTACAACATATTACTGAGACTTTCATCAAACTCAAATATCCAAAAGGTCTCTTATGTAGGTTGAAAAAGAAAGCCAAAGAAATAATTAACAAAAGTAAAGATGAAAATAAAAATAAGAATGATAATAAATGTAATAATGAAACCAGATATATCACAGTACCAAACTCTAATGTTAATTCATACCTAGACATTTTTCTCCTAAAAGCGGGCATCAAAATAGCCAGGACGTCAGGTAGCAAAGTAGGACATTTGGTAACACGTAGCGACAATAATCCCACTAACGAAAACAGCGTTGTTTATAAAATCCCGTGTAAAAGCTGTCCCTCTTCATATTTTGGTGAATCTGGTCGCGGACTTAATAAAAGGATAAATGAACATAAAAATGACGTAAAAGCCCATAGGACATCTAACTCCATAGTAATACATGTGGATAAACATGGTCACCTTCCAGACTGGAACAACACAACCGTATTAAATAAAGATTTATCCAAGAAACTAAGGAAAACAATTGAGGCAGCATATATCAACACTAATAACAACATTAACCATAGAGAAGGATTTATATGTTTAGCAAAAGCCACAAGCTTATTAATAATAAAAGAATACGCAGATAAAATAACAAGCTCTCCGAAGCGTCCCATAAGATGACCCGTCCGTGTATAAAATATCCGGTTACGTTTGAGTTGTTAGCTTTGTGAACAAGACCCTGCGGGTCGAAACGTTAAGGCGGCAAATTCTCCCATTTCTCCTCGTCAACTTCTTTCACCTTCAATTTTATATATATATATATATATATATATATATATATATATATATGTGTATATATATATATATATACACACACACACATATATATATATATATATATATACATATGTACATATATACATATATACACATATATATGTATATATGTATATATATATATATATATATATATATACATACATATATATACAGTATGTTACAAAATCTGTCGAACTTCCCAAGTTTTAACAACTTTCTTCTGAAGTATGCTTTCAACATACTCTCGTACTTTACTTATGGTTAAAACAGAGTTGGATTTGATTGAAATCTTCTCCCTAAACCGTATTTTCCCCCTAACACCTTCCTCTTCCTCTTCCTCTTCCTCTTCCTCCTCCTCCTTCTACCTCATTTCTTCGCTAAGTTTCATTTCCATATGTCTTATCCTCTTTTTTCCCCAAACCGAATCTGTTCTTTCTATTTAACTTCATCTCTTCATATTCCTCTCCCTTACGTCTTTCTCATTATACGTTTCTAATGGCTTTCCTCTCTTCCCAAATTTCCTCCTCGTCATTTCTCTCTTTTTTTCTTTTTCTCTTCTCCACGTCTTTCTGTTCTCCTTTAACTTCCTTTTGCTCTTGATGTTCTCCCTGTCTTCCACTCTTCCTCTTCCTCATCCTCTTCCTCTTTCTCTTCCTCTTCCTCTTCCTCTTCCTCTTCCTCTTCCTCTTCCTCTTCCTCTTCCTCTTCCTCTTCCTCTTCCTCTTCCTCTTCCTCTTCCTCATCTTCTTCCTCTTCCTCATCTTCTTCCTCTTCCTCTTCCTTTTCCTCTTCCGTTTCCTCTCCCTCTTCTTTTTCCTCCTTCTCTCCTTTTTCCTCTTCCCTTCATCCTTGTCTTCCTCTTCCTCTTCCTCTTCATCTTCATCTTTCTCATCTCCTCCCTGTCCCTCTTCCTCTTCTTCTTCCTCTTCCTCTTTCTCTTCCTTATCTTCTTCCTCTTCCTCTTCCTCTTCCTCTTCCTCTTCCTCTTCCTCTTCCTCTTCCTCTTTCTCTTCCTCTTCCTCTTCCTCTTTCTCTCCCTCTTCCTCATCTTCTTCCTCTTCCTCTTCCTTTTCCTCTTCCGTTTCCTCTCCCTCTTCTTTTTCCTCCCTCTCTCCTTTTTCCTCTTCCCTTCATCCTTGTCTTCCTCTTCCTCTTCCTCTTCATCTTCATCTTTTTCATCTCCTCCCTGTCCCTCTTCCTCTTCCTCTTCCTCTTCCTCTTCCTCTTCCTCTTCCTCTTCCTCTTCCTCTTTCTCTTCCTCATCTTCTTCCTCTTCCTCTTCCTTTTCCTCTTCCGTTTCCTCTCCCTCTTCTTTTTCCTCCTTCTCTCCTTTTTCCTCTTCCCTTCATCCTTGTCTTCCTCTTTCTCTTCCTCTTCATCTTCCTCTTCATCTTCATCTTCATCTTTCTCATCTCCTCCCTGTCCCTCTTCATCTTCTTCTTCCTCTTTCTTTTGCTCTTTCCTTTCCTCTCCAACCTCTTTTCCTCTTCCTCTTGATCCTTCTCTTATTCTTCCTCTTCCTCTTCCTCTTCCTCTTCGTCTTTATCTTCATCTTCATCTTCATCTTCATCTTCATCTTCATCTTCATCTTCATCTTCATCTTCATCTTTTTCATCTTCTCCCTGTCCCTCTTCCTCTTCCTCTTCTTCTTTCTTTTCCTCTTCCCTTTCCTCTCTATCCTCTTTTCCTCATTCTCTTGTTTTCCTCTTTCTCTTTTTTCCCTCCTCCTCTTCATCCTACTCTTCCTTTTCCTCTTCACCCTTCTCATCTTCTCCCTATCCATCTTCCTCTTCCTCTTCCTCTTCTTCTTCCTTTTCCTCTTCCCTTTCCTCTCCATCCTCTTTTCCTTTTTCTCTTGTTTTTCCTCTTCTTCCTCTTCCTTTTCCCCTTTTTCTTCTTTTTCCTCTTCCTCTTCATCCTACTCTTCCTTTTCCTCTTCACCCTTCTCATCTTCTCCCTATCCATGTTCCTCCTCCTCCTCCTCCTCTTCCTCTTCCTTCCTTCTCTTCCTTTTCCTCATCTTCCTTTTTCTTTCCCTCTTCCTCTTCTTTTTTCTTTTCCTCTTAATCTTCCTCTACCCTTATTTTGTCTTTCTTATCTTACACTAACTCTCCTTTTATTTCTCTCTCTCTCTTTCTTTAAGTTCTTGTATTCATCTTGGTCGTCCTCGCCTCCATCTTTTGCTCTTTATCTTGTTTTCCCTTTCCTCTGTTTATCGTTCTTCAACTTCCTTCTCTCCATTACCTCCCCTTCTCCTTCTCCCCTCTTACCCTCTTCCTCATCATTCCCTATTTGTCTTCCCCTACACCCTCTTTATCCTCCTCCACCTCCTCTCCTCTTTCTTCTCTTTTTATTTTTTATTTTCCTGATCTTATTCCTCTTTATATGATTTTCTCTTTCATCCATTTGTGTTTATATCAGCTTTTCTCTCTCTTCTTCTTCCTCTTCCTCTTCGTCTAGTTTTCCAGTTCATCTTTTATCTACTTTTTTCGTTCTTGCCCTTCTCTTCCCTCTCGTTGTCTTTCTTCTCTTCCATTTCTTTTACTTCTCCTTTTCATCCTCTTCTTTCTCTTCCTCTTTCTCCTCTCCCTTTTCCTCGTCTTCTTTCTCTTCCTATTTCTCCTCTCCCTTTTCCTCAACCTCCTCCTCCTCTTCCTCAACCTCCTCCTCCTCCTCCCCCTCTTCCTCCTCCTCCTCCTTCTCCTTGCTTTGTTTCACTCTTCATACTCTTCTTTCCCTCTTCCTCTTTTACTTACAAATCTGATTTTTTTTGCTCATACTCGTTCTGTTCTTCCTCATGTTTTTCTTCCAATTATTTTATTTCCATTTCCTTAACCTTTTCCTCCTCTTTGTGTTCCTCTACGTCCCCCTGCTCCTCATCTTCCTTACTGTTCGCAGAGTGCGGGGTGCTCTAATAGAGGTGTTCACGTGGATCAAAGGCTTTAACAAGGGTGATGCAAACAAGGTCATCATATTAAAACAACAGAGCAGGACTCGCAGTAATGGTTATAAACTGGAGAAGTTTAGATGTAAAAAGGAAGTAGGCAAGAATTGGTTTACTAATAGGGTGGTCGACGAATGGAATAAACTTAGTAACCATGTAGTAAGCGCTGAAACTATCAGTTGTTTTAAGAAACGATTAGACAACTTTATGGATGGGGATGACAGGTGGTGATGGATACGGAGATGCCTAGTGTAGGCCTTATGGTCTCTTGCAGTCTCCTTCATTCTTATGTTCTTATGTTCTTATGTTCTCTTTCCTATCTTCTTACGCCTCTGTGTTCTCCTCTTCTACCTTTATATTCTCCTCTTCCTCCTTTATTTACTCGCTGTCCCCTACTCACCATTATCTTTTATATTTTCCCTTCTTTCCATCCTCCTCCCCACCCTCTTCTTCCTCATCATCTCCTCCTCCTCCATCTTCTTTTTCTCTTCTTATTATCCCTCTTCTCCCTCCTCTTCTTACTCCTCTTCTCCCTACTCTTCTTCCTCCTCCTCCTCCTTCTATTTTTCATACTCTTCCTTCCGTGTTCGCCTCCCCTTGAACCTGATACAGCTTAGTGCTTCAGATATCCATCACTGACAATCAGTATGCTATCGACAGTGGCAAAGTGAAACCAAATATTTGTCGTCCCCTGCGGTGCCTGTACGTTGAGAGAGGAAATACATGTTATTACTTTGAATTATAATGGTTAAAAAAAAGAAGGTAAAGGCCTTGAATTTGAGTTAGACGTTTTCTCGTCTATGTGTTTACCATTACGATGCCCTTCACAAACATCGTTTGGATGCTGGAAAAAATAAAATACTTATTGAATTTTTCCTTTATATATATATATATATATATATATATATATATATATGTATAACTATATATACATACATATATATAATATATATATATATATATATATATGTATATATATATATATATATATATATATATATGTATATATATGTATTCACTTGGTCTTTGGATCACGTGTTGGACTCGTGATCGACAGCTTTCCCTCCTGGAAGAGAGCTCAGAGCTCGTAGGTCCGATCTATGGGTAATGCTATGACCTTGCACACACACACACACACCCAACTCCCCGCCCACGAGAGTCAGAGTAACGACCCGAAGCGCAGCGGTACCGAAATAATTTCGGCCCTGGGCAGGATTCGAACCAAGAACTACGGGCAACTATGGTGGCAGTTCAGCGCTCTACCAACTGTGTGTGTGTGTGTGTGTGTGTGTGTGTGTGTGTGTGTGTGTGTGTGTGTGTGTGTGTGTGTGTGTGTGTGTGTGTGTGTGTGTGTGTGTGTATTATAAGGTAACTGTGTTGCTAAATTGAAATTCAATAGTTTAAAGGACAGTATCATGCATTTGGAATAAATAAGTTATGGGAAATGTAAAAATACGGTACTACATCATTTCACTGGCTTCGTGCGAAGGGGCGAGTCGTAATTTGCCACATCAGGGAAAACCTATGAGGTCAATTTTTCATTTTGATTTGACAAAAAAAAAAAAATTGAGTGATTCAATCGAGTTGCAATTTGCTTGTAATTAGCCGAGTGAAAAAGCGTACATTTTTTTAATGAGTTGAGCCTTTTTAATACTTAACGAACTGTATAAATTTCTATTGTATTTTCCAGACGATTCCGTTGAACTAAAAGAGGTTAGAATTAGGAAACTTTGTTCGAAGAAGAAAGTGGGATGATTAGAAGGAAATCACTGCAAATTGGTATTGCATTTAAGACGTTCAAAGTCTCATTAAATGATTTACTGTTATAAAATGGAGTTTGAAAATACAACTAGAGAGGAGACTGCATTTCCGCCCTTCAGTGATACGTTCAGTTCGATGTGAGAAATCGGAGTAAGTCTCATTAAATGATTTGCTTTTGTAAAATGGACTTTGAGAAACCAACCAGACAAAAGACTATCTCTACCCTCCTCCTGTGATAGGTTCAGTTTGCTGTGAAAAGTCGTAGTAAGTCTTATTAAATTATTTGCTTTTGTAAAGTGGGTTTTGAGAATACAATTAGACAGAGGACTACCTCTTTCCTCCTCTAAAGATAAGTTTGGTTCGCTGTAAGAAGAAGGAATAAATCTCATTAAATTATTTGCTCTTGTGAAATGGACTTCGAGAATACAACCAGACACTACCTCTTCCCTTTTTTCAGTGAGTTCACTTCGATGTGAGATGCTGACTCTTCTCCAATGCGGCTGATGTCTCCCTTACTGTACTGAATTTTTACTTAGAAGTGAGAGAACTTATTCTCGTGCACCAAAAAAAAGTTGGCTTTTTCGCAACTATTTTTGTTGCGGAAGGAAGAGTCCGCGAGAGGAAATCAATATAGGACCGACTTACTTTTCCTTGCAGTTCGAAGGATGTATACGAAATGCATTTCTTGAGATTTCTTTGCCTCCGATTTTTATTTGCCTTCAGCTTCTCTCAATTGAATTTACGAAAACCCATGGACTGGTAAAGAATATGCCTAAGTTAGGTTTTATAATTAAGAAGTAGTTACTGCGGTAGTGCTGTTGGCAGCATCGGTGGTGAAGATAACGGTAATGATAGTGTGTATATGTGACAGGAGGTAAAGGGAACACGGGGTGAGGGAAATACTTTTATTCCACTCAAGCGAAACTAGTCAGGAATAAAAGTATTTCCCTCAGCCCGTGTTCCCTTTACCTCCTATCAGGTAATGGTAGTGTTGATAACTGAGATAAGGGTGTGGTCGGGATATCCGAGATGGAAATTGTATTCGTGGTGGTGGTCGAACCCGTCACCTTTGCCCTATGTTCTTGGACAGTAGGCTCAGGTAACAGTCGCAACTGGGAATCAGAGAGGAGAGCGGGATTCGAAGCAACAGTTAAGCAAATGCGAGACCACCACGCCTCTGATTATGCCACCAAAGCAAATTATCAATAACGAGCAGATCAATCATCTGTAAACTAGCCACGATGACCTGTCTTCCACGATAAGGTATATAGGTATTTCGTTGGTAGTAACAAGTGCCTCTACACTTGAAGACAATATCGTACCACAGAGGTAGAATAGGAAAGGCTTATAGAGGATAGTAGATAGGAGGGACATATCGATACGGTGTTCACAGGTAAGTATATTACTAAGATTCTGATTATACCATGAAAATATATGATGGTTTCCTCCATCATATTAGCATATACTCGTATCAAAGAAGTGGCACCTATCTCGGGGGTATATATTTTTCATGATTAAGAGTTCATTTCCCTTGAAGTCTTATAGCCAACAGCCAATGCAAGTAGTTGTTCTGATTTCCGCAACCACTCACGAAGGGTTTATGACTCAACGTCGTCAAGATGGGATAAGAGTGCTGCCGAAGACTAAATTCATTGCCAACTTAATCTTTCAATATACTTTTTTTTTTTTCAAGAAAGGAGTGCTTTGTGAAATGGCTTCTTCATGTTTTTTTATTTATCGGAATATGATTTATTTAGTCTTTTATTTATCTATTTGTACTCTTATATATCTATTAATTCATTTATTTGTTTGTCTATATTTACTACTTTTTATTTATTTATTTGTTTGTTTCTTCATTTATTTACCTATTATTTACTCATTTTTTTATTATCTACTTATTTATTTGTTTATTTATTCATTGTTTATTTGCTTTATCTATTCATCTATCTATTTGATTATCCATTTATTCATTTGGTTGCTTAATTATTCATTTATTTGTTTTAATCTATTCATATATACGACTGTCTATTCATTTATCATTGTCTATTTATCTATATACGATTTTTTGTCTGTGGTTCAATCTGAGGCTTTGAGATGAATATGATTGTCATTCATTTATTCCCATCCTGTTGTAGGAGGCGACTAAAAGGAAAGGAGGCCTCATTCGAGTTTCTCTGGAGAGATCAGAGACACTTCTCTGGAGAGATCAGAGACACTTCTCTGGAGAGATCAGAGACACTTCTCTGGAGAGATCAGAGACACTTCTCTGGAGAGATCAGAGACACTTCTCTGGAGAGATCAGAGACACTTCTCTGGAGAGATCAGAGATATTTCTCTGGAGAGATCAGAGACATTTCTCTGGAGAGATCAGAGACACTTCTCTGGAGAGATCAGAGATACTTCTCTGGAGAGATCAGAGACACTTCTCTGGAGAGATCAGAGACACTTCTCTGGAGAGATCAGAGACACTTCTCTGGAGAGATCAGAGACACTTCTCTGGAGAGATCAGAGACACTTCTCTGGAGAGATCAGAGACACTTCTCTGGAGAGATCAGAGACACTTCTCTGGAGAGATCAGAGACACTTCTCTGGAGAGATCAGAGACACTTCTCTGGAGAGATCAGAGACACTTCTCTGGAGAGATCAGAGACACTTCTCTGGAGAGATCAGAGACACTTCTCTGGAGAGATCAGAGACACTTCTCTGGAGAGATCAGAGACACTTCTCTGGAGAGATCAGAGACACTTCTCTGGAGAGATCAGAGACACTTCTCTGGAGAGATCAGAGACACTTCTCTGGAGAGATCAGAGACACTTCTCTGGAGAGATCAGAGACACTTCTCTGGAGAGATCAGAGACACTTCTCTGGAGAGATCAGAGACACTTCTCTGGAGAGATCAGAGACACTTCTCTGGAGAGATCAGAGACATTTTTCGGGAGAGATCAGAGACACTTCTCTGGAGAGATCAGAGACACTTCTCTGGAGAGATCAGAGACACTTCTCTGGAGAGATCAGAGACACTTCTCTGGAGAGATCAGAGACACTTCTCTGGAGAGATCAGAGACACTTCTCTGGAGAGATCAGAGATACTTCTCTGGAGAGATCAGAGACACTTCTCTGGAGAGATCAGAGACACTTCTCTGGAGAGATCAGAGACACTTCTCTGGAGAGATCAGAGACACTTCTCTGGAGAGATCAGAGATACTTCTCTGGAGAGATCAGAGACACTTCTCTGGAGAGATCAGAGACACTTCTCTGGAGAGATCAGAGACACTTCTCTGGAGAGATCAGAGACACTTCTCTGGAGAGATCAGAGACACTTCTCTGGAGAGATCAGAGACACTTCTCTGGAGAGATCAGAGACACTTCTCTGGAGAGATCAGAGACACTTCTCTGGAGAGATCAGAGACACTTCTCTGGAGAGATCAGAGACACTTCTCTGGAGAGATCAGAGACACTTCTCTGGAGAGATCAGAGACACTTCTCTGGAGAGATCAGAGACACTTCTCTGGAGAGATCAGAGACACTTCTCTGGAGAGATCAGAGACACTTCTCTGGAGAGATCAGAGACACTTCTCTGGAGAGATCAGAGACAGCGACGATGGGTGTTGGAGCTCTTGAAACCTCTTTGTGTTATACCCTGTCACTAACTCTCCTTTGCAAAATTCGCTCCGCCTTTCACATCCTTCTTCAGTCATGATGGAATCCATAACCATTTCTGGTCCGCTATTGGAGACTGGCTTACCATTATTTCCAATTTGGCTCAGTCCCTTGCCTACAAGTCCAGGTACCTTTGTATTCTCTCTGGTTCTTCATCTCTACTATTCACGGCCAGCACCCCCCCCCCTTTTTTGGGGGTGAAAAATCACTTCGTTTTCTTCAAAATTCATTTTCTCGTTCGCGTTAAACCTAAGTGTCTAAGCATGCACATAGTGAGTTGTACTCTGCTTTTTACTTTATTTATACTAATTTCTAATCCAAAGATGGCTGTTACAAGAATGTATGGAACGAACTTGGTGTCGTCCGTGTTCTCAAACTCGAATCTTCCAGATTTTCGGCCATCTGGCTCAAACAAAAATTTCAGGAAGTGGTAAAACATTGTCTTTTATAACTCCTCACGCGATTTCTGACACCAAGCCAACAAACCCACAAAATTTGCATACTCTTCTGTACGTTTTTTTCTTCCACGGTGATAGCAGTGTTGCTGTCACTTCCCTTGAAAAAGCTGAACTCTTTTCTCAAACTTTTACCAAAAAAAGAAAAAGAAAAAATCTATATTGGACGATTCTGACAGTATTCCTCCACCTCCTGCTTCTGTCCTCACTAGCTTACTCATGTCTTCGATTCATTTTTTTTTTTTTTGTTTTGTTTTACATTTTCTACCTTTTCTGGCCTTGACAGCAAAGACGTATCGTCTAAATCTTATAGCCGTACAAAACATAAAGAAATTTGATGGCTGTAGTAAATGGGGCCCAAGGATGACAACAGAAGTCGAAAGCAACTACTGCATGGTGAACTAACTCAAGATGCTAGACCCAGAGGAAATCAGTAATTGAGCTACAAGGATACATGCAACATTAACCTTACCAAAGGTGCCGTTAGGCATGGGAACAAACGGCTGATGACAGAATTGCATGAAGTTAATCAAAGTCTGAAATATCAGGAGGAGGACATTATCCCACCTGTGACTGCAACAAGACAAAAAAAGAAAGATCAAGAACCCAACTCAATATGAAAGCGCTTCTCTAATATGATATTATTGCAGGAGGATCTGTCTTTCAAACAATGGCAGAGAGGCTCCAAGGAGAAATATTAATCAAACATGTACGCGCATACACTTTTAATACAGTTGCTTTGACTGTCCGTTAAGAAGAGACCATACTATATGTATGTATGTATGTATGTATGTATGTATGTATGTATGTATGTATGTATGTATGTATGTATGTATGTATGTATGTATGTATGTATGTATGTATGTATGTATGTATGTATGTATGTATGTATGTATGTATGTATGCATGTATGTATGTACGTATATATGTATGTATGTATGTACGTATATATGTATGTATGTATGTATGTATGTATGTATGTATGTATGTATGTATGTATGTATGTATGTATGTATGTATGTATGTATGTATGTATGTATGTATGTATGTATGTATGTATGTATGTATGTATGTATGTATGTGCATACAATACCTTTTCCTACATGTGTTCCAGCATTTTTTCTTGGGCGGTCATGGTTTAGTGCTGGGCACATTTTCATCGTTTATATTATTGTTCCACTGTTCTACTAACGATTATAATTCCTTAGTTGTACTTCACTCCTTGTCTGTTTTCGTTAATGAACATGACATGGCTATGCCATCTTACTTGGCTTTATTGAATGAAAGCAAATATGGAGTGACTTACGACGTGTACCTGAATGTGGTGATCTTGTGAGATGGACTGCCCGTCTTCAAAGCGCACCAATATCCTTAACCTCATTTGGAAATAAGGCCGTAAGGGACTGATGGTGTTAGAACAAGGCCAAATTTCTCTATCAACTTCATCAATATCTATTCCATCTTTGATGTACAAACAATCCTACACCCATACAGTACAGACATCAGCCAATTTTTTTTCCTAGATATACTGCATATATGGAGATATCTCGTGAAATTGATTCCAGGGACTCTCTATAGGCTTGCTGCGTTGGTTCCCGACAGTCTTTGCCATCTGAGGAGGCGAACCAACGTCGGTTCCAGCTACTTGCCGCAACTGACAGGGCTTTACACTGCCAAGGGTTTTTCACTTCCCAGTGAGAATAGTAAGACGGAAAAACCGGTTCCAGCCGGTTTGTGGATGGAGGTTTGCAGTTAGTAAAACTCGAAGCAACAGTTACTAATAACACGAGTATAAACTCCACATCTAAATCATCTCTTCTGTCATAATTCTTTAATACCTTTGGTTGGGTTACGGTCTTGATCTCAACACACTAATTTCTATTGCATGCAATCTGTTTTTAGGTTTCATCGTCAACATGTGGTACTCATATCAATATGTTAACAATAGTTTCAGGCTGATTTTATGTGCTATTGTTTTGACTCTGGCTGTTATATGTTGCTCATTTTAAGGAAAGTAGATGGGACCAACGTTGTTAGCTCACTAATCCGCATATCTGTTTGCATGTTTGTATTACCTTTGTCAACAATCATTATCACACTCAGATATTTAGAATTATGAAGAATTTCTAGTACCACCTTACTCTGTTTTAACTGTTTCATCTCTGCCAACTGACCATTATTGCTTCTGTCTTTCTCTGAGTCTTTATATCCTCATTCTTCAATTCAAGATTCCTATCGTTACGTACCTCCTGTGATCTCAAAAGTGCTTTTACTCTTATTGCCACATCGTCTACGGGTGCCAATATCTGTCTCGTCTTTATACGCATTTATTCTTTTGATACACACATCAATATTCATCAAAAATAACAAAGATGATAACGTTCCACTTTGCATCACATCCGAGTCTTCCTTACACCGCTTTTCAGTTCCGTGAGCTCTAAACCGCAGTCGAACATGTTTTGTATAGTTTTTTTTTTCATAGATCTTGTAATGGTGACACTTTGAATATTGGATCTCCCAATGTCTTTTACTCTCGGGGTCTCGTCAAAAATCTTTAAATTATCATTCTGGTTGTAAAAAATATATTTATTATTCTAATGATTTTGAAGACACACCGACATTATTGTTTTACTAACCCTTCACATACACTACTCAATCTTCTTTTCATAATCCTCTCATATAATACCCTTGTGTGAGAAAAAAAAGAAATTCTTCCGCTGTTACTATACTTATGTCCATAATTCTTTTTTGATAATGAACGTATTGTTCCCTGTCCCCATTCCTTAGGCATACTTGTTTCAGTTCATAATTGTGGAAACAGTCTAGTTACCAATGGGTCATACTGTATTTCAACTCACAGGTAGAATCCCAGCTAGTATTTCATCACGTCACGGACTCTTCGTTTGTCATTTTCTCTAGTGATTCACCTTGGTCTTTTGGAACACATGTTGGACTCGTGATCGACAGCTATTTCGCTCCCGGAAGAGAGCTCAGAGCTCGTATGACCGATGTATGGGTAATGCTTTGACCTTACACGCACACACACACCCAACTCCCCGCCCGCGAGAGTTGGAGTAACGACTCGAAGCGCAGCGATACTGAAATTATTTTCAGCCCTGGGCAGGATTCGAACCTGGACCGCCAAAGTGACAGAATCATATAGATACATCTCCTTCATCAACCTTCTTATTCGGTCACCCAAACAAATCGGTAAAAGATTTTCGACATCTATCGTCTGTTTCTTGAGCAGTAAATGTAAATTCTCTGCATCATTCATGATTCATGTAAAAGTCTTCCTTCGTTCTGTAATTTCTGCAGTGCTACACATAAGCGTCCTGGTACTCTGAATGCCATATTCCAATTCATAACTAATCTTTTCCCAATTCTACTCCTTTGTTTCTCATTTAATGAGTTCTACTTCGTTTCCTGTTTCATAGTGTGCTGCTCCTGTACTAAAGATATATTCTTAAACACTTCCTAAATGATGTACTTTTTCTTTTTATACGACATTAATTCACCATATCTAATATGATTGAATATAAAGTGTATGGGACATGGTAAGCAATGTGTAATAAATCAAAGGCATATAATTCCCTCCATTCACCATATCTAATATGATTGAATATATAGTGTATGGGACATGGTAAGCAATGTGTAATAAATCAAAGGCATATAATTCCCTTCTTTTATGATTTATAGTGTATGACATGGTAAGCAATGTGTAATAACCCATTTCCCATGTCATCTTGTTAGCTTCTCTTCTTGTGTGCATGTCTACGTGTTTTGTTCACCTGATGTTCCTCTTTCTTTCTTTCTTTATTTCTTTCTTTCTTTCTTTCTTTCTTTCTTTGCTTCTCTCCTTGTGTGTATGACTTCGTGTTTGTAATCACCTGCATATAATTCCTCTTCCATTCCATATCTAATATGATTGAATATTTTTCTTTCTTTCGTTCTTTCTTTCTCCATTCACCATTCTTTTTATTATCTTTCTAAGTGTATTCATTTTCCATCCATTCACCATATTTTCTATTTTCTTTCTTTCCCTCTTCTTTCTTTTTCTTTCTTTCTTTCCTTTTTCTTCTTTCTTTGTTTCCTTCTTTCTTTCTTCTTTCTCTCCTTTCCTTTTCTTTTTTCTTTTTCTTTCTTTCTCCTTTCTTTCTTTTTCTTCCCTTTCTTTCTTTCTCTTTCTTTCTTTTCTTCTTTCTTTCTTTCTTTCCTTCTTTCTTTCCCTTCTTTTCTTTCTCTCTTTTTTTCTTTCTTTTCTTTCTTTCTTCTTTCTTCTTCTTTCTTTCATTCCTTCCTCTCTTCTTTCTTTCTTTCTTTCTCTTTCTTTCTTTCCTTTCTTTATTTCCTTCTTTCTTTTTTCTTTCCTTTTTTCCTTCCTTCTTGTTCTTCTTTCTTTCTTTCTTCTTTCTTTCTTTCATCCTTCCTCTTCTTTCTTTGTTCTTTCTTTCTTTCCTTCTTTCTTTCTTTCCTTCTTTCTTTCCTTCTTTTTTCTTTTCTTCTTTCTGCCTTTCTTTCTTTTCTTCTTTCTTCTTTCTTTTTCTTTTTCTTTCTTTTCTTTCTTCCTTTCTTTCTTTCTTTTTTCTTTCTTTCTTGTCTTTCTTTCTTTCTTTCTTTCTTTCTTTCTTTCTTTCTTTCTTTCTTTCTTTCTTTCTTTCTTTCTTTCTTTCTTTCTTTCTTTCTTTCTTTCTTTCTTTCTTTCTTTCTTTCTTCTTTCCTTTCCTTCTTTCTTTCTTTCTTTCTTTCTTTTTTCTTTCTTTTTTCTTTTTTCTTTCTTCCTTTCTTTCTTTCGTTCCTTCTTTCTTTCTTTCTTTCTTTCTTTCTTTCTTTCTTTCATTCTTTCTTTCTTTCTTTCTTTCTTTCTTTCTTTCTTTCTTTCTTTCTTTCTTTCTTTCTTTTTCTTTCTTCTTTCTTTCTTTCTTTCTTTCTTTATTTCTTTTTTCTTTTTCTTTCTTTCTTCTTTCTTTCTTTCTTTCTTTTGTTTTTCTTTCTTTCTTTTCTTTCTTTCTTTCTTTCTTTCTTTCTTTCTTTCTTTCTTTCTTTCTTTCTTTCTTTCTTTCTTTCTTTCTTTCTTTCTTTCTTTCTTTCTTTCTTTCTTTCTTTCTTTTTGCTTTCTTTTGTCTTCCTTTCTTTCTGTCTTTTTCTTTCTTTCTTTCTCTCTTTCTTTCTTTCTTTCTTTCTTTTTTTCTGTCTTTTTCTTTCTTTCTTTCTCTCTTTCTTTCTTTGTTTCTTTCTTTCTGTCTTTTTCTTTCTTTCTTTCTCTCTTTCTTTCTTTCTTTCTTTTTTCTTTCTTTCTCTTTCTTTCTTTCTTTCTTTCTTTCTTTCTTTCTTTCTTTCTTTCTTTCTTTCTTTCTTTCTTTCTTTCTTTCTTTCTTTCTTTCTTTCTTCTTTCTTTCTTTCTTCTTTCTTTCTTTCTTTCTTTCTTTCTTTCTTTCTTTCTTTCTTTTTCTTTCTTTCTTTTTCTTTCTTTCTTTCTTTCTTCTTTCTTTCTTTCTTTCTTTCTTTCTTTCTTTCTTTCTTTCTTTCTTTCTTTCTTTTTTCTTTCTTTCTTTCTTTCTTTCTTTCTTTCTTTCTTTCTTTCTTTCTTTCTTTCTTTCTTTCTTTCTTTCTTTCTTTCTTTCCTTCCTTCTTTCTTTCTTTCCTTCCTTCTTTCTTTCTTTCTTTCTTTTTTTCCTTCTTTCTGTCTTTCTTTCTTTCTTTCTTTCTTTCTTCCTTTCTTTCTTTCTTTCTTTCTTTCTTTCTTTCTTTCTTTCTTTCTTTCTTTCTTTCTTTCTTTCCTTCTGTCTTTCTTTCTTTCTTTTTCTTTCTTTCTTTCTTTCTTTCTTTTATTCTTTCTTTCTTTCTTTCTTTCTTCCTTCCTTTCTTTCTTTGTGGTTATGTAAAACCCCTTAATTACTCTCTTGTTTCCTTATGATCGCCTCTTCTCTGGTGCCTCAAGTTGCTGCCAGATCAGTAAACGTTCAGTATTATTACCATTGTCCATTACAGAGTCGAATAATCAGCAATTTCTTACGTACAATCCATGTTTACTAAGCCATTTTACTGGTCCTCAGGAGGTCTGACCACAATGGGATTTGTGGCAACTGACTCGGGGGTTCTTATGTAAATATATAACATCAAGGTCGTTGAGGTCTTCTCTAACTTGTCACTTTTCCTCCCCGTGCTATTTACTGCTATATGGCTCATTGATGTTTGGCTCAGCATGGATGGGTAGTCGTAGTTGGGAACGATTGTGTATCACATAGAGTCTATGATTTATTTTCCGTCTTTCTTCACTGTTAGATGCGACACGATTTCCTCAATGAGGCTGTGAACATGCCATCTGGATAACCCGATTTTCGTTTCCGTGACGTAATGATTTTCTTCTAAGAATTGTAGACTGCAAATCCTCAGTACCCTAAGGTAGGAACTAATCATCATCTCTGAGTTGGTCTTCTTATCGTGTGGACCGAGAAAATAGATGAAACCGTCCTTGTTTGTAGGTTTCATGTAGACCCTAAGTCTGTGTTCACCCATACTTTCACTTTAGTCTTCCCCTCCTGGTGAAATAGAGGAGATTACGCCAGGAAGCGAGTAGCTGCGGCCGAAGCCGTCACCTTTGCCCTATGTGCTTGGAAAGCTGGGACACGTAACAGCCACTGCTGGGAATTGGAGAGAAGTGCGGAACTCGAACCCACGACTAAGTGAATACAAGGCCAGCAACCTTCCAATTACGCCCCTATACAAACATCTATAGTGCACGTGTCACTCGTACGAAATCTAATAGTCTGTATTCCATTTTTGTTCCATTACTGCATCCGTAACCCACTCCATCTCGAATTACCCAAATACCTCGATCCCCTTGAATTAATTTATTTTTAGTTTAATTTTCAAAAATTCACTTTAACTTTCCCATTCTTATAGACATGGTATTTATACTATTTGCTCCCAAATTTCACTTTTACTATATTTCTCTAAGCGTTTGTTATACCTCCTACGATACTTTTTCACTCTTTCCCATGAATATTACACCGTCTGCAATCATTATTTGGTTACTCTCGCCTTCCACTATGTCATCTCAAGGATAAAATTTTCCTTTTTTTTCATTTCAAATACCTCATTATTCCAGTTATATGCATATTGTAAAACCTAGATGAGAAAGGGTCATTACTGCATTACCACGAGTTTCAGACTCCGTCCACTCGCAAACTGTCGCATAATTTTCCCCACTATATATACTTGTCAAAACTTTTATTAGATTTTCCCCCTACCTCATGCATTCTTATTACTTTGCCCCATTGTTATTCTGTCCACTCCATTGTACATTACTTTTTACGGATCTGTAAATGTCACATTTCTCTCCAACCGTACTTTTTTTTGAATGAAAATATGATTCAACGTGCCTCTACCTCTTCTGATTTTTTTCTATCTATTTGTTTATTTTATTTTTTCATATATTCATTTTTTAGTCCCTCCAATAGAATTCTACTTAGAGCCTTCCTCAGGATAATCAATATGCCTATGCCTATATAGTCATTGAATTCTTTCTTAGAACACAAGAACATAAGAATGAAGAAGACTGCAAGAGGCCATAAGGCCTACACTAGGCAGCTCCGTATCCATCACCACCTGTCATCCCCATCCATAAAGTTGTCTAATAATTTCTTAACACAACTGATAGTTTCAGCACTTACTACATGGTTACTAAGTTTATTCCATTCGTCGACCACCCTATTAGTAAACCAATTCTTGCCTATTTCCTTTTCAAATCTAAATTTGTCCAGTTTTCGTTGTAAATGGATACCTCCAAGTTCTTTCTCTTTTTTGGTTCTTTGAAAAACCCATTGAGGTCAGTCTGTCGTGCTTCCTCCTCTCTTCAGCATCTATTCGTCATGCCGTTCACTCGTGGTGTCTTTCGTATCCTCAACAATTTCGTTACTCTACTTCCTCTTCCTACCTATTATTTTCTTTCTCCTGAATTTTCATACATACACGCATTCCTTCAATACCTTTGTTGTCATTTATTTAGTTAGTTATCTATTTATCTTTTAATGTAAAGAAACCTGAAAACAAAATGTTCCATTCTTTGTATCATCAGTTTACACTCCTCGTCTCTCGACATTTCCTGATTTATTAACCTCACGCAAGGGTATTTTCATTCTTTTTAAATGCTTGAGCGAGCTTCAAATCCATTATTTAAACCACCTCCATGTTTTTCGTTTTCATCATTCCATTTACTTTAATTTTCTCTGTGCCACCTTTTATCAGCTTCATTTAAACTTTTTTCGGTCAAAGAATCTCATCTCAACTACCACACAGGTTACCTATTTATCCCACTATATATTCTTTTCCCCTCACTATAAGCACTTTTGTGCCACATTTCTTCAAGCTTCAGTGGACGGTGTCTTTACAGATCCTCCCGTTCTTTTTCAAAAGCTTCCTTCTCCCTCCTCTTTTTATTCCTCTCCACCCCTCCGTTTTTCTCTCTCGTTTCTTTTAGCCACATCTGCTTCACCAAGTTTTCTTTTTTCTTTTCGTTTCCCGTCTATATCTCATTTATCAAGCTCTTGCCTTCGTTTTTGCTACGGTAGGTTCTATCCAATCGTTTCCCTCCATTTTTTTTTTAACTTTCACATCTTTTCCCTTTTTGCTCCA
>NC_134795.1:14435402-14440402 GCF_046742065.1 Oratosquilla oratoria | reverse complement strand
AGCGCCTCTGGACTGGGAAACAAACAATGTGGTGCTAATCTAAAGGAGAAAGCGGGAAAGAAACGTTGAATTATATACGAGTAACCTTGATCTGCACGATTCCCAAAGTGTGTAAAAAAAATTGTACAACAGAGATAGATGAATTACTTAGACGGGAAGGAAATAAAGGTTGAAAAGCAATAGGGATCCAGAAAAATAAAGTCATATGTAACCGATGTGTTGCATGAAAAAGAAAGGGGGGCTACATTTTGTATATTTGGACCTGAAAAAGGCTTTCGACAGGATGCCGCGTGGAAGATTAATATGGAAGTTTGACAATTTAGGATTTAGGAGAGCACACTGGGATGAATAAAGGATTTCCTGAGCGACAGATAAATGAGGACGCAAATGTAAGCTGAAATATCTGATTAGAGAAAGGATGATAGGGTCACAGGGCTCAGTGTTGGCACTAGTACTGTTATAGTGTATATCAATGTTGGATGGAATAGGTAGATATACAATCTTATTTGCAGATGATGCCAAGATCATGAAAAGAGTGAAATGTGAGAAGGATTGTAAAACACTACAAGAAGAGTTAGTTATGGTTTATGAATGAAGCAAGAAGTGGAGGATGAAATAAAAAAAATAGTGTAAGATTTTGGAAATGGAACAGTGTATAAAGAGCTCACTAGAGGGTTATAGATAACCTGTCAATATAATATTATATAAATAGAGCAAAAGGAGAGCCATATAAAATGCTGACGAATATAAGATCTTTATTTCATTATACAGATAAGGACATATAAAAAATTGCAAAGGTCTGGTCCACCCTAAATTGGAATAAGGTCAGCCAACAGAGAAAAACAAAAATAATACAAAAACAGGCAACCAGAATGATTCCAAACCTGGCTCAAGAGAATTACCAGGTGAGAAATTTAATTTTTTTTAAGAAGGTAATACCGTAATGATATTTGGAGAAGATAAAAAAAAACAAAAACAAAAATGAAAGCCCATAGAGAGTGCAGTTTTCCAAATAATTTTATCATTATATGGAACATGTCCAAAGAAATATTCCAGGCATAAATTAATTTCAGTCAAGGTTTGAAAAGTAGATATGTTGAGGCAAACTCTAATGAGCATAGCTCCAATCCCATGCACTATAGCTAGGTAAACACACACACACACACACACACACACACACACACACACACACACACACACACACACACACACACACACACACACACACACACACACACACACACACACACACACACACACACACACACACACACACACACACACACACACACACACACACACACACACACACACACACACACACACACACACACACACACACACACACACACACACACACACACACACACACACACACACACACACACACACACACACACACACACAAACACAAACACACACACACACACACACGCAGGTTCACGCGCCCACCCACCCAATATCCTGCACCTGTCCACTCCTACACGCAACTCTCAGTTATATCCAGACACCTGCCAACAAGAGACAGTCACCAACAATACCACAGCCACCTCCACCTTCACTGCCAACATCTTCACCACCATATCACCACCACCGCCAACGTCAACCAACGTCAACCTCACCGCCATTATTTGTAGCACATTTCTCTATCCTTCTTTAACCTGTAAAATTTACGTAAAGAAATTCTCTTGTGAAGCGAAAGGATTACTCTTCCAAACCTTGTTTGTGAGCCCAAAAAGTGTCGAGGAATTCTTTCCCCCATGAATTTGTCAACATGCTAGTCAACTTATCCCCCGAAAAAATAACAACAACTTTTATAAAAATGTAACGTTCACATCCATTGAAGTACATGAGGTGTTGTCATTGCATACATAACCTCGAACTATTTTTCTTGTTGCAAGTAATTCTTTTGTGTCCAAGGCCCTAACTTTGTCGTTGATAGTTTTTCTTTTGTTACAGATCCGTTGCTTTGATCAACACCGGTGTGTCTCGATGTGTCACCATACCACTCTCTTGTGGTGTTATTACATCAGTGGTATTAGCTTTTGTATAACATTTTGTCTCCCTCGTCTATGATAATAGACATCAATCGTTGTTATCCCGCTGTCAGTATCACCTATGCTATCATTGCTTCATTCTTTCATAAGTCACACTCATTCTTTCCTTACTTTCACTCCCTTATGCATAGGCATTTATTTGGCTTCTAATTAACACTGTTCCTATTTACAGTATTATAAATTGACTCTACTCTAAGAATTGGTACCGTTTGTACCTTATAATATCTACCATCTCACACTCATTATTTCCTTACTTTCACTGCCTTATGCATAGGCATTTATTTGGCTTCTAATTAACACTGTTCCTATTTACAGTATTATAGATAGACTCTACCCTAAGAATTGGTACCGTATGTACCTTATGATATCTACCATCTCAATTTCCATCCTCTCAGTTTTTGTCATTACACACTTCAGCAGCAACGCCAAGGCTCGGTCAGCAAAACTAGCCGCACAGTAATTACTTCTTGCATAAGCCATTCCATCCACGTTGCAAAGGCTTTGATAGCCGTTATCGAGTCGTCAGTAACTGCTGTGTGCGCCGTAACTGCCGTCTTGTAATGGCCGAGGGTACTACCATTGCGTTGTCAGAGGTGATTGACCAACCCTGCTCCACACACATTCGTTAGAGCGGAATGGCATTCCTAGCACTTATTCTATGTATCTTTAATTCTATATATTTCACTAACTCATATAAATGATTGCACTTGTGCAAACTCTAGAATTGCTAATATGACCACTATAGTTAAAATATTGAATGTAGAAATGTCTGATAGTGTTATCATGGTCATGAAGCGTTAGTAATAAGTTCTGGTTTATCCTCGTAAAGTGCTCGAAAATTATCAGATTATATTTACATAGTCTCTTCAATTCTCATCCTCTGTTCTTTCTCATTAAACCCTCCTGGTGTTAATTGAAAAGTTAATTTAGACGACTCTAACCTTTCCAGACTGAGAACCTCCTGAATGAAATCGTCTTACGTTAGATAGAATAAAGCTTATACGTCGGTTCAAATAAATTTTTCATTTTTATTTGGTCATTTCTTGAAGAAGTACTATCTAATAAATTTTACCGTACAACACTTTTTAAGATGGAGGAAGAGAAAATCATTTCACATGATAATGTCTCATGATGTATGCAGGAGTACTGTTGATGTTAAAGTATAGAAGATTTTTGTTATGGTTAACTAAATGATTCTGTGCAACAAAAAGATGGGAATGGAACGGCCAAGCTGAAAGCGTCAATAATTGGAGGCGGAAACTAGACGCAATCAGTGACATACAACCTTAAGTCTCAGAGTTCTAATAAAGACTATTGTGCCTAATCACCTCATAGAGCTGGTAATGGCTGAAATAATAGTTAAAAAGAAGTGACGGAAAAATACTCTTTGATACAGACCCTATTCAACGCAAATTACCTCAACCAACGTCTCAATGAAATCTTCCTTTTCCTGATATTCAGAACAGAAACTCTATGAGGTACACCAAGAAGGCGAAAGTGGTGATACACAGAAGGAACTATGTTTAGAAGAAAAAAAAATAAAGATTTTTAAAACTTAGAACAGTTTGGTCACTGAAGCAGTTAAGAAAATAACAAAAGTTCTTATAACCTCACACTATATAGAAACACAACAACCTGCTTGGTCTATAAGCTAACTTACTTTGGCATAGCATTTGTTTCTTCTACCGTTTGGGCCATGAGCCAGAAACAGGAAAAAACCTTCTTCTCTTAGTCAAAACTACATTTTTTTTATATAAATATCTAGACACGGAGTTTCTGAGGGAAAGTCTTCTATTACGGGGAGTTAGAAGCCAAATGTACATACATACATACATACACATACATATACCAAGGCTTTTTCCCCCTTACAAGGGAGGTAGTCAAAAAGGAAAAGGCATAAAATCATTCCCACCCATTCCATCCCTGAATACACTCCACACCCCTCCACCCTCCCTCTTATCTTAGCACTTCCTGGATGACGGGTCATCCCTGCACCTTGTCCACTAATGTACCAACTAAAATCGCTGCTCAGGACACTTTTCTTTATCGAAAAATATTGATTAGGTATTTGGTATCGGCAAGTGTCAAAAAATTATCAACGTTTCTTGGACGATTTAAAAACATACATTAGACACACTTCCTTCTCTTGTACATCATTGACATCGCAAGAGTAGTCACTGTCTTGTGTGAGGAGTGAATGGGCACTTTTTGTTCTCATATGATAGTCATGGTACATGCAATGATAGTTTTTAGTTTTGACTTATTACCTTGGAAGATCCAAGTGGTCTGTCCTCTATACGATAACGTTAGTCCCTGAAGCATCTCTGTTCTGGACATCTCTATAATTCTCAAGTTGGCAGTACCTTCATACATTAGTGCCAGACATACTGCCTTCGAAAAGATCAATCTATCATGCGAGCAATATGGAATCTAAGGGCCCACAGGCAAGTGTCTCAGTCTTAAAAATCAGTATGAATCCTTGAAAGTCACCGTCTGCATCTCTGGTTTAACTATTATCATATCTTCCTATGGCTTTCTTCGGCATATTAGTGTACATTACCTCTGTCATTGTTATCATTATCATTGTCTTTACGTCTTTCTTCAACATCTCAAGAACTCATATCATCAACAATTCCATATTCATTACTGTTATTACAAGCAATAAAGCCTCAACACTATTTTACCTTTGTATTCATCAACCTTGCTTTCATTATCGTCACCAATTTCATTGTCGGCATTACTACTGCCAACCCCGAACTTCAACCACCACCCTTTGCAAATATCCCCAAGTGTCTTCGTTCTCATTAAGACACTTTTTTTCGTTTGCTTTATCCAGCAATCCCTTTGACCCGTATCTCAGGCTTTCTTTGCTTATTCTTCTTTCTCAAAGAGCATTCCCGGAAGGCGCGATTCGAACGTGAGGAATGAGGTTCAAACGATCCG
>NC_134795.1:14412902-14415402 GCF_046742065.1 Oratosquilla oratoria | reverse complement strand
GGCGAAATAATACATTTTGTGGTCTCGTTTAATGCATGCATTACCACGCAGCGCTGCGTATTTTCAGCGATTTAGCACATCACTGTGGTAACCGACATCATAATGGATTTCCATGTAGTAGTGTTCAGTGATTCAACCAATGTATCAAACAAACTTTGTCACAAATTTTGTCATGCCATCGTGCCTAACCGCATTCATGAGCATATGTAGTGTTGCAAAGTAATAAAATTGAAATACTTAAATACTTTAATTGAATACCACTTTATTACGATGCACTTAAAGGAAGTATATATCATTTTCAAAGTTCTTATTTCTGTGCACGTATCATGTTATAGAGAATGTAATGGAGAATAAAGGAATTGTGTTCTATATATTTAGTTTCTGTGTGTAGTTCTTGAATTTTGGATATTGCTTAAAGAGGTAAAACTACTTCATATGCTAATTATGCAATCGTATTGCCACGCTCGTCTGTAGTCTCTTCAAGTTATATATATATATATATATATATATATATATATACATATATATGTATATATATATACATATATATGTATATATATACATATATATATATATATATATATATATATATGTTTTATTATAGCAATATTACAGAAAACATCTTGATCAACTATCATGTAAATTCTGTGAAAGGAAGATAATGGACCCCATATTATGTTATCATGAAAATATTAGTCAAAGCTTAAGATAATAGATATTTTTTCTTTTTTTATGAAAAAATCACGTGGACTTTAAACCAAGGTTAAAATGATCGTTATCTTCCTTCTGATTTGTAATAATAGTGAAAAATACAATTTGAACCTGACTTTCATAGGTCAAACATGAGATCACAGACTCCCTCATTGTTCAGAAAAAAACAAACTTGGTGTGGCATATGGAGGGGAATAGAGGGAATTTTATTACATAGATTCTTTCTCATTTTGTTGTTTATGTAGATTATAGTTTATAGTAGAAATGAGTAGTTTTACGAGCTGCGTAAGTTTTTTCTTCTTTTCTTTTTCATATTCTCTCCTGTTATAGTATGCTATGAAAAAGCAGTGTCAGAAAAGACATTTTACATTCCTCCCCCCCCTTTTTTTTTTGTTGCCATATTTCAGTAATGGGACATATGATGGTGATTAAGATACCCGTGTAAGGTACAAAAGAAATAAGTTCTTGTTTGGAGTTACCGAGATTTCATAATATATTAATTTTATATTTTTCTACTCTGTTATATTCCAAAATCTGATCCTCTGATCTCCATCTAAATTCTAGCGGCCTTTTACATGTTCTTTTGTTGTTTATAAAATTAAATTCCTTATTTTTATGCTGTCCAGCGTAATAAAGTAATTTGTGTAACACGGAATAAGAGGTAATCTACGGAGTTGAATCTTAAAGTAATAATAAAGGAAAATACGAACTGGAAAGATGTTATGGATTGAATTCTTCAGGATCTCGTTCTTTAGCTACCTCTGTTTACATTGTAGATAAATGAGAAATATTATACATGGAAATGTACCGTATTTTGACTAGTTGATAATATGAAACAGTAGAATTGTATAATATCATACGATGTAGAATAACACATGAATACTCAAATTAAATGAGCATTCAAGAACATTTAGGCAAAGTAACACAATGTACTGCTTTATGGAACCTAACATAAGTGTAAAGTTATAAACACTGGTAAAATAGTACGAAAATATTATAAAGAAATCTAGGTGGGGCAAATAAGATTTTATATCAGATTTTTTTCTAAAGTCTAACTGGATTTGGAATATGCTGTTTCATCTGGCTTTCACATTTGAAAAAAAAAAAAAAATCACCTGCAAACCCCTACTTCAATATACAATATTAAGAAGAGATCATATGCCACATAGAATATTTAAACATATTTCCTCCCGAAATAGGAGGTTCATTTCTGAAAAGAACAGCGAGCATCACAATTGATCATACTTTCACACTAATCAACCAGATTTGACAAAAGTACCTCGATCTCCAAATGTGTATGATAGCCATCAAGACATAAACTTTATCATTAGGTAGAAATTATTTCGCCAGCAGCATAATCAATGAATAGGATGAATATCCTACAGAGGTAGAATGTAGTACATCTCAAAGTTTTAAGACTCGGCTGGAAAAACACCCAGGCACAGCAGTGGAATATCTGCTAGCTAGTTTGATTACTTGTTTATTGACCTACTTGTGTACTTTTTCACGTATTTTTATATCTAATGTCTTTAGCTCAGCCCAATAATTTTTTGTATCAAAAAGTCTCTTGTGTTTCTTTGTAAGTGTTAAGTAAACCCCGTTTCATTGAGCAACATTGAATACAGAAGAATGATTGCTCACCAATACTACAACCGTGCCTGTAGCAATCATCTCCACTCGATGCACCTGGAAACCAGCATCTGTCTCGTGATAGTCATTTTGCATCGATCCAGAGGCACTCATACTCACAAAATGAGATCAAAACCAAATGTATTACGTAATATGACGT
>NC_134795.1:14392902-14407902 GCF_046742065.1 Oratosquilla oratoria | reverse complement strand
TTATTTTATATTAGTTGTTTTTTGTTATCGTTTGTCTGTTTGATTCTCATTTATCATTTGTTATATGTCAATTTATTATTATTTACTACTTACCTGTTTGTTGTTTGACTGTGCCTATGCGTTTATTTATGCATTTTATCTGATACTTGCATTATATAGTTTTTATTTATTTATTTATTTATTATTATTATTAGGATTTTTTTGCATCCGTCCTATGTATGGACTAAAAGGTCTCTTGTCGACATGCTCCGCCTTTGTAATCCTTTGTGTGTGTGTGTGTGTGTGTGTGTGTGTGTGTGTGTGTGTGTGTGTGTGTGTGTGTGTGTGTGTGTCCGTGAATAATAAGTAACAGTAATAATAGACGGTTTATTGAAAACGTGGCAGCCGAAGGCTGAAATGCACATATTAAGGGAAGAGGGTACATGATAAATGATTACCTACACATATTATTATACTGAAGCAATTGTGTACTGTACAAACTTATAAAACATGAACATATAAAAAATCATAGATGCGTCTTAGTGTTAATATGATGTTTGGATTAGATGTCGTTTATTAAGTGTACAATAGAAGTCATGGGACTGTGTTTATATCTGTGTGTGCGTGGTGCTTTAAAGGCTTGAGTCTATTGCGATGTCTTGTGGCCCAGGCAGGACGGTCAGCTTCCGACGGCAGCAGGTTACAGTGGCGAGGATGACGTAATAGCTTGAGGTCGAATTTTCTTAGTGTCTCCTTGTGGTGGTCAGAGAGTTTGGGCAGCTTGAGGATGGTTAGAGCAGCCTCGTAGTTGGAATAAGAAGAGCATGGGATGATTTTGCATGCCCTTTTCTGTACACTTTATAGCTGCCGTTCCGGAGTGAAAATGATGGAGGGGGTCCAGGCTGAAGATGCATAGCAGAGTTTAGGTAGAATGAAGGTGGAATATAAATTCTTCAACTCCTTCTCTGGTGTTCCAAGTGATCTCAGCCTTCGCAGCATGTATAGTCGATAAGATGCTGCTCTGACGGTGTTTGTCACATGTTGCTTCCAGTCCAGTTGGTCATCAATAGTGATTCCCAGTAATTTAGTGGAGGTTGGGTGCCGATTGTGACATTTGGAACAGGTTCATCCTCCTTTGATGTGCAGAAGCTTTTGTACTGTTAATGGTCACATGGTTATCAGTCGTCCAGGCTTGTAGCTTATCAACAGTAGCCTGCAGTGGAGAGTAGTCAAGAGCTGTGTTGTCAACGTATTTCCAGTGATGGGAACTGTCAGCTAGAGCATCGTTAATTAACAATAGGAAGCACAGCGGTCCCATCTTGGTCCCTTGGGGGACTCCACACGTTGTTATGAGGTAGAGATCGAGCCTTTAAACCTGACACATTATCTACGCTTACTCAGGAAATCCGACAACCATGTTGCTAGGTTAGGATGGAGACCAATTTCTATTGATTTCCTCATTATGTTGGTATGATAAACCAGATCAATGAAAGTGAGAGCAAGTATTACGTTTGTCTAGATTTCTGTGAATAAAATCAAGTAGGTCAATTAAGCAGTGAATAGTGGATGAACTTTTTAATGTTGTCAAATTGCTGAGGATCTATTTTATTGCGTATATTACTACATACCCAGTTGAAAACAAACTCCTTATAGATGAGACTGGGGATGGGCGTGACGGCAATTGGCCTCAGATCATTTAATAACGGGGGCTGGGGGACTTTAGGGATAGAGGTGACATATGAACTCTTCCAATCTCTGGGGTATTTATTTTGAGTTGGAGAGGCATTGGTTATCGAACAAAGAGGAGTGGCAAGTTCAGGGGCAAATTCCTGGTAGAGCTTTAATGGGATGTTAACTGGTGGATCATTTATTTAGGATTGAAGCTTTTTAATTTCTTAACTATTTCAAATTCAAGAACAGAGGGTGGGGGGGGGAAGGGGACGGCAGGTAGGCTGGGAGAAGGGCGTGATCGAGCTTAGGGAGACTGACATATAGTAAAAAAGTGACTGTTGATATCCTGTACTGCCTATTCAGGGGGTGACTGAAAAATACAAGGGAGAGAAGATGACTGGTTGTTCAGACCACACAACTTTTTAATCTTAAAGTACCACTGACTGCCACTTACCTGTTTGAGATGGTTGACTTTGCTTGGATGATGTGACATTTTGGCAGTCTTAATTTCACGGATGGTTTTGTTACAAATACTCTTATAAAGGCTGGTGTCAGTACAGAATTGTTTGTTCCTCTGTCCCATCAGCCTTTTAATCCTTGGTGTAATCCAGAGGATGTCTGAGAGGGTGCGTGGTCAGAGTCTTGGTGAGAAAGAAGTGGTGATAAGCCTGAGTGATGGTATTAACATAATTATCCCACTTGGTGTCAACATCATCCATTAGGAGAACTTCTGACCAGGGTTGGTATCCACTGCCCAAATTCTCTCATGGCTGAGTCAGGGGTGGGCCTGTGAGTCCTGACAACAACTGAGCCAACAGCTGGGGAGGTGGTGGTAGCTGGGGGCCAGAAGATAGAGAGGGTGAGGGGGTAGTATTAATTCAGGTGTTTGTGTGTGTGTGTGTGTGTGTGTGTGTGTGTGTGTGTGTGTGTGTGTGTGTGTGTGTGTGTGTGTGTGTGTGTGTGTGTGTGTGTGTGTGTGTGTGTGTGTGTGTGTGTTTGTGTTTGTGTACCTTTTGATTTTTTAGTTGATTTTAGGCAGTCTTTGAACACGTAAGTATTTGAGATGACCCCCTATTTATTTAGGCACGTTACCGAGATATTTATATGCATGTTAATGTTTTTAGAGACGTCTGGACATGGAGTGGGCATAATATGTATTTGCAGCATCTGGAATCTATACTAGCTTCTGGAATATACAATTTCAATTGCATTTGATTGTATCTTTTTTGAGTTATTTGGTCCTTGCTCACTTTAGCTTCTCTGAAATCTACACTGGGCTTGCTATGCTCTTTATCTGGTTTTCAGGGGATTTTCTTTACTATGGTAAAAGGTATCCATTCCTGATGAAGATGCTGAAAAAATCGGAGGTGACCTAAGAGAGTGTCTTCAGTTTCCTTTAAGTGTGTATTCGACACATCATCCGATTCAAAACCACAACAGATTTTATAATATTTTCTTAATTTGTCCTTATTTCTCCCTTTCCAATTTCTAAAGATTTTGTTTCTCTATCCAATTTGCGCCTCCAATTTGGACAAAATCTCTTTTCTTTCATGTCGGAACAGACACTAAAAGTTAATTTGAGAAAGAGGAAAAGGAAAAGGAAATGGATGAGCGAGACCAGAAAGAGAAAAAGGATTCGGTCGGTAGGGGAGGTCGGTTAGGTGCGATGAGAAGAGAGAGGCAAAGAGAACTCGAAAGTATTGAAAAAAACAAAAAAAAAAACGAAATGAGGGCAAGAGAGGTCACTCGATTCCGCAGGGTGCAGTTCCAACGTTCTCCCAAGTTTGGGGAATATATAAATATGTAAATATGTATTAACATATCTATGAATATATATATATATATATATATATATATATATATATATATATATATATATATACATACATACATACATACATACATATATATATATATATATATATATATATATATATATATATGTGTGTGTGTGTGTGTGTGTGTGTGTGTGTATGTATGTATGTATGTATATATAATTTGGAAATGGGTAGAAACAGGTTCGCCAACCGTGTAGTTAATGAATGGAATAAACTTTCTGAAGAGGCACTGCAATTTAGTTCAGGTCGAATCTTTAAGACTCGTTTAGATAAACAGGTAAACAAGATGCTGTAATGCCTGCCATTTATTTCATATTATTTGTTATTTGTTTGTTTTTCTTTGTCTGTTTGTTTATCATTATTTGATTGATTATATAATTGTTATTATTAATCTGTCAATTTATCACTGTTTAATATTTACCCGTTTCTTTATTGTTTAAATTTGCCTATTTGTTTATTTACTATTTATATTATTATATTGTTTCATTCATTATTATTCATTTATTTATTTATTTATCATTATTATGATTTTTTCGCATCCGACCTAGTTATGGACCAAAAGTTCTCAATTCTGCATACTCCTCCTTTATAATCCTTTGCGCGCGCGCGTGTGGTTGTGTGTGTGTTTGTGTGTCTGTGTGTCTTTGTGTCTGATTCACCTTGGTCTTTGGATCATCTGTTGGACTCGTGATCGACAGATGTTTCCCTCTCGGAAGAGAGCTCAGAACTCGTATGACCGGTCTATGGGTAATGCTGTGACCTTACACGCACACACACAACTCCCTGCTCATGAGAGTTGGAGTAACGACTCGAAGCGCAGCGATACTGAAATTATTTCAGCCCTGGGCAGGATTCGAACCCGGACCGCCGTAATGGCAGTCGGGGACTCTACCAACCACGCCACCGAGTGTGGATCGAAGGATATGTTTTGTGTGTGTGTGTGTGTGTGTGTGTGTGTGTGTGTGTGTGTGTGTGTGTGTGTGTGTGTGTGTGTGTGTGTGTGTGTGTGTGTGTGTGTGTGTGTGTGTGTGTGTGTGTGTGTGTGTGTGTGTGTGTGTGTTTGTGTATGTGTGTATTTGTGTATGTGTATGTTTCTGTGTGCTTTTGTGCTTAAGTATATCTATGTTTTAATGAAAATTCAATGCTCGGTTAAAAAGAAATGCAATATGAATATTATTGTGGAAACATACTTATAAGAATTGGCCATGTATTTTGGTCATCGAATATATGTGGGCATCTTCATCATTTCGATTACATTTGCACCCTGAACTGATTTTATGAGCTTTTAGAAATCTTTCAACAATGGGGAAAAACTGAGTTTTATTAAGATTCAAAAACATATTGGAGTCCAGGAAGAATGAAACGGCTGAAGTAGTTTAGTAGTGGCTCGAAAAAGGCTAATAGTTGATAGTGAAGCTCCTCATAACAGGAGTCAGTTAAAGACCATCTACAGCAGTGTAAGCACAACATATCCTTCGATACAGACTGGAAAGCGAGATCTCTGATGGAATCAAAGGATACCGCGAGGTACCGCGAGGTCACTGAGTATAAGTTCCTTGTACCCGTCCTTAATCCCGTTGATTGTCGAGTTTTTGCTCCGTTTGGGATACACTGTTTCTAGAAGATCATATATAGAGCCACAGCTGAAGATCGTGAACTCCTACCTTACAAATCCCCCTGAAGTGGCGGAAGTCGCTCACAACACCGGAGGTACGAGTACTTGAATGATGGGTCTAGCGGCTGTATAGACCCTATGAACTGCGTCAGCTGGTAGTGTCACCTCCCTTATTAACTATCGCGAGGATGATCGCACAGTCGTCCTCCAGGACTGGCAGGTAGTCCTAAACATTGTGGATAAAAAAAAAAAAGGGAGGTTTTAGCGTTACTAATACTTAAACTCCAAAGGATTTGGCAAGGTTAATATAAGTCAGCGGGACCCGCACGATCAATATCATTGCTCAACATTCCATATTGTACAGTATTATTGACAGTGTAGGAATGGTATTGAAGATGCACATGTTTTTGGACCGTACATTCGATGTCTTCAATATATTGTGTCATTCTTCAATATAATCTTTACACTGTCAATAATATCGTACAATATGAAGAGCATGCCGATGAGGTCGGATGAGGGAAAAAATAAAGAGATTAAATAAATAGATAATGGTAATAAACAAAAAGAAAAATATCATAATCTATAACAAAAAAAAATATCAATAATCTATAACAAATAATGAATATATAACTGATGAAAATAAACATAGATAATAACAAACTGATAGATGATAATAGATGAATAAATTAAGATAGAATAAATGGCAGGCATTACAGCATACTGCTTAGGTGTTTATCTAAATAATTCTTAAAAATTTGAACTGTGCGAAAAGAATCTTAAAAGTTCTAAGTGTACTACATTGTAATGCCTTTGCAAGAAGTTTATTTCATCCACTTACTACATGGATTGAGGAAACAGCTAAGGATTTTGAAGACAATGTCTTTTCAGTATATGAAGTCAGAGGAAGGACTTTTTTAGACAATGTTACTGTGATCAGGCAAAACGCTTACCAATTCCAGTGTTCCTGTTCACCATTTCACATCACTTGCAATGAAAAGAACTAGTAAAACAAATAAACTTATTTTCTTAACAAACTTTTTTCCTGTGTCAGGTTTTCAGTCAAGTTGGAGCGATTGAATTTTTCAAGGTCAAGTAGAAAAAAAAAGAAAGAAAATCACAACAATATTACGGAGAAATTCTATTTCACACTTGATAAGTATGTAAATAAATATTTCAATTGATGGGAGAATTCATTCAAAAAGTGCATAGAAAAGGATATAAGTGTGCTAGCCTTCCCTCTCGTGATAACATATTTCAAAGAATCTAAACGTAAAAGCTAACAATCTCTCCTGTTGGAGCCTTTTGTTGCTGCCAACTTTTGACGTTGATGTGAACGATGAACGCCCTGTGTTGATATTCACTCGGGTCAACAACTGATGCTTCTGCTTGTGATGCTTGTGAGCAGGGAGATTTGCCAGCAGTAAAACATCTGCTGTTGCCGACCGAAGCGGCAACAGCAGTATGTTTTACTGCTGTTTCCTTCCACTATTTTTTTATATCTAATTTTTTCTTGACTTATTTTTTTTTTTAAATCAGCAGTTTCTGCGCAATGTTGATTACCATTTGTATCTATTTGCTAATCATGAGGCAATTAGATAATTTTTTTATTGCTATTTCTTTAGAATATTTTCCTTTTTTTTTTACTAATTTCTTAAAACCTGTAATTTCTACGAAATTTCCGTTCTTTTATATTTAATCGCTAATCACAAGACAGAAGAATTAGGCAACGTATACTTTTGATTGTTTATTGAAATATTTATTTTCTAAAACTTCCTATGAATTTCTTACATCTCCTTCCCACTTTTACTGTATAATCTTTATATTTAATATTTTCCTAATATCTCAACTTTTCCAGTTTGTTTATGTTTTCATGAATATTCTGTATTTCACTAATGAGTACTCTGATAACGTCCTTTACATTCTGTGCAATATATACGCATGATATACACTATTTTATTTTCCTTGTACCAACACAATTTCAACGACTTTTATATCCATTTCCTTTTGTCCACTCATAATCTTGGATTAAAAGTTTTAGGAAAGTACTCCTACTACTTATTTACTCATAAAATAACACTTATTCTTCTGTCATTATATGTATATCTTTTGATACAATATTACGTTCACACTTTCTTGCTGTCATAGCATTCAGGTCTCCAAGTATTTCCTTCTCATCTTTCACATTTAAAATTTTTACAACTCTTTACAATATCACAAGATTTTTCGGATCAATTGTAGAAATTCTTTTCACACGCGCTTCGGGTGGAGATTGCACAGTTGATTATAGCTTATGATACTTAACCTAATCTAATCTAACCTAATCTATCCTAACCTAACCTGACCTAACCTAACCTAAACTAACCTAACCTAATCTAACCTAACCTAACCTAACCTAACCTAACCTAACCTAACCTAACCTAACCTAACCTAACCTAACCTAACCTAACCTAACCTAACCTAACCTAACCTAACCTAACCTAACCTAACCTAACCTAACCTAACCTAACCTAACCTGACCTGACCTAACTTAAACTAACCTAACCCAACCCAACCCAACCCAACCCAACCCAACCCAACCCAACCCAACCCAACCCAACCCAACCCAACCCAACCCAACCCAACCCAACCCAACCCAACCCAACCCAACCCAACCCAACCCAACCCAACCCAACCAAACCCAACCAAACCCAACCAAACCAAACCAAACCTCACTTAACCCAACCTAACCTAAGCTAAGCTAAGCTAAGCTAAGCTAAGCTAACCTAACCTAACCTAACCTAACCTAACCTAACCTAATCTAACCTAGTCTAAACTATCTTATGTTGGTCATGGTGCAGATTCTAAAGTTGATCAGTGTGTGTGGGTGGAGGGATTCTGTAATCAGGTGTGGATGGGGTGGAGATTGTACAGTTCATTAGTGGGGGTGGAGGGACTTTTACCATTGGCCCTGTTTTTCTTTTCATCTACCCTTCTTTCAAATTTTTGTCTGTAGATACTTGATGTCAACTTTCTTTTTCCATTTCTTCTATTTTTTTTTCCCGGGAACACCCACGAAATAAAAGTCTACAGCGTCGCTCATGGTTAAAAAATTCCAGTGGAGTGATTGATGACATCTACAATGCCATTTGCAGCTTTACCTCTTCCATTATTATTAAACAATCTTTTAACTTTACTTTTATCTTTGGTTTGACTTTACCATTATTTTTTCCTTAGATTTTCACCTAAACAATCCCTACCTTAGATTTTTTTTACAGAGTGGTTATATTATTTCCTAGACAAAAAATAAATATATTCAATAAAATCCTCACTTATTTCGCTTTCCATGCCTCACCCACGTTTCCAATTCATATTTTCTTTTTCTCTATTCCTTTGTTTATTTATTTATTCTTTCTTTACCACGTCATTTTCATAGATATTTACATGCACACACACACACACACACACACACACACACACACACACACACACACACACACACACACACACACACACACAACACACACACACACACACACACACACACACACACACACACACACACACACACACACACACACACACACACACACACACACGCACACACGCACACACCCACACACACACACACACACACACACACACACACACACACACACACACACACACACACACACACACACACACACACACACACACACACACACACACACACACACACACACACACACACACACACACACACACACACACACACACACACACACACACACACACACACACACACACACAAACACACACACACACACAAATATAAATATATATATATATATATATATATATATATATATATATATATATATATATATATATATATACATATACATATATATATACATATATATATATATGTATATATATATATATATATATATATGTATATATATATATATATGCTTCTCCAGAAATTGATGCTCTATTTAGTCTTTCTTGTGAAAACAAGACGACTTATTTCAATTAATGGTTGGATATGTATATGTATTTGACGAAGTATAAAATCACGGTCTGAACTATAATTCTCTTCATAATTAAATAACAGGATGTATAGAGTGCATTACCATGTTTAGGAAATTATAGAAATATAGATATTTTTATGTGAATTTCATTGGTGAACCTAATCCTAGTAGAATGTTTGTCTAGATTGTCCTTTTCCTAATGTGGGTAATGGAGGCTTAAGCTTCTTTCATATGATGTCAAAGAAAAATATGAACGCAAGTAGTAAATATACATGATGTTAGTTCTAGTTGAAAATGAAAAATAAAATGAAAGATAAAAGAAAATACGTGCGTAATACTATTCCCTTTTTGAACACAGATGAAATACTACCATATAAATTGTATGTACACGGACACAGTGATAATGAAGTTGTTCACTCCACTGAAGTTGAAAGCTGTACAGTCGGTTTACTCTGCTCATTTTCTCATGATGACCCTAAACTTGTGATTCATATCAGATCGAAGGTGTAAAACAAGCAAAAGTTACGGGTGTAGATGTATAAGACCATAAACAAGGGAATGCGAAAAGTTTGGCAAAGACCTAGATAGATTTTTCTGAGAGAAAAAAATCAGTTGGTTTAAAATTCTATTTATTTTTGTTATCAAACTTGTACATGCTGAAGCGTTTATTTTTCACAAATTTATTTGCCTTTAAAAGAATAACTACTACTACTTAACACATGGCTGAAAAAACACAATACGAGATCATTGTAACAAACATATATATTTTTCTAATCTCCACCCCTTCCCTTTAATTTCATGATGACCTCTTTATGAAACCTAGATAATCCTCACATTTGTCAAGAACCCAAAGAAAGATCTTATTACTTTCGCAAAGATACTATTGTTCAACAGCTGCACAGCATGATTTTTGAAGGTCAGGTAGAGCATGCACCTTAAACTCCTTGAAGAAACAGCAACAAGCAATGACAGGAGACAAGCTGACTTGAACTTCTGGCAATTGCAGCGGCAACACCAACAGCAGCAACAATTGCCTCATTTGTTTTTACGGTACAACGTTGCACATGCCGAGCTGGCTGAACGCCTCCATTTCCTCAAATTTTCAAACGAGTCCAAGGACGGTGTTTCGACAAGGAACGTGTCTGCCTGGATGATATTCTTCGAAATAACTTCTGTATTTATATATATATATATATATATATATATATATATATCTATATATATATATATATATATATATATATATATATGTATATATATATATGACGTAAGCGGAGTAGGAAACACAGGAGTCTTAGTCTTGAGTTTCCTACTCCGCTTACGTCAATCTGTCAGAATGTCTCAATATATATATATATATATATATATATATATATATGTATATATACATTTACATATATATATCTATACATATATATATATATATATATATATATATATATGTATATTTATATATACATATATATATGTACATATATACATATATATATATATATATATATATATATATATATGTATATATGAGTAATTTGCTAGTGGACAGCGACATCAATGAGATAATTTTTATGATCGTTGCCCAGAGGATTCGAACCTACTGCTCTGGCTCAAAGAGTCTCTCAAGCCAGTGCCTTAGACCACTCAGCTATCCATGGTTAAAACTCTTCCAATTCGAAGCGCTACTGGCTTCCGAGATTTAGGAAAGACCACTCTCTGCGGTCCCAAATTCCTATTTTCACAGAACCAACCACACTCGTAGCAGGGGGTAAGGACCGGAGCAAATCCCTTTCACGCTATCATCATTGTAACCATATGAGTAATTCGCTAGTGGACAGCGACATCAATCATATAACTTTTATGATGGTTACAATGATGATAGCGTGAAAGGGATTTGTTCCGTTATGCTCGAAAAGCCAAGGTTACGTACTCTCTTTCATGAGCTTCAGTGTAGTCATCAACAAGCCTTTCTAGTTAACCTCACCTTTCCCCGATATCCTCGAAAAGCCAAGGTTACATACTCTCTTTCGTGAACTTCAGTGAAGTCATCAACGTCTTTCTGGTGAACCTGACCTTTACCCGATATGCTCGAATAGCCAAGGTTACGTACTCTTTTTCGTGAACTTCAGTGTAGTGACCAACAAATGTATATTTGATTCGGGTATGTTGAAGTAAATGACAGTTTCTTGATAGAATATGACCGGGGAATGAAATATTTTTGTTCTCAGATGAGGTAAGCTCGACGGATAAGATAATACGAAACGTTTATCGCGATGTATCTTTTTTCTTTGTGCCGTGATACTCTTATTTTGTGACACTGTAATCTTAGGTTTCCTCAGCATAATGTTTTTCACTTGTATAATGTATCTACCAGGAAATTTAAGAATAGGAAATATTAAAATCTAGTTAAAATTAATTGGTCTAAAAGGAGTTACTATACTACATTATATACCAGAGTCCATACAGGAAAAATGTCGTAATGGTAATCGTTTACAATAAAATCCCAAAGCATATTCATGAAAAATAATCTGTGAAACAACTTCCTCAAAATCCATAGTACCCGTCATAAAATATTCCTGAGGATTTACCTTACATCCACGATTTGGCCTATCGTTAAGGAAGGAAGGAGTATGGACAAAGATCTTTACCCCGAAAAGAAGTATGAAAAACTTAGAAGAAAAAAAAATGTTGTTTGATGTAGTTGCTTGTTTATTTGCGTTTGTGTTCATATTAGTGATTTTTGTGCTCGAGCTTGAGCTTGTTTGTGTTTTCGTTTTTTGTTTTTGTTTGTTTTCTACTTGTGTTTACTACTGTTTGTGTTTTGTGTTTTTGTGTGTGTATGGTTGTGTGTGTGTGTGTGTATGTGTGTACGTGTATCCATATATATATATATATATATATATATATATATATATATATATATGTGTATATATATATATAATATATATATATATATATATATATATGTGTGTGTGTGTGTGTGTGTGTGTGTGTGTGTGTGTGTGTGTGTGTATGTATGTGTGTGTGTTTTTTGTGTGTATGTGTGTATTCGTATGTCTGTCTGTCTGTCTCTCTCTCTCTCTCTCTCTCTCTCTCTCTCTCTCTCTCTCTCTCTCTCTCTCTCTCTCTCTCTCTCTCTCTCTCTCTCTCTCTCTCTCTCTCTCTCTGTGCCTTCTTCCAGACCAAACTCTGCTGTGGCAAAATTGCGACGAAGGAGATGATTGAGACTACCTTAACTCTTTGAGCATGTGGTGGTCTAGCTTATGGCTGAATGGAGCCACGAAAAAAACACAAACAAAGTCTATAAAAATGTCAACGTAATGAACGGGTTTATATGACTTTTTCGGTTTCTCTGTTGTAATATATCTCTCCTCTCTTCCTTGCTCGTTCAACTTTGTCTCCTCTTCCTCCTCTTCCTCTTCCTCTGTCTTTTCCTCCTTGTGCTCTTCTTTCTGTTTCCGTCCATTTTTCTTGTCCCATTGTACTTCTCTTCGTTTTCCTTTAACTCTTCTTGCTCTTCCTCTCTTGCTATATCTTTCTTGTTTGCTGTCAGTTCTTCTTCTCTTTCTCCTCTTCCTTCTCTCATGTCCTTTCCTCTTCTCTTCCTCCCTTTCCCTTTCCATTTTGATGCTATTTCTCCTTCCCCCCCTCCTTGTTTCTTTTTTGTTATTCTTCTTCCTACCATTCATCCATTATCTCCTTCTCTTCTTTATCTTCTTCTTCTTTATCCGCGCCCCTCCTCCTCCTCCTCCTCCTCCACCACCTTTCTGTCTTACTCTTTCTTCCCCTTCTCCTCCCATTCCTCCTCCTTCTACTCTTCTTCCTTCATCATTCCTCCTCATTTTTCTTCTTCAACTTCTCCTCCCTTCCTTCTCCTCCTCTCCTTCTCTTTTCCCTTCTTGTCTTCATTTTTCTCTTTTTCCTTTATCCCTTTATTTCCTTCTCTCTATTACTTCCTCCTCCTTCTACTCTTCTTCCTTTATCATTCCTCCTCCTTTTTCTTCTTCAACTTCTCCTCCCTTCCTTCTCCTCCTCTCCTTCTCTTTTTCCTTCTTGTCTTCATTTTTCTCTTTTTCCTTTATTTCCTCCTCTCTATTACTTCCCCCCCCCTTGTACACCTTCATATACACCTCTATGACTACCTGTTTTCCAGACTACTTGTCTTATCGTCCCATTCCATGCAGCTTTTTCCTCCTCAAACCACCTCATTCAGACATTTTCATTCCCTCTCTCTCGTCTCCACCCTCCCTCTTCTACCTCCAGAACCCTTCCTTACCGCCTCTTCTCCCTTCTCTTATCTCAATACTTTAAGAGAAATTATCTTTTCTGTAGAGATATATTTTTCGCAAACTTCTGCTTGTTTTCTTCGTTGTCCAATGTCCTTCGTCTATATACCCTATGAACCCCTCTCTATTTTCTATTTCTATTTCTCTTCTACTACCCCTCTTCCTCTTCCATTTTTTATCTTCCTTCTCTCCCTTCTCCTGTTCCTCCTCCTTCTCCTCCTTCTTCTGCTCCTCTCTTCTTCTTCCTCCTCCGTCTCCTCCTCTCTTCTTCTTCCTCCTCCTTCTCCACCTCCTCTTCTCTTCTTCTTCCTCCTCCGCATACACCTCCTCCTCCTTCTCCTCGTCCTTATCCCCCTCCTCCTCCTCCTTCTCTCTTCTTCTTCCTCCTCCTTCTCCACCTCCTCCTCTCTTCTTCTTCATCCTCCGCATACACCTCCTCCTTCTTCTCCTTGTCCTTATCCTCCTCCTCCTTTTCTCTTCCTTCTCTTCTATTTGTTCTCCTTTTTACTCTCTCTCCTTCTCCATCTTCTCTTCCTTCTCATCCTACAATTCTTATTCTATTTCCTTTCTCTCTATCCTCCTCCTTGAATCTCTTTTACTTCCTCTGTGACGATCTCTTCGTTTCACTAGTGTTCCAAAGAATAGAAGCACTGGTTGCTGTTGATGAAATACTGATATCGATTGTCCTTCCTGTCTATTTCTATCACCAATATCCCCCTTTCTATCTTCCTACTCCTCCTCTTATTCTTCTCTTCCTTCTCCTTTTAGTCTCTTATTCTTTCTTCTCCTTCTCTTCCTCTTTCTACTTTTCCACATTTTCTCCTTTTCTATCTTCTCTTTCTCCTCCTCTTCATCCTCGAATTCCTCTGACCCCTCCTTCAACTGCTTGTCAACGCAATTTTTCTTTTTTATTTTCTCTCATTTTCATACATTCTCCTACTCCTCCTCATTCTCCCATCAATCTCCTCCTTTGTTCCTCCTTCCTCCTTTTCCAGGTCTTTTCTCCATCCTTGTACGTCTCTTTTTTACTTTTCTCCTTCTCCTTCTCTCCTGTAGTCCCTCGTCTCGCTACTCTGTCTCCTCTTCATGATGTTGGACCTGCTCCCTTACCTCCTTTTCCATCCCTTATTTCTCCTCTTATTCCTCGTCCTCTTCCTCCTCCTCCTCCTCCTCCTTCTCCTCCTCCTCCTCCTCGTTTTGCTTCTTTTCCTTCTACTTTTCCTTTATCTCCTCTTTTTTCTCATTTTCATTCTCATTCTTATTCTCATTGTCATTCTCATTGTCATTCTCATTATCATTCTCATTCTCATTCTCATTCCCATTCCCATTCCCATTCCCATTCCCATTCTAATTTTTATTCTCATTCTCATTCTCATTTTCATTCTCATTCTCATTCTCATTCTCATTCTCATTCTCATTCTCATTCTCATTCTCATTCTCATTCTCATTCTCATTCTCATTCTCATTCTCATTCTCATTCTCATTCTCATTCTCATTCTCATTCTCATTCTCGTTCTCTTTCTCGTTCTCCTTCTTCTCTTACTTCTTCTTATTCATTTCTTCCTTTTCATAAATAGTTTCCACATCCCCTTTTTACTTTCCTAATCTTTTTCTTCTTCCTTCTA
>NC_134795.1:14372902-14382902 GCF_046742065.1 Oratosquilla oratoria | reverse complement strand
ACAGCCGTCGTTGGGTCTTCTTAAGCATTCAAGTAATACACCAATTTCAACAACAGAAAAAAAAAAGAAAAAAAAAAAAAAAGAAAAAAAAAAAAAAAAACAAAAAGTGAATTAATTGGTAGATAAATAGATCAATATCTACATATAACTGTGTCCCCGTATATAGACCCAGGTTGGTTTTAGCTACTGTTTTGTTCATGATGAATAAACAACTTAATCAAATGGTATCTCCTGAGTTAGACTGCTACCTTACGGATTCTAGATATTCCCTTTTTAGAATACAATGACGCAGGGAGAGAGAGAGAGAGAGAGAGAGAGAGAGAGAGAGAGAGAGAGAGAGAGAGAGAGAGAGAGAGAGAGAGAGAGAGAGAGAGAGAGAGAGAGAGAGAGAGAGAGAGAGAGAGAGAGAGAGAGGAGAGAGAGAGAGAGAGAGAGGGTGAGAGAGAGAGAGAGAGAGAGAGAGAGAGAGAGAGAGAGAGAGAGAGAGAGAGAGAGAGAGAGAGAGAGAGAGAGAGAGAGAGAGAGAGAGAGAGAGAGAGAGAGAGAGAGAGAGAGAGAGAGAGAGAGAGAGAGAGAGAGAGAGAGAGAGAGAGAGAGAGAGAGAGAAGGGGAGTCACAAACACTTAAAAGGTCTTCCCAATGGGCGGATGCGCTGCATGCAACAAATATGAAGTCAAAGAAATTCATAAAACTTTGAGCTACATTTTTTCCTAGCATTATTTAGATGTGTCTCACTGTTTTTGATGGAACGATACTGTTATGAAATAGAAAATTGTATATATATATATAAAGCTATGGATGCATGACAGGTCGAATTTATGACGTCATGTCGTCTGTTAGATATGCACAGCTAAAATGCAGATTGTATAGTCATTACAAAAACTGATTAACTCTATGTCAATGAGTTTATGAATAATATTGAAAATGCGAGATTATGCACCAAAAATTAATGCATAAAATTTGCTTTGATTATTTAATTTCATTTTTGTACTGAATAGTTCTTTTCATTGCAAAATGTAATTTTGTACACTAAAAAACAGTCCTCTATTCTTTTTGATTGCCTTGTTTGCAAAGTCAATCAAAAAACAAATTTCAATTACGCATGCTATACTTCTTTTTCATCGTATTCTCAATTTCCCGTAAAAATTAGGTCGGTAATTATTATTCTTTTTTCTAGTTTGTACATGGATCACAAAATATTTCAACTAATTAGAAGAACAGGAACAAATTGTTCAATTGTTAACGCTGGGAGTTAGGATTGTACAAATTCCATTTTTGTTTCCAGGCGATTTCATTCAGTTTAGGAGAGTTATTCTACTTTTTTACTTTTTCTATGTCTATAGTTAATACTTTTCTACTTTTTCTGCTTGTTGTACGAGAAGTGTAATTTACGTGTGACCATAGTCATATCAAGATACTTAGAGAACTTCTTTACACTGAAGAAGTTTGTCGTTTAAGGCTATATTTTTTAGGTCTTATTTTGGTTCACACTATACAACATTACTTAGTTGAGAAGGGATTCAAGACTAAAAAGATAAAAAATAAATGAGATATATCAGGGTAAATAAAATCTTATTCTAATTGTAGCAAACGCCGTAAACATCAATGCGAAGATGTTAGTACATTTGGTATATTGTTGTAACGTGTCATATTTGTTGTCATAAAAAAAATAAGTTTTGGCTTTATTTAAATACAATCCATGGATTTTAAATCTATTTTTACCTTTGCAGTCTAAAAGAAATAAAATTGAAATAGTAATTAAATTGGCCATGTATAATTAAAGATAACTACTGAAAATACCATTTCACTTCACAATTTTTAAGTTAGAACTATATATATAAGTAAGACAACTGGATTCTGAAATTTGGTGAACGATAGGCACCAGGGAGGGAAGGGAGGAAAGGGAGGGTAAGGGAAGGGAAGGGAATAGAGGGAAAGGGAAGGAAAGGTAGTGGAAGGTAGCGGGCCACCGCAGCCACCTGGCAGTCAGTAATTATTTGTCATCAGTTATCTGTCCGGACTGCAACAGCTGGAGCACTGAGGGAGGACTTGTCAGGAGCAAAGTGGCTGATTGCAAGTGAGGCACATAGCGTCTGCGCCCTAGGGTGCTTCCTGCGCCTCTCCTTTGGCTTGTTGATGCTGTTGGCCAACAGTGCCTGGTCTATATGTGGCTGGGCCCCGGGAGACGCGATATCGAAGGTGCTGGTAATGGAGGACTTCAGGCTGAGTGACAGGCGGGGGTTTGTTAGGCGTTCCTCTGCCGAGAGCCTAATCAGTTCCAGTGGCAAATTCCGCACGAATTGACGCTGTGGTGGAAAAGTACGACAAGAACTTCCTGTTGGCACTATGCATGATCTGGTTGTTTATCAGGATGGCATTAAGGACGCCGTATGGTATATATATATATATATATACATATATATATATATATATATATATATATATATATATATACAGTATATATATATATAATATATATATATATATAAAGTATATATACATATATATACATACACACTATATATATATATATATACATATATATATATATGTGTGTGTGTGTGTGTGTGTGTGTGTATATGAACAAGAAAAAAAAACAGGGGCCACCACTTCGTCCTCCACTCACATAAGTACAATTCATAGATCTGGTACAATGGTTTTATTCTACAATTGGTGCTCATGAAAATCTCTATGACCTTTAATTTGCCACATGCGCATAGGGTGGACTACACATAAAAGAACAATTTAATTCGAGTTGCAAAGAAAATTTAAATCTTCCTTCAATGCATTATTATTAGCAATTGATTATTAATGTATCTATTTATCATATATACATATTTTTCTATCTATCATTCATTGATTTATTTATATTTTTTCCTTATGAATATATCATTCTGTTTATCTACTTATTTATTAACTTATATATCTGCCTATCTATTTGTCTAAGAAAAAAACATCTGTCTATATATGTATGCATGTATATATGCATGTATGTAAAGTAGACCACTTGGAAAAAGAAACTAACGAAGCAGAGCGCTTTCGTATATACGAAAGCGCTCTGCTTCTTTAGTTTCTTTTACAAGTAGTCTACTTTGCATAAGTGAAAACACGTATCCGTGTTCTTATTAGCATATGTATGTACGTATGTATGTATGTATGTATGTATGTATGTATGTATGTATGTATGTATGTATGTATGCATGCATGTATGTATGTATGTATGAATGTATAGATAGATATAATAGATAAATAGATACATAGATAGATAAATAGATAGATAGATAGAGATAGATAGATAGATATATAGATAGACATATAGACATATAGACAGATAGATAGATAGATAGATAGATAGATAGATAGATAGATAGATAGATAGATAGATAGATAGATAGATAGATAGATAGATAGATAGATAGATAGATAGATAGATAGATAGATAGTTTAGATAGATAGATAGATAGATAGATAGATAGATAGATAGATAGATAGATAGATAGATAGATAGATAGATAGATAGATAGATAGATAGATAGATAGATAGATAGATAGATAGATAGATATATAGATAGATAGATAGATAGATAGATAGATAGATAGATAGATAGATAGATAGATAGATAGATAGATAGATGGATAGATAGATAAAATAGAGATGAATAGGGCCACCTCCCCTCACACACACATACATACACACACACACACAAACACACACACACACTTGCTTACTTGCTTATAGTAGTCCGTCGCTGACGACGATGACGTTGCACCATGCCAAGAAGTGGTATTACGCCAGATGAACTCGCTGATGGCTGTGGAGTCCGATTCTCGATTTGCATATACGGCTGCAGGTATCACAGGGAAAGTTGCCCTCTGCCTGGTGTGCCGCATGTCTTTGCCGTCTTCGATGTTCTGCCCGATCGTTGTAGGTGGAAGTGAGAGTATCTGAGCCGTTTTGGCATGTTGATCGCCATTCTCTCCGATCGGCAGCAACATTTTCAATGGTTGTGGGTTCGATGCCACATTTTTTCAGCGTTGTTTTCAGGTGGTCCTTATGTCGTTTACGTGGGCCCCCAGGGTGGCGTCTGCCTTCAGCAAGTTCTCCATAGAGAACTTTACGTGGTAGTCTCTCTTCTGGCATGCGGATGGTATGCCCCAGCCACCGTAGTTGACGTTGGGTTAAGACTGTTTCCAGTGGGTCCATTTGTGTGCGTCGACGGATTACACTGTGAGGTACCTTGTGCCACCATTTTAGACCCAGTATGCGCTGTAAGCAGTTGGTGTGAAAGGCCTCCAGCTTTTTTAAATGGCGTCTATAAGGCACCCATGACTCACTGCCATACAGAAGGATGGAGAGACAGATTGCCTTGTACACCGAAACCTTGGTAGTGGTGGTGAGGTTGCGGTTCAAGAACACTCTGTGTGATAGTCTGCCAAAAGCTGCTGCTGCCAAACCAATGCGGCGTTGGATTTCGCTTGTCAGGTCACAGGAGTCAGTGAGCACTGAGCCGAGGTAGGTAAACTCATGAGTGTTTTTCAGAGGTTGTTGATTGATGGTGAATTCCGGAGGCTCTAGTTGTTCAGAGATACTAAGCACTTCTGTTTTGTTTATGTTTATGTCCAGATCTGGTATATATATTTGAGACAGCGTTGATGGTGCGCTGAAGACCCTCTTTGGATGAGCTCACTAAAGCAGTGTCATCTGCATACTGCAGTTCATGGATTACCACATCTGTCACACGTGTTTTGGCTTGGAGGCGTCGCAGATTGAAGAGGTTGCAATCCAGCCTGTACGACAGCCTGGCACCATCAGCAGGATCGATTTGCTGTCTAGCAATGTTGGAGACTGCAGCGAGAAATAAATTGAATAAGATGGGAGCAATAACACATCCCTGCTTCACCTGACTCAACAAGGAATGGCTCAGACTTGAGCCCAGAACTGGACACTCGAGCCATAAGAGCCATCATGAAAGGCTTTCAGGACACCCAGAAATGTTGGTGGGCATCCAAATTTTATAAGTACCTGCCATAGGAGAGGGCGGTTCACAGTGTCAAAAGCCTTGGCAAGATCTATAAACGCCATGTAGAGGTCTTGGTGTTGCTCAATGCTTTTCTCCTGGAGCTGTCTTGCCACAAACACCATGTCGACTGTGCTGCGCTCTTGTCTGAAGCCACACTGAGATTCAGGTAATACCTTGTTTCTATGATGTTGTTGATAATTCGAGACAATAGTATTCTAGTGACTACCTTCCCTGAAGTTGACAGAAGGGAGATGCCTCGACTGTTGCCACAGATGTTCCTGTCCCCTTTCTTTTTGTAAATGCTGATGATATCTGCATCTTTCCATTGCTGTGGGCAGCAACTTGAATGCCACACTTCTTGAATTATATTGTGGAGACAGTTTACAACAGCTTGCCCACCATTGCTTTAGGAGCTCAGCTGGGATGCCATCAGGACCAATGGCTTTATTGTTCTTGAGGCTGTTGATTGCACGGCTCACTTCTAGGATGGTTGGTATGTCATTTCCAATTCTTGAATTACAGGAAGGTTGGGAAGGCTGTCGAGAAAAGTAGGGTCAGTAGGGTTTTGTCTATTCAATAATTCTTGGTAATTGGTCAGCCCATCGTCTGAGGATGTCGGTCTTTTCGGTGAAGAGTGTGGAGCCATCAGCACTTCGGGACAGGGCAGAGGTTATTGCGCTTCGTGGGCCATATGCTGTCTTAAGGGCGCGTTGTAAAATTGATGTTGGTCCCCTGTATCCGCGAAACCTTGGATTTCAGTGGCGAGGTTTGGTCCACCATTCATTCTGCATTTTTTCTAGTTTCGTGTTGGGACTTTGGAGCGGAGTTCTGCAAGTTTGCCACGTGTTGTTGGGTTTGGGATTGACAATCACTGCTTGATGTGCTCGGTTTTTCTCATCTATTAGTTGGTGTATTCCTTCTGACTGTTCATCAAACCAGTCTCGATGCCTTCTTTTTGAGAAGCCCAGAACATCCTTGGCAGTGTTGAGAAGGACTTCACTGATGCTATTCCACTTTTTTCTGTTAGGTATTCTGTTGATATGGGATCTTTTGTAGGGGCTGGCAAGGTGAGATGAGCTGATAACTCGGTTTGTAGGGTAGAGCGAGTTGCATCAATGTTCAGAGCTTTGAGGTCAAGGTGTTTTTTGGGAGCTTGTCGGCGAGTTGGAGGCCGAATTTTAAGATGAAGTATTGAGCGGACAAGTCGATGATCTGTCCACCCATCAGCTCACCCTCATAGCTCTTGTAATCTTTACATCTTTAATGTCATTGCGTCTCACAATTACGTAATCAAGCAGGTGCCATATTTTGGATCTTGGGATGCATCCAGGTGGTTTTAAACTTGGTTTTGGAGCTGGAACATTGTGTTTGTGATGGTTAGATGGTGTTGGGAGCAGAATGTTAGAAGGCGTAAGCCGTTGTCGTTGCACTTACCAACTCCATGGCGTCCCAAGACCCCCTCCCAAAGATGATGACTGCTGCCCACTCTTGTCATTAAAGTCCCCAAGAAGAATGATCTTATCTTCTCTGGGGATTGCCTGTATGATGTCATTAAGTTGGGCATAGAAACGATCTTTTATTTCATCATCAGAAACTAAGGTTGGTGCATAGACATTGACTAAGGTTACATATCCGACTGTTTGTATATGGGGATGCGCCAGCTGATGAGTCTTTCGTTATGACCTGTTGGGCTGTGGGGTATGTTGTTGAGTAAATTGGTCTTAACTGCAAAAGCAACACCATGGATGCGAGGATCCCCTTCGTTCAAGCCCTTCCAGAAGAAGGTGTAACCTATCCCCCAGATTCAGTGATAGAGCCTTCATCTGAAAAGCGGGTTTCATTGAGTGCCGCTATGTCAATGTCATACTTTTGGAGTTCATAGGCTATAAGAGCGGTTCTACGGTGAGGTCTTTCATTGTTGTCTAGGTCGAGCAGTGTGCGCACATTCCATGTGCCATAATGATTTTCTTTTTGTTCTTGTGTATTGGGGCCGAGGTATGGGTTGCCACGACGAGGCTCGGCTACCTGTCCGTGGGAAATGGAACAGGCAATTTTTAGGTCACCTTTTCTAGGACCCCTCCCAATTCAGGTGGGCGGTGTGGATCCTGAAGAGGGCCGCCCCAGTCACCCTGGGAGCTGCCGAAGGAGGCTGCTGTTCCAGTCCCAGCCATCCAGCGACCATCACCCCCCAGGGCCGCGCCTCTCGTGCAGGGTTTGGAGCTAAGGGCTGGCCAGCAACAACCTTTGCCTGCCCTCACCACTCCTTCCCCGTCGCCGGAGGACTTTTTAATTGTAGGTAGAGATAGATGAAGTATTGAGTAGGAGATAAGAAAGTTGGCATGGGCAAAAACTAGTGCATTGATGATTAGAGTGAAAAGTGGGTGCACACTCCACAGTCCACTACCTTGGCAGTCCGTTTAGCTGTTCCAGTGGCAGGTGGAGACGGACCATGACGACTGGACTAATAAACCGCTGCAGAGGTGTGCCAATAGTCCAGTTTGTCGGACTTTGCCTGTTGCGGGTCACCCGGCGCAATTTTCTCTCAGGGTTTGCTCCCCTAGCCCAATGCCAACCAAGGATAACCCACTGGGCTGTGGGGCAGGGGTTGGTGGGAGGCCAGGGCGTGTCCACACATTCGGTGTCGGGGCCAAATAGGCTCACACCTCTGGGGCCCCCTGCTACTCCGAGATCCCCTGCTGTTTAGCCTGGAGCCGCGAGGCAGCCAGTTACCGTGTGTGGCCACGAGGAGGCACAGCAGAAGTCTTGGTGTTAGAGAGGCTATGTACTGGCAGGGGAAGACCTACGCACTCGGCTTCCCTGTTCGCTAAACCAAGCTAGCCAGCGGTGGTACTGAAAGCAAGAGAGCACAAGCAAAGCATGTAACTTACACTAAGGAGCATGCAGAGCATGCAACCATCTGCCCAATGACCACACTAGACGCTTCATAACGCCCTGTGTACAGGTGTGTGTGTATACACACACACACACACACACACACACATACACACACACACACACACACACACACACACACAAATACGCACACGCAAACACACACACACACACACACACACACACACACACACACACACACACACACACACACACACACACACACACACACACACACACACACACACACACACACACACACACACACACACACACAGAGAGAGAGAGAGAGAGAGAGAGAGAGAGAGAGAGAGAGAGGGGGGAGAGAGAGAGACAGAGGAGAGAGAGAGAAGAGAGAGAGAGAAGAGAGAGAGGAGAGAGAGAGAGAGAGAGAGAGAGAGAGAGAGAGAGAGAGAGAGAGAGAGAGAGAGAGAGAGAGAGAGAGAGAGAGAGAGAGAGAGAGCGCACAGTGGCAGGAACTGCCTCCTTGCTAAAGTCTTAAGTGTCTTCATCTGTCACAATCGTTTTGTCCATGAAGATCAAATCATTGTGATGATTATGCTAACATTATATTTGAAATATAAGACCAAAAACATTACGCTGAATTTAATTCATGCAATAAAATTCAGCCATCATCGTAAGTAACGACTGACCCTTTCTCGTGGCGCTCGGCCATGCGCCTCTGCATAAAGGCGATCTCTCCATATGGTGATGCCGCAACAGAACAAAACCTCCTTTTACCTCAGGTGACATATTACCAATGATTTAGGGCCTTATGCATTGCTGTTGAAAAAAGGCATTACCCAAGCGTTTGTGTATTGTTGTGCTCCGAAACTACGTTGTTATGTGTATGAAGATATTAGCTTCCTGGTTGTTTTAAGAAAAGGTCATGTAATCTTATGGATGAAGATGATAGGTGGTAATGGATATGGAACTGCCTAGAGTAGGTCTCATGTTCTCTTTTAATCTCCTCCAATCTTAAGTTCATTTGTTCTTATCTTGCTACTTCTCATGACCTCAAGAAGAGTGAAATTAAGTTACAAAGCATAACTTATCATTCTTTATAAATCTGTTGAATTGTAGACTATTATCCTTAACCAACATAATAGAAAGAAAAAGAAACGAAACATTTGGAATAGAAGGGAGCCCTGGTAGACAAGCAATTCGTATTCAAAGGGGGAAGGTCCTGTGTAACACAGCTGGTTTTATTTGAGAGCGTTTGAAGAGTGACATAAAAGAAAGGCTTGGATAGTTTGTGTATATCTAGACCTGGAAAGCTTTCGATAAAGTGACACACACAAGGTAAGAAGTGGAACCTGGGATATGTTAGATGATTTAAAGGGAGTATATTTGTTATGGTTAAAGTATTTTCTGAAGAAAGGGCACATGGGAAATGTGGTAAAGGACGAGAAATTGAATTACAGAGAAGTGACAACGGGTGCACCACAGGACTCGGTATTGTCACCATTAATGTCCTTGATATCCTTTAAATACGTGACGAATTTCGTAGGCTACTACAGTAACTTATTCGTTGATGATACCTAGATCATGAGAAAGGTAAATCTTGGTGAAGATTGTAAATTGCTGTAAAAAGGTCTAGACAATCATTATGAACAGAGACAAGTGGAAAATAAAACTGAACATACGAACTTGCAAAATTTTGAAAATATTTTAAACAAGATAGAACAATTATGAAATTACAATATTGAAGATAAACTTATCACAAAAGCTAATAAGGACATGATCGGGGACGGGGTTCTCCTCACGTAAATTTTACCGAGAAAATAAATAAATAAATAAATAAATAAATATATAGATATATAATGGTAGAGAATATACACTGTAAGTAAACATAGTATCATTGTAGGGGTTTGAATATCTTAGAAAATTAAAAGATCTAATTCAGTCTGTAATATACATTGGTGGGATAGTCGTCAAATAATTAAAAAAAAAAAATAAAAGCTGTTTTAAAGGTGTAAAGAATCACACCTTTTCAGAAAGAAGAGAAAAATGGTGGAACAAATGGAAAGAAGAAATAGTCTATGACACCATGAATATATGTTAGCAGTATAATCAATGAAGATTAC
>NC_134795.1:14362902-14365402 GCF_046742065.1 Oratosquilla oratoria | reverse complement strand
TATGTCTGATTTTGTTTTGAGGTTTTCATCGAATGTTGTAGATGTCTTTGTTGTTTTGTGGTTGTCTGTTGTTTCCCGTTGCATCTACCAGTATTTTCATTTGGCTAGTAAGCAGGCGGAGGCTGATCATATATATTAAAGGTCTTATTCCTGGGTTGATCAGGAGGGGTCCTGTATACGTACTTCCCTTTCGAGTTCTTTTCTGCCATTGAGGTCCTGGTTGATGCTGTGTTCTGTATTATGTTTGATATTGTGTGAGCGCTGGTTGATTGATTTTTTGTACACATGTGCTATGGCGGAATTTAGAGAGGTCCGTCTTGTTTTACAGACTTTCTAGTCGTGTCTAGGGGATTGATGCCAGTTGCACCAATTTGTTTCGGTTGGTGTAATGAGTTTTCCTTGTTAGCGTGTTTTGGTAATTTTGTTCTCAGAGGATGGTGGATTTTGTTCTCTTTATGCTTGCTTTAACTTGGCGTTCCTCTTTTTAGATTTTACAGTTGTGTTTATGGTTAGTTTTTTATTTGCACCCTTTATAACAATAATCTTTTTGTTAACTTGTTAAAGACTTCTTTTATATTTCCTTTTGGAAGGCTATTGGAACTTGCATGAACGTACTAAGAAGACCAATAATTTGATCTAACTCATGTTAGTGCAGTGTCTGTTTATTTGCCCAAGTCAACTCATAAGCTGTTGATTTGACTCTTAAGTGTGTTAAGGATCAATTCATTTGCTTATGAGTTATCTCGAAGAAATTTTATGCAAAATCTAATAAACCACGTACAAACGTGGGAGAAATTCCATAGAAAGAACGTATCATCTTTTCATAAATATGTATATTTAATCAAATGAAACTTAAGATTTCATAGCACTCCATCCCAGTATCTGCTATATGTAAAGCCTTCGTTGAATTCTATTAGAATTTCCTGAACCCACCCATTGGCTAGCTAGAGAAACTGGTTCAATTTTATCTTGAATGATAGGTAGTTGTCCTGCGTCATTATCAACTACATTTTGAGTTAATCATTTCGCAAGTTTGAATGTCAACTTCCTCTACTAATTTTGAATCTTCAGCTCTCAACTAATGTAAACAAATAAGTAAATAAATAGATAAATGATTTAATAATAGATAAGTAATTGAATAGATAAACCAAATGAATAAATAGATATACAGATAAGTAAATAACTAAATATATAAGCAAATAAACAAATGACTAAGCAAAGAAGTAACTGAACAAATAGATAAAAATAAAAATAAATAAATAAATAAACAAACAAATAAACAAGTACATAAAAACAAACAAATAAACAAACAAATGAATAAATAGGTAAACACATAGTAAAGAAGTACATTACTTTATGAACAGATAGCATAAAGAAATAAACGAATTTGAGCAACCTATGAATTTTGTATATGCGGCCAGAGTCAAGAATTTCAGACAAATGTCTCTCCGATTAGCTCTGCCTAGATGATAATCTAATATGCCTTCAACCTCGAATTAAGTTTTTAGAGTCATATTGAAATGCATTATATAAAAGGCATTTTGTGATGTGCTGCATATGTATGGCATAGGAGAAAATTCATCAAGGGCAGTCAAAAATATTTACGTGAGTAGTAGAGCTTGTGCTGGTGTTGGAAATGGTGAATGTCTATACCCCGAGGCGGATTTAGCACTGCACATGGGTTGTGTTACATTTCCATGGTTGTTCAACGTGTACATAGATGAGGTGGTACGAGAGGTTAATGCGAGGGTAATGGGTAGGTGTTTGACGATGGTTAGATGGTTATAGAAAATAGAGCAAAGTGGGAAGAGAGCCAACTGTTGTTTATTGAATACACTACGCTTATGGTTGGGTCAGACAAGGGTATAAAGTGTCTAGTGGCGGGATTCGGTAGGGTATGTAAGATAAGAAAATGAATACTAAATGTGGGTAAGACTAAGATAATGATATGAACAATAGAAGAAAGAAGCAGTGACTTAGAATTAAGTTTTAAAGGAGTGAAACTAAAAGTAGATTAGGGTTTTAGATGTTTAGAGACAAATGTATCAGCTAATGGATTATTGGGGTATAGGTAAACTGTAGAGGGAAGGGAGCAATTAAATGTTGATAAAAAGTGTCTTAAGAAGAAGGTATTAAGCGATGGACGCAATGATGATACTATATGCATGTATGATTGTGCCAAGGGCACTATGGGGCAAAGACATAAAATTTTAGAGAGGCAGAAATGATGAATTTAAAGGAGTTTCAAATGAAGTGCTTAAAAAGTATTTTTAGGACTAAGAAGATGGATAGAGTGAGAAATTAGGAGGTGAAGGAAAAATTTGGGGTAGAAATGGAGCTGGCAGTTAGGGTTGATAGGATACACTGAGTTGATTTGGTCATTTGTAAAGAGTGTTTTAAGACTATCAAAAACAAGATGGAAAAGGTGGATGGAGTGAATTAAAGGGAGTACCAATTACGGACTGGATTAAAGGAATGAAGGGGACCCTCGGTAAAAGGG
>NC_134795.1:14347902-14357902 GCF_046742065.1 Oratosquilla oratoria | reverse complement strand
CTGAGCAATCCAAAAGACCTCGCAATATATAATTCATATTTTCATAACATCCACTATAAAGTAAAACCCAACATATATAATGATTTTTTCTTCAAAAGCATTGTCATATGCTACCGTATACAATTCCTATATGTTCATAGACGCATCCATCTAGCTTAGACTTGAGTTTGGCCTATTACTAAAGGTCAAAGGTAGGTAGGCTAGGTAAAAGCCCATATGTGACCTAAGTTGTTATGAAAGTGAACATCTGTGTCTATAACAGATTTCGATGAAGGTTTTTCAAATATCTTTGATTTTGACATTTCAAAGAACTGGTTTACAGATTTATGTATTTTTGTTATTGTGATTGATGAAATTATTACTGGAAATTGGAATAGAAATAATTTTTACCTGGCTGAAGTAAACTGAAATATTTTCAAGATATTAAATTTCATAAACGATTTTTACATTTCATTGACGTTGATTTTGAGCATAATCTAGTTACTCACGCATGTTACCATCACCTGCCTTTCCTGATCCAAATTTGTTGCTATCATACTACTAGAAAAAAAGTAAAGAAATCAAGAGAGAAAGAAACATAGAATATAGAAATAGGAAAAAGTGAGGAAGAAAGAAAAACAAATAAAAAAGAAAGAAAATAAAAAAGAATAGAGAGAAAGGGAAAAAAGAAAAAGAAATAGAGAAAGAAAATAAATAAATGAATAAAGAAAGAAAGATGATAGAAGTAAAAAAAAAAAAAAATTAAACACAATACTTTGCGCCGTTCTCCAGAAAGAAAGAAAAACAAATAAAAAAAAGAAAAGAAGGAAAATAAAAAAAAAGAGAGAAAGGGAGAAAAGAAAAAGAAATAGAGAAAGAAAATAAGAAAGAAAGAAAGAGAAAAAAATAAAGAAAAGAAAGACAGAAAGAGAATAGAAGTAAGAAACAAAATTAAACACAATACCTTGCGCCGTTCTCCAGAAAGGAAGAAAAACAAGTAAAAAGGAAAGAAAATAACAAAGAAAAGAGAGAAAGGGAGAAAAGAAAAAGAAATAGAGAAAGAAAATAAGGAAGGAAGAGAGAAGGAAATAAAGAGAAGAAAGAAAGAAAGAAAGAAAGAGGATAGAAGTAAGAAACAAAATTAAACACAATACCTTGCGCCGTTCTCCAGAAAGAAAGAAAAAATAAATAAAAAAAGAAAGAAAATAACAAAGAAAAGAGAGAAAGGGAGAAAAGAAAAATGAGATAGAGAAAGAAAGAAAGAGAGAAAGAAATAAAGAAAAGAAAGAAAGAAAGAAAGAAAGAGGATAGAAGTAAGAAATAAAATTAAACACAATACTTTGCGCCCGTTCTCCAGAAAGAAAGAAAATAACAAAGAAAAGAGAGAACGGGAGAAAAGAAAAAGAAATAGAGAAAGAACATAAGAAAGAAAGAAAGAAAGAAAGAGAGAAGGAAGTAAAGAAAAGAAAGAAAGAAAGAGGATAGAAGTAAAAAATAAAATTAAACACAGTACCTTGCGCCGATCTCTATTCGGGCGAGCAAAACAAGGCAATGCAGCCATGAAACTCCTTCCGTATTTAAACAAATGTATTTCTTAGTTCGAGGAACCATTAGTAGCTGCTGAGTCCTTGAGATGATAAGTACAGAATAAAGAAAATATATATAACGAGTTATTGGACGTCGTCCACACCAAAGTCTCATTCAATACAAAACAACAAGTGGAACAGAGTTCCACTCCTCTCCCAACAATTCATACGAAAAGAACAAAGAAAAGCGATCGTAACAAGACACGACCACTAACTCACACAGACTTTCGTACGACATTGAGATTATATAAGTAAACATTAAGGTAATGCCAACCACTTACTTTTTTTTTTCTCTCTCTCTCTAAGCCACTCCACCAAATCACACGGCACATGGGGCTTGGGTTCCTTCGAATATTTTCCTTTACATTTTACCTTTGCCTGACTATCTCTATTTTCTTCCAATCGAACAGAAGCAGAGTCCAACAGAAAAAAGGGGAAAGTCTTTTAGATACTCTATCCTGACTAATACAAGATGATTTTTATTTTGGCTAAATGTACCTTTACATCCCCGTAGATTAAGAGGGGTTACCGCGTTCAACTCTATTTGTATGTTTATCTATCTACCTATCTATCTATCTATCTATCTATCTATCTATCTATCTATCTATCTATCTATCTATCTATCTATCTATCTATCTATCTATCTATCTATCTATCTATCTATCTATCTATCTATCTGTCTGTCTATCTATCTATCTATCTATCCATTTATCTGTCTATCTATCTATCTATCTATCTATCTATCTATCTATCTATCTATCTATCTATCTATCTATCTATCTATCTATCTATCTATCTATCTATCTATCTATCTATCTATCTATCTATCTATCTATCTATCTATCTATCTATCTATCTATCTATCTGTCTGTCTATCTATCTATCTATCTATCTATCTATCCATTTATCTGTCTATCTCTCTATCTATCTATCTATCTATCTATCTATCTATCTATCTATCTATTTACCTATCTATCTATCTAATATCTATCTATTTACCTATCTATCTATCTATCTATTATCTATCTATCTATCTATCTATCTATCTATCTATCTATCTATCTATCTATCTATCTATCTATCTATCTATCTGTCTATCTATCTATCCACCCATCTATCTATCCATCTATCTATCCACCCATCTATCTATCTATCTATCTATCTATCTATCTATCTATCTATCTATCTATCTATCTATCTATCTATCTATCTATCTATCTATCTATCTATCTATCTATCTATCTATCTATCTATCTATCTATCTATCTATCTATCTATCTATCTGTCTATCTACCTATCTATCTATCTATCTATCTAAGCATTTATTAATCTACAGTATCTATGTACAAAGGACCTCTTCCTTAATATGAGGAGGTAGCCAGCAAACGCACTCGTCCACCCAAACAATACCACTCCCATGCACCACCCATTGCTTCCCTCTTATCTTAGCTCCTCGTGGATGAAAGGTCATTCCCTCTCACCCCTGGCTCCTGCCCACTGCCCGAGTCAAAAGCATTTTTAGTCTGACCCAATGAATTTTGCTCGAAGTGAAAAATGCGTGGCCCTTTCCCCTTAGTGTCGTGGACTACATTATGTATGAAATCTTTTGTGTCAAAGGAAAATCGAGACTTCGTTTAAACTCTGGTTCATTCGCTAAATGAGTGAATTACTTTGGGGTTTGGTACTGAGAGATTAACTGAACTGTTGTCATTCAATTTGTGACCACTTTTCTCTATGTGAGGAGATTTACATTTGCGTCAAAAGTGCTCTGCTCCTTTCTGCAATAAACAACAACGTATGTGAAAGAGTATTTATCTAATTCTTTGACAAGGACTTTTCTTATTTTTATTTACCTCTTTCAGGAGTAAAGCAACTGTCAAACCATGAACAATATTTGGTTTAGGTTTTCTTTGGGAAGGTGATGTTCATTCCAGGTATGAATCTAGGCAGCAGCTGCCGATTTTGTTTGGACATGTGGACCACCCCCACAGGGAAGGAAAGGGTGAGTGGGTAATTTAAAGTAACATTAACGTTACATGATATAATAAATTTACGAATTCTATTAAGCCTTTTTTCCACTCTGGGCTACTTTATCAATTATATTATCTAGTTGAATAAACACGATCGTTAACGTATAATTTGAGGAAACACTAAAATCATACATAGAAGAAAATAATTTTTCTTTGTCACACACAGACTGTAGGCTATTTATTTCATAGCATATTCTGAAAATTTTTGGAAGGGTAATAAAGTAAAAAATAATTTGAATCTAATTCACAAACTTAGATCCCTTGAATTTTGATAACCAAGTAATCAAGCCAAAACTTTTGCCACTACCACATATCAGTTAAGTAACTCGTACAGGGTGGTACAAAGAAATCTCTCAGCTGATAACAATGGATTTCCATAAGACAAATAGACGAACTGATACGACAATAAATGATAAATTTATATCCCAAGAGATATATCAAGTTAGTACAACTATCAATCTGTTTTAAATGAACGTTCTGTCATCCCTCTATAGAAAAAGAAAATCTTCATAAACATGATGTGATGTCCAACCCATCGATCCCGATATGTATATGTACATATATATATATATATATATATATATATATATATTATATATATATATATATATATATATATATTCATATGCATGTATATATCTACAGTATATATACGTATATTTATATATACATTGTACAATATAATGAAATAATAAATAAGTATGAAAAATACGTGTACAGTTCAGATTACCTTCAGGTGTCTTACATAAACGGGTATATATATATATATATATATATATATATATATATATATATATATATATATGTGTATATATACATATATATATATATATGTAATGTATGTATGTATGTATGAGTGTAGCCAAGTGTAAGTCATCATAAGTTTACTGACTTATGAAGGGTCTGAAATTATTGTAGTTTGCTATGTATGCAGGCTCAATGTTTTTTCTTTGAATTATACTTTGCTTAATGGACCAAATTATCGTTTTTGCAGACTACTACTCGTACATGGTTTGAATTGGTTACATCTATCGCCTTTCTTGTGTTGAATGATCCTAACTTCAATATTTCGAACTGATTCTCCAACATACATCTTGTCTCCTTGTTTACAGAGAGCGATATAAAGACCTTTTTTTTGGACAAATCATTTCAGGACGACATTACCTAATTTGATGTAGAGATTTTTTTGTTGTTGCTTGGAAGTGTTGCTTTAGTCACTTCTTGTTTGTTTATATGTTGTTTCCCTCTGTTGATGAAGTCAGCCATTTTGAGGCGATGGCTATTGTTTTCATTCTAGTTAATCATGTCGTTTTCGTTAAATGTCAATCTGGTGGGGGAGGGGGCAATGTTCTGATTATATTCGTTGTCTTTTGATGACACCGATGTGGAAGCGATGTGATGTTCACTTTGACAGAGCCAGTGGAGACAACCTCGACTTCATCCGCGATGGTAAGAGCAAGTGTCACGACCAAAAGAAACATGGAACCTTTTTTTTACATTAATAAAGAGAGCACTCGCACTCTACAACACCTGGAACTCAACCAACAAATAATTCCAGAAAGCTTCCGCCCTCCTGGAAGGTAACAGATACACATAGCAACTAATTGATATAACAAAAAGTAGGTTCTTTTATTTACGGGCGAACGCCGTCTCTAGACCGGCACTACCAATGCCACATGAAACTCGGGTACAAAGAAAACGGTGAAATATTTGAACACATCATCTCACGGAACATCCGACCTACTAATCCAGGAATAAAAACGGCAATAATACGTATGCTAGAACGTAAAAACAACTATCTTGCCGTTATCTCTCCACATTTTTCATTTCCTCCGCTGGTAAGAATCTACAGATCACTTCTTCATATCCACTATTACTATTAGCTCGACACTGATATTGTCGCTGTTGACTTTCTGAGATCAAATATATTGTCGAAAGAAACGAAAATTTTAGATTTTTTTTTTCATTCTCGAGAGACCGTTGCTAGAAGAAGCTTAGCTGTAAGAACCAAGCAAATATGTTGCAAAGCAACTTTGTCATATTTTGGACTCTACAAAGTTTCGCAATTTTGAAGAAAAAAATCAAAATCAAAGTAATGTGTAACACTATAGTAAAGATTATAAAAGTATATTAATATAACGGGAAAATGTTAAAGGTCACATGATCCCAAGAGCGCTAGTGGTATTCATTATTATAGAGTCTTGTGTGATGCATTTGTTTTATGCTTGGAAGAGCATTTAGTCGTCTACTTCTGTGTCTGTCAAGGGACGTCTGTTTCATTAGCAGACATTCCAGTATAATGAGGTGCCTAGGATCCTTCTCTTCGACCAGATATGACGTTCTTTTCTCATCATGGTTTCTGGTGAAATTTTTTATTGTGTGTGGAGTCGTAGTGACCCTGTGGAGCGCCGTTATGAAGGAGACATGGAACTTACAATGCTCATGTTAACATGAGGAAAGGTACTCAAGATGTCTGCTAGGAGTTTGATGGATCTGGGCGTCATAATCTTTTTTAATCAGTATTATTATTGTTATCATTATTATTATTATACTATTTTTGGGGAAGGGAGAGGTAAAAAAGGGATATCTGAACCTGCTGGCGTTCATGAATTACATGTATTATACGGACAGGATATGCCAAGTGTTTTAACTTGATAGGGTATATTTTGCAAGTTCATGTGTGCCGGGTGTTCACGTGATATTCATCGGGGCCACAAAGAAGCGCGTAAAATCTGCCAAGGTGGGCGCATGGGTTATTCCGCTACATTGTACCCCAAAGCCCTTTTGCTTTCACAGTTTTCCCGCAATTACGTATGCTTTTTCCGGTGTGGATTTAATCATTATATGATGTTGTGTGTGAGAGAAGGGCTGCAGAATGTACATCTCGTGGAAGTGTTTCAAGAATGTATTTATATAATTGTAATTTCCAGGATAAGAAGTATTCCCACAGGATCTCTGCTTCAGCAGGTTAAAATTACCATTATATTTATTTATGTATGACTGTATACAGAAAGAACATGAAATAGGAAAGTTATTAAATAGAATAATGGACTATAAGTACCATTTTTAGATGGTATTCTGTGTCCCTATGGTGGAGGGTTTAACCGTTATTTGGCACCAAGTTACATAGAAAACAATGGAACTCATTTTTGACCAGTCGCTTAATTAGGCAAAGGGAACAAAGGAATATTTTAGGCTAGTTCTACATCATTGTTCTCTATGGTTTCGTTGTTCATTTCACGTCCCGTATTAACTTGACTTATTGTATTAAGTGTTTCTTTTATTCATGTAATAGCACTTGATTATATATTTGTTGTCCTCTTTATTTCTAAATATTTTGTACCAATTAAAACTAAGTTATTTCTTTTTTCGTCAAACCTCAATCTAGACATTGAGAAAAAAACTTTATTTAACCATCACAGGTCTGCTTTGATACTGGACTGTGTGTATGAATATCTAGGGCATTCTGGTCGAGATTTTTAACCCTTTTTTCTGTTTCACAGGTCTGTATTGCACCAAAGAGCTCAAGAGACTAAAACAGAAGTAAAAAGAAACTTTATTTGTACTTTTTTGGAATGTTCCCTGTGGACAAGGTGCAGGGATGACCCGTCATCCAAAAGGTGCTAAGATAAGAGGGAGGGTGGAGGGGGGTGGAGTGTATTTAGGGATGGAATGGGTGGGAATGGTTTTATGCCTTTTTCTTTTTGGCTACCTCCCTTGTAAGGGGGGTAAAGCCTTGGTATATGTATGTAAAAAGGAAATTGGAAGAGTTGACTTAAACTGAATGACTGGGCCACGTGTGGCTAGCCGGTGACCGGGAACTATGATTGCTAGGAAACTGTATATATTTACCTAATTCTAATATACTAGAAATGATCAACGCTCGTCCGGTTCTGTTTCTTGCTCTCCAATGATCATACTCAGTTAGGCTAAGAACTTACTTCTCATGTCAAAGACCATGGCATGAACCATCGGGCTGTAGTAAGCGTTGAATTTAGACGAGCAGTGGATCTGGATGGAGTGAACCCAAAGAAAGTAGAGGTCAGGTGGATGAAACGGAGGAGATTATGTAGTTTTCTGTGAAAAGGGAAAGGAAAAAATAGAAAAAAAATAGGAAAGAGGACGTCTTATCAGTAGGGAATGGACAATAAGATATGGTGTATTGAATTGATTATATGGATGAAATATATATCAAGTTGCTAAAAGGGAGAGAGTAAAATATGCTAAATACTGAGGAGAAAAGGAGTAATAGAGTCACAGGTGTGTAGAAAAATGTCTACTGTGGAGGCTTATAAGAGAAAGCCTCGTCTACTGCAGTGGATAGGAGAGAATACTCGGATATATGAGTTACCGATCAGGGTAGATAGAAGAGAAATTGGTTCGGCAGGAAGTAATAATCGTATTGCCGTTGGAGTGTGACAGAATGTTTCTAGGGAAAGAATATGATGAGCATCTGCATATGCTAGCCGTTGATAGAAAGAGGTGTGGGACTGGCAAAGATAAAAGTGAAGACGATGGAGTAGAAGAAGTAGGAGAAGAATGAGGAGGAGGAAGACGAAATGAAGGAAAAGAATAAAGAAAACGAGAAAGAGGAAGCGAAAGAAGCATGATATGACACAGATAGTGAAGACAGGGAGGAAAGAATATGAGAGGGAGTAGAAGAAAGATAAAGAAGAAAGAAAAAAAAAAGGGAAGAGAGGGGATAGAGAGAAGGATAAAGCGAGACAGATGAGAAGAAAAGGATGAAAGATGGGATAGAGGAGGTAAAGAAAATAGAGAAAGGAGATAGGTAATAGCAAGAAGAGTAGAAAGAGGAGGTAAAAAAGAAAGAGAAAGAAAGTAAGGAAGCAAAAGAAGTAAAGGAAAAGAAAAACAGAATGAAGAGAAGATATTAAATAAAGAGAAGGAAGAGGAGAAATATCAGAAAGAAAAGAAGAGAAGGAAGAAGAGGATAGGAAGGAAAAGATGAAAGAGAAGGAAGAGAAGGGAAAGAAGGAAGAGAAGAAAGCGAAGAAAAGAAGAAAGAGAATGAAGAAGGAAGAAAACGAAGTAAGAGAAGTAAGAAAAGGGAGGAAAAGAAAGACAAGGAAGAAAATAGTGAAGAAAAAGTGTACATAATAAAAAGAAAGATGAGATTGAAAAGAAAGTCGATGAAGAGAAGGGAGCAAAGTTTGGTAAGAAAGAGTAAGAAGAGAAAATAGGAAAAATAAGAAAGACATGGAGTAGAAAGAAGAGAAGAAAGATAATGAAGATAAAAGAGAAGACAAGGAAAAAAAGAGAAAAAAGAGAAAAAAGAGGAGATCGATGAAGAAAAAGAAAGAAAGAAAACAAGGGATGTCAAGAAAAGAAAGAAAATATTGAGGAAAAAGAGAAGAAGACAGAGAAAATCGATAATTAGAAGACAGCAGACAAGTGAAGAGAAGAAAGAAGATGGAGAGGAGGCAATAGGATTGTGATGACAGTCACAAGGAGGTGACTGATGTAGAAGCGAAGCGGAGACAACGTTCTTAAGTCGATGTTGTGACGATGAGGAGGAAAGGAGGGTAAACACTCATGTTAATATATTCTTAAGAAATCATCATTATGACACAATGGCAAGTAAATTGACATCTCGACATCAGGAAAAGAAATGACTGTCCAACAGTATCTTTTGAGGAAAAAGATAAACGTGTCTAGACTTTGTCAATACAGCGTGATCTGTTGATCGAGAATAGCAAGAGAATCTGCTAAAGATTGTAAAATGTGTAACATTTGTCAGGTGACCAAAAACCGGAGGATGAACATAGCAGGGCTTGCAATAATAGATTTGAAGCTTTGCCAAATACATAGACGTGACTGAGAATTTTGTGGGTTAAAATGAAGAAATGTATCATATATGAAGGCAATTAATAGATTTTTTTCATGTTAGATAAACAGGAAAATAAGAAACAACGAATATAAATCCTCAGTTTTCACTAGGAAAAAACAAACGAAATTGATATTATGACAACAACTGCAACATGGACTTGCAAAGCTCAGGAGAGAGTTAGGAGCGAGTTGAGTTAGTGTTGTAAAACTTGGTGCAGATGACCAGTCTTTGTTGTTGAAGAACCCAACGAATATTCAAAATCTGGGAGGGAGATTCTCACATCAGCTCCAGCTATGAGCGCACGAGATTACGGTGATGATAGATGGAACCAAGTGCACAGATGGTTTGATGCAAGCGGTGCGTGAGGTGAAGGAATGTTGTATTGAGAAACAATCAAAGTGGAGATACCCGTAGCGAGTGCAGAAATGTGCAACCTGGTTCACGTAAGTTTACACTCTTTATAGTCTTTGTGTGAATAAGAAATATAAGAACTGAAACATTGGCCGTTGCTCTCTCAAAGAAGGATATAGAAAAGAAGAGATTTCGGGGGAAAACCT
>NC_134795.1:14295402-14297902 GCF_046742065.1 Oratosquilla oratoria | reverse complement strand
GTGTGTGTGTGTGTGTGTGTGTGTGTGTGTGTGTGTGTGTGTGTGTGTGTGTGAGTGTGTGTGTGTGTGTGTGTGTGTGTGTGTGTGTGTGTGTGTGTGTGTGTGTGTGTGTGTGTGTGTGTGTGTGTGTGTGTGTGTGTGTGTGTGTGTGTGTGTTGAAGAATGTACGAGTATCTGACAGATGAGTGTGTGTGGAGGAGGAAGAAATGAAGTTGGGCTGGAACTCCTTTATTGCTTATACGTTTCAACCAATTCCGTCTTTTTGAGTAAGCTGTCTACAAACACCTCAAACCTTACACTTATACACACTCGAAGTTGAAAACTTGGACAGGCTATTCCGCTTCCTGTCTCGGTATTCCCACTGCCGCACCAGGTAGATGTTTCCCAGTTGTATTTATTTTCAATTTGCTTGCTACCTTCGATAAACATACGAAATCTTCTCTGTCATTGGTATTTTCAAATGTGTTAATATAGGCAACTTCAACCGTTTTTTTCACATCTCTTTTCATTCCCGTATGCAGAATCTCGACCACATTCCATTGGGGCAAATGTCCAGATTTTTCAGCATGCTGAACGAGTGAGTTGGATGTTCTGTTTGACCTCATGTCCCTCTTATGTTCAGCTAGACGTTTTTCAACGCCTCGACCTGACTCACCGTAGTATGCAACAGCGTATGTCATCACAAATAATTTGCAACTGTCGCCTCGAGACTTGAGTGGGGATGTTGCTTGACACTTGACCAAAAATATATCCACTGAGCTAATGATTTTGAAGTTCCATTAGCTCAGTTGGTAGAGCTTTGGCTTAGCATCAAGCAAGGCTGGTTCGAGTCACGGGGCGATTGTCGGTAACTACTTATATATATATATATATATATACATAGATATATATATGTGCGTATATATATATATATATATATATATATATATATATATATATATATATATATATATATATATATATATATATATATATATATACATGGAACCAAACATAGCCATACATAAGACACAAAAACATTCGGTATACATAAGATGGATACTACGTAGGATGTATATATCAAATACTTAGGCGGAGCAGACATGTTTACGTTGTGTAAACCATGGCGCTGTTCAAGGCTTTTCCAGCCGACTGGACTTTCCTGAATATTATGGACATTAAAAGAGACTGTCGTTTCTCACTGAACTAGAACCTTCCATTAAATCAAAAGAAGGGGAAGGAGGAGAGGAAGGAGAAGAAGAAGGAGGAAACGAAGAAGGAAGAGGAGGTGAGGAAGGAGGAGATGTATATGGATAGGAGGTAGGAAAAGAAGAAGGAAAGGATTAACGAAAGGAAGAATGAGAGGAGGAAGAGCGGAGGAAGGAGAGAAGTGATGATGAGGAGAAGAATGATATATGAAGATGTAATAAGAAAATAAGAAGAATATAAAAGGAGGAAAAAGAGAGTGGAAGAAAGGAAGAAGGAGGAAAAGAGGGAGGATGGGAGTCGTAAGTAATAAAAAGGATGAAAAGAGGAAGATAAAGAGTGGGAATAGAAGAAAGAGAAGAAGAGGACCGAGGAAAAGGAGAAGAAAAGGAATAATGAGGAGAAAAAGAACAGAAGGAAAGGAAGAAAGACGGTAAGGAGAGAAGAACTAGAAAAACAAGGAAGAGAAGAAAGAGAAGAAGAGGAAGAAAGAAAAGGAGGGTAAATAGGAAGAGAAAGAGAAAAAAGAAGTGGAGAAGAAGAAGGAAACCAAATAGAAGCAGTAGTATAAGAAGAAGAATAGAAGTAGAAGGCGGTGGAGAAGAAATGGAATGAGCAGAAGAAGAAATTTGAGACATCACCTCGCCTCAATGAATTAATATATGAATAAATAAATAAGTAAATAAACAGGTAAATAAATTATGAATAAATAAGAATTGAGTAAATATATACATAGATAAATAAATAAATGCATGGATAAACAAATAAACAAATGATTACATAAATACATACATTACATATACCAAGGGCTTTTTCCCCCATACAGGGGAGGTAGCAAAAAAATAAGATAAATAAAATAAGATAAAAATAGATAAATAAATAAATAAAAGGCATCAAATTCACTCCCACCCATTCCATCCCCACGTATTTCACTCTCATTCACCCCCTCCCTCCCTCTTATCTTGGCTCCTCCTGGATGACAGGTCATCCTTGCATCTCGCCCATTGCCCTGGGTCAGAAGTAATGTACCAAGACACAACACATCCACAGGAAGGCCGCTTCTATACAGATATATAAGTATATATATATATATATATATATATACATATATATATATATATATATATATATATATATGTATATATAGATACATACATACATAAATACATAGATGAATAATAATAAATAAATAAATAAATGAATAGATACATAAGATATATATATATATATATATATATATATATATATATTTATATATATATATTTGAGGAAAGAGAGGAAACGGAAACTCGAGAAGAGCTTTTGAGTTTTTATT
>NC_134795.1:14270402-14287902 GCF_046742065.1 Oratosquilla oratoria | reverse complement strand
ATATATATATATATATATATGTATATATATATATATATTCGGTTCTTTTCTTTTCCTCTCTCCCTTTCTATTTCGCATAAGTTAGAGATTAATTTGCATTGGAAATATACTCTTCTGACTACAGTGCATGTTACAGGCAGCCAACGGAAGTTAGTCCCATAGATATCATTAGGAACAGTACAAATCGGAACACCAACTAACACACAGAGAAAAGCATATAGCTCTTTCATATTATTTTACTTTTTTCATGTTACTGACCCAGAATATTCTCCTTTGATTACTATCAATGTGATAATATTTTGTAATACTCAGTTTTTCTTCCTGAGATAAAGACTCTAGAGGTATATGTCAGTTTAAAACCTTTGGTTCTCATGCTGCAGTAAATAAACATTCATTGGCAAGATTATGACTGTAGAGAGAATAGTTTAAATTTAAAACGAGATATACTTTTACTCAGAATAAGAACAAAAAGATAAAATCTTTGATTGAAATAATGTAATAAAAAGATGTACTTATCTGGCGACCATTATTTTCATCATGATTTATGGGACAGGAATTATCAAGATTATAGACCAATGGAGAGATTTAAGTTTTTGTTTTTGTATAGATGTAAGGTAATTAATAACCAGAGTTTGTCCATTACATAACAGTCAATCATTTCCATAAATGATGAACCTGTCATCTGATCACATGATCTGCCATGCGATATCAGATTCGGTCGTTTTTTCTAATTCATACTTTATCAGGGTAACATAAATTTGTTCTCATTTGATGCTCTCTGATTTGTTTAAAAAATGATGGTTATCACACATGTCAAACTGCTGTATAAAAGCTCCTGTTAAATCTTACTCTAACTCCCTTTCGACAAGTTAATATTGTACGATCTCTCTCAACCATTCAGTACTGAGATTCTATTTTACCGCGCCAAAGAAATCTGTTTGTTCAAAGCGGTGAGTCTCAATACTCCCTGCTTCATTTACGGCATGATCAATTTTGTCATTTTCTCCATTACTTTTATACAAACTGTAGGAGTGACATTAAGGCCCAGAAAAAAATCTTCAAAATAACGTTAGATGGCAGCTAGAGTCAACGAAGTTGCTAAACTTTACAAAGGCGTGGCTAGCCAGGCGTAGCTTATTGAAGAATTAATATTAAATTTTCAAGTCTAGAATATTTACTCCTGCCATGTCATTTTTCATCCCCAGGTGGTGAATTTGATCAAGATTCCACTCATACTGGGATCCATCTTCGGCTGAATAAAGTCACGTGACGACAGAATAAATATAGGTCGTAACGTCACTTGAACGGTTGATCTTGAAGCAGCCATTGATCTGTGCATATGAAAACCACTTCTCTTGTTTGGATGGAGCCGGATCTCATCCATGCTTTTCAATTTCCTTTCGCAATCCTTCTCCGTTTTTCTATTACATACGCTGACTTTCAACATCTGTTCCATGAGTCACCAAACGTGTCTTGTCATGCTAAAAGAAAAGAAAATAGAAAAGGAAAGAAAGAAAAAATCGTTCATATGACGATGTCTGGCTTCTCTCATGTAGCCATCACGAAAACTGAATTAACACTCTCCTTTTAGACTAGAGTCACAAAGTATTATCATTATTGTTATTATTCTAGACTAATCTACATTAAAAAACAATGTATTATATCGGCGCGGCTTTGTCCATAATTATAAAAACACCGAATCTTGTTTGAAGACAACCACGGAAATATCAAGACTGACTTGGCCAAGAACCAAAGAACATTAACACTTCTGCTGATTTTAATGGAACCTTTCACAAGGTCATGTCTATTCCATTCCTTAACCACTATGTTTGTATACCACTTCTTCCCTATTTCCTTCTTAAATTTGTATTTAGTGTGAGGTAAGGAAAATGGTTTAGGAGGCTCGCCCTTTTGTGGAAAATAGAAATCTGCAGGTGGATGGGAGGAAGTTTGATCATAATGTTCGTCATGCAATAGATACACTTTCCGCGGCTAGGTGTAGATTTTTTAGTTCTTTGGTTAGTATTGTTGCATTGCCATGTGTACTAGCCGTTCCGTCTGGTTTTTACTGCTTTTTGACAGGCTTTTGTCGACTAAGGCCATTTTGGGTGTTTTATGGTAGGTGGGTAGCGTAAATATTTTGAGTCCTGTTGCTACTAGCCATTTGGAGAAGATATATATATATATTTTTAAGTAATCTTTGTTTGGTTTGTATTGGAAAGTGCTATTTTTTCTATTAATCTGATTTATCCACATATTTATCTACTTGTTTATTTTGCTCAATTATTTATCATCTACTTATTAATTTGTTTACTTATTTATTTATCAATTGGTGCATTTGTTTATTCATTTGCGAAAAGTTTCCCGGGATTGGACTGAGAGGTTACCAGTGAGAATCTCAAGTGACAGTTGCCGACAAGGACAGAATGGAACCTTTATGCGTCAATCTTTTCGGCAACTGCCACTTTTATGAAAATTGTCACAACACCGAGGACAGAATGGAACCTTTATACACTTGTACTTGAAAAAGCTGTAATAAGCGAAACGTCGTACAAATAAAGGCCCCGTCCTCATATGGTGTTTAACTCATCAATCTCAAATGATCCATGGATCCGAAGACATCATCACCATATGTTCAGACGTTGTTTGGATTCTGCAATTACTGTTGTCCATTCGATTTCTTATCTTGCTTCCTCTTCTTTTTCCTTTTCGTTTTAAGTGTCGGGTAGGATAGGGCAGTTTAAGGGTATGAAGCGGTTTGTGGTAATGAGTTAGTTACGGGGTTTTGGTTGCAAATTAGGTAGGCGTGTGGATATGTTGCATGTGTATGGGTTGTGTTGAGTTACATGGAAAAACGAACAACAACAGGCCTATTGGTCCTTACATGGTTTAATACAATTGGTGGTTAATGGTGAGTTTGACCATATGCAAGTTTCGGTTGAAGGCAGTGTTTTGATTGATAACTTACATGTACCCACCATAGTTGCTATTGTGCTCTTTCCATCAACGCTAATATTATGGACTCTTTTTTTTTTTTTTCTTGAATGAAGCTTTGTCCTCTAAAGTAAGGTTTATAATTATCTCTATGTTTCGGATCTGGAAGGCTTTCAGTTGCTTCGGAGAGATATATAGACAACGTGTTAGACAGTTGTTTTGGTACAGAGTTTCTGGTTTTGGCACTTGAAAATTTGTACGCTGTGTGTCAGAAGAGTCCCTCTTTTTTTTTGGGGGGGGGAAAGAGTGCTCATCAATATTTACAATTTTGGAGAGGAGAATGCTAATTCAAGAGAAATTGGGGACTATGCTAATGTATTCCTGTTTTATGGTAAATTGCGATTGCTATTCGGCAGGTTACCATCATTTTCATATTTTTATATTCTTACTGTTATAACATGTCTAATATCTCGAAGTTTGTGTAATGCAGATTTATAGTCTGCGTATCATAATCTATTAATATGGTCTGGCCTAGTTTTGATTGTGTGTAGATTAATCAATTCCGTACTCTATCTTAGTTGCTTCAAAGCTATTTTATTAACTTAGCAAAGGAGTCAAGCCATACTAAGTCACTCTATCATATTGATTGCGATTTCTCCTATTATTTCTATTACCACGCGGTAACCTAGTAAATACTGTGTTGAACTTATAAGCAGATGGTCATGCGTTCGATTTCCTTAAGATATTCCTGATCATAGTGTATGACGCCTTCGTTAGCTCGACTAAGCTCATATACGAATCATTGGAATCAATGTTTTGTTCTCTGCATATTCTTGTACCTATTCTGTAATAAAGATTACTCTAGGTAGATGACGATTTTTTCCTGAAATCACAATTTTATTCAGGAATGTCACTGATATTGAGTTTATTTAGTAGTTTGAGAAAGCATAACCTTACTAGTAATACTACTTACAGCAGGCAGAATACCCATGCTATTGCCACATTCAGCTCTGTTTCTACTGCCTAGTGTAGGCTTTATGGTCTCTTGCAGTCTCCTTCATTCTTATGTTCTTATTTTCTTATGCTCTTTGCTCATTATGTTCGGGTCTGATAAACCATCTTTTAGTTCCTATGGTACAATCGTTTTTGTCCAGATACACTGCAACGAGTGCAATGATTTGGAAAATATCAGATCATCGATCAGTTAAGCTCTGTATTACTCTGATACCTTTAAAAGACGATATGGAATCAAACTGGTGAGGTGCCGACGCCAGGAGGCGCATAGCTGCGGCGGAACCTTTGTCCTGTGCACTTGTATTATTAGTGGTAACAGTCACTAATGGGAACCGGAGAGAAGTGCGGGATTCGAACCCACAACTAAGCAAATGTGAGACTAGAATACTTCCGATTGAGCTACTAACCAATGGTTTGAAATCAAGGTCTGCAATCATGTATGCTGGAGCCATTTGTATTGTCCTAATTTAGAATATTACTGGGAACTTCTCTCCAGTGGTTTACAATATCATCATGGATGGAGTGTTTTGTTTGCAACGTCGAGTATCGTTTTAATTTTGTGTTAGGAAGCATGAGTATTGTTTTCTCCAGTCATGTTCAACAGCTTTCTATAATTCAGTTTCCACGTCATTTCATAATGCATGCTTGTGTGTTGCTTTAAGAAGATTTAGTTTGAGTTTGTTATTACTATGATTTGTACAGGGTTCTTTGGAGGGAATAGAGTATACAACTCTCTTGCATTTTTGTTAAACTAGTATTATCCTTTTTACTTAAATATATATTTGCAAGTTAAGCTAAAATAAGACGTGGTTTAAAGTATAAACATAAATTGCACATATTAGCTAGACCGTAGCTCCTCCTCAGTGTCTATAGAATCATCAGATTTCTTTGTCTTGCCTACATATTCATGTTACAGAAAAGAATAACTATCTGTCTTTATACCAAGGACATCTTCCCCCTTATAAGGGAGGTTGCCAGTCAAGAACCACACCCAATCCCATCCATTCCATTCCCATACAACATCCTTTCCTCCATCTTATCTTAGCTCCTCGTGGATGACGGGTCATCCCAGTCTCCCGCCAATTGCCAGGGTCAGAAGCAGTGCAGCAAGACACAGCACATTAACAGCAAGGCCGCTTTATTTACACGACGACCCTCACTCCTCGTCTCCTCATATGGAACATGGAGAGGACAAGGAGATATCCCTTCGGGCTGCGTCAAAATGTAATCCATACACAACCATTCTCCTTGTTTATTTTTTCTTTCTTATTTTTTTCTGTTTATTCTTCCTCTCCTTTTAATGTTCAAAATATGATTTAAGCAATTGTAAACATCGAAAGTTGTAAACTTATATAATAAGGCAGTGTATTTGTGGCTAAAAATGAGTTACAACATGCGTGAAGACATGAAAAATGAGAAACCAACCTCAGTTCACAGGATTGGAAAAAACGAATAAACTATTATTGGTCAGGCTAGTCACACATCAGATACCGGACATCCTCAGAAACTAAATGGTAATTAATTACTATTATTGCGTAACGTGATGAAAATCAAATGTCATTACGATGTGGTTTTATCTGCCAGGTGTAAATGCATTTTAGATAATGCCTTGAACACCAATTAAAATAAAAACCAAATTCTAAAATCAATCAAATTCATCTCATAATATGCTTGATACTAAAGATAACACTTTGGTAAACTCCAAAGGTTAAAAACGTATATACAAGTTTATTTCTAAAGTTACATAATTATTCTCTAAGCTCTAGTCATCATTTACTAAATACAAACATACATTAAATCTTTGTAATGTAATTCATTGCATCTTGATATCCTGCACTAACACAAAAAAATGCCACCTAGTTAGTTTGACTTTTAGAACAACTGGCCTGTCTGCATGATGTCTCTGCAAATTGATAAGGAACTCCCATATGCAGACATAACCTTGAACTCTTAAGGACGTCGGTGAACTATAAAATTATATATTTGCAATTATGCAATTTTTTTTAATAATCATTTGAAATATGTACAACATACTGGTGAAATAAGAGTGTCGAACGGCATCATTTACAATTTTTTCAATTCATTTCCTAAAAAAAAAAAAAAAATCTCGAACTGACGATGTCCCTATTTGAAGTAACATGACAGAAGGCTAATTTTCAACTTGACATTTACATTTGATATTTTTCTTGTTTATATGATTTTTTGAAGGGTATATGGTACGTCTGTCAGCATATACTGACAGTGAGATGTGAATACAAGAAATGCGAAGCAACAAGTGACTGTGTATTGCTCAAGTTTTGCTGGTGATTTTTTTTTTTTTTTATCATTATGTAACTAGGGACTGTGTTGAATGTTGGGAAGTGACTCATCCCTGATGAAACAATTCACGAACATGAATCTCTGTTTCTGTATTGCCCCAGGGATAATGCCCCAATAAAACTCAATAAAAAATATGATTAAGTAAGGTGGATGTGAAAAATATCACTTACAAAACGCTGTACTTCATTTATGATATCTGTTTGATCTATGCATTTCTCATCTAAATTATTAATAGTTTTTCATATATAGGGTGAATATCTTTGTTTTATATTTGCGGCTCAATATCTCGGTAGAGATATATTTTTTTGTCATATATGTTTATAACTCAGAAACTTCTGTCTCTATATGAATTATTTTTTGTTTTACAATACTTATAATTTTTTCTAAATAGTCTTATTGAATTATAATTCTAAGAGTAAATCTATAACTTTTAACGATACAATTACGCTAATTTATTTTTACGAAATTTGGGGTATTCACAAAGAAAAATCCAACATGATGTAGCTTTTAAATATAGAGTAACAAGTTAACAAGATAATATTTATCAATAGCTTCCTTAGAAAATATCTACTAGTTGCTATGGTATAATGAAACTAAAGCCGTCAAATTATCATTGATATTTTTTTCCTTTTTCAATGGATTTCCATAAATGTTAACACAGATAATTTTTATGCCGCCTATTATCTATAGAGAAAATTATCAGCCTAGCTTAATAATTCCGATATACGCGTACTGATGTCCTTAATGGTTACTAGTCTTTTCACAGTCTTCTTATACTTGTATGAAAAAAGAAATCCAAGTATCATCATACAGATTAAAATCACCACTCATTCTGTTTGTCATAGACGATCATGTTTACAACAACGCAGTTGTGCTAGACACAGATATACGCTTGCAACTGATCAATTTCCAAGTTTGGATTTTTGATGTATTTTGAAAGTCCATATCATTGAAACTCATTGTTCATAATGCTCTTAAGCAACAATTTATTTATTTTCAATTGCAGTGGAGTAATAGACATTCATTCTTAATTTGTAAAAATATAAAAATGAGAAATTATTAGAATTGTATTCATGTACAGCATTTAAGTATTTGCATTTCATTAATTGACATACTTTATTATTTCATAGATTACGACATGTTTATCCTTCCAAGTCTATAACATGCCTGACACGTGATCCTCATGCATACAAGAAGATACCCGGAAGGCACTAGCTTTGGGCAATACCTCCAATTTTGCTGACCTGCACATTTCCTAATCATAAACATCTGACTAAGACATCCAACACAGATCACGCCATCGTCCAAAGAAGTTACCGATACAAGTACCTAATGTCGCTAGACAAATAATTAACCTAACCTAACCTAACCTAACCAAACCCAGCAAGCTACATATATGAAACTCCAGTGTATGCATCATGTCGAGGCACATCCACAAATGACATACTTACGTTGCAATGCAACTAACACACTAATGATATTGTATAAACCCCAAACCATTGACCTAACTGACAAATCACACGAAATATGCAAGATAGTCATAATTCACAAATATAAACAAGTCACTGCGTCGCCATAGAGAGAGGAGATTAGAGGAGACACTTCCCCCTTAGATTTGGTCCTCGAGGGATTATATCCCCAAGCTTTGTGTGTGTATAATATATATATGTATATATATGTATGTGTATATGTATATGTATATGTTATATATATATATATATATATATTTTTTTTTTTGCATCCGACCTAGATATGGATCAAAAGGTCTCCTGTCGGCATGCTCCGCCTTTGTAATCCTTTGTAATCCTTTGTAATCTCACGCCAAATAAAACAAGAAATCCGGAAGAGGGTTTATGTTTCACTGCTCGTCCACTTGTGTAACCAAACCTAGGGTTACACATGTACATACTACGTGCTTTATAAGTGCAATTGTTTTACTGTAGTGGTACTGTAAAATCATTGACATATTTCGCTTGGAACATTGGCTTTAGCTGTTAATATACCTGTGCAACAAAATCCTTTGTGACGTCTGGTAATACTGTGCACGCTAAAATGCAGAAAATATCAATCAACCGTGGATTAAACCTCAACGGAACAAGTGAGATCTTCAACGCTACAAGGACTCCATCATCAGAACTTACATTCGAAGGGTTCCAAATATCCAATGGTTTGAGTGCCATTCACTAGGAAATAGAGAGGTACCCATGTCCTTATGTGCAATGACTTCTCAAATGAGAATATCAAAGAAGTGATTAGAATAGACATAGACAAATGGTATCATTGTAGGGAGGAAAACTTTACCAAAATTTGGAAAGGAAATATAGATGTATTACAGTGTTTACATGAACTATGGCAATAAAAGAGAAAAACATATAAAATTAATTGTGTATCAAACACTGTTGAGTTTAAGTCTTGCATACAATATGCCGCCATAACTCTATTCACTCTTTGAAGATGGGTTCTAGTAATCTTGATATTTGTCTGATAGTATATCTCCAGGATTCGCCAAGGTCATGACATTCGGTGACCGTTGCTCAGAATTGGTTGTGACAATTGACGACCAGTGGTAAGTCCGATTCGTCCATTTATATCCAGCAATGGAACGAAAGACAACGGGACGTGCCTGGAAAGAACAATAAAAGAAATGTTAAAGTGAGTGAAAATTTAAATCATGTTACTATAGGACTTATGAAAACTTTCAAGTAGCAAATTCATCGGCTCCTGAAAATATGGAAAAAGGTAAGACTAGCTGGGATAAATTATTCACTGGAGCTAAGAGTAGCCTCGATGTTCAGTATCATGGCAGTGCTAAAGACAACAATTTTCCAAGGATCATGTAACCAGAAAATTTCTTTACTTTTGAAGCAATCAAAGGTATCACGACACCTTTTTCCTTAGATTTGGAAGCAAGAATTAGAATTTTAGTGAGAGGGAAAAGGAAATAGAGATAGGCGTCAAAAGACATTTTGAAAAAAAAAAAAAAATGAAAGAAGCGATCGAGGTTAAAGATGACAGAAATTAATCCTAAAAAAGTGCTGTTGAAATTCAAAAGCAGAATCATCCCACAAAATAGAAACAACTTTAACTGTGTTTCTAATTTCTTGGAGAAACGCCAAAGACGTTTTTTACTTTTGGCCACCTTTGTCAAGTGTATTGACAAACTTTTGCCAATTTTGTGTTTTTTGTTTATGTATTCTATTGGTAATATCTGTGTTTAGTGTTTGTAGTTAGTTTGCTATGTTTTGAGGGATAGAAGTGGAGGTATTTTGGCAAAGTGTATCTCGCTGCCTGATGAGGCCTTGGATTTCTGGTGTGAAATTGGGGTTGTGTGATTTTCTGTTGCCTCTGGGGGGTATATCTATTGTCTGCATTTTGTATGATTGTATTAAAAGTGTGTACAGTATTGTTTATGTTTTTAATTGGTGTACTGTTAAGTGTCTCAAAATGTTGTTCTGTCTTTTTGTAAAAGCTTCCCAGTTTGCTCTTTTGTAATTAGTGTATGTGTGTCTGTGGCTAACTGATGATTACTGAAAGGTGATCAAATCCAAGGGATCTGACCACTCTCCATGAAGTTGTTGGGGTTAGGCAGGGAGAGCAGAAGGTTATATCAGGAGAAGAGGGGGTGTAGAGTGCTTGGTGTGGGATATGTGTATGATTATGTGTGTTGTTCATGATGGCCAGTGAGTCAAGTTGAGTCTGCATATCAAACCGTCTGTCTATGTCCTCAACACACCAGACCGACGACTTGGCGTTGAAGTCACAACCCATGATGAGGTTAGGGATTATGGCTAGTTGATGAAGCTGAGGCCTGAAGGTGTTTGGAACTGTAGGATATGATTGGGGTGTGTATATATTAACTATTGTCAGTGATGATTTGTTGCCTGTAGGGATTGGAATAGATTGTATTTTTGTGGTACTATCTGTGGTAGGGAGGAGGATTTTGGTTGTGGCGCTTGTGTACACAAAACAGATGGATTGGTGGATCAGGATGATGAGTCCACCGCCATTGCCGTCGATCTGGTCTTGTCTAATGGTGGTAAGGTTGTGAAATGATGATGTTTTGTGTGAGTGTCTTAGTTTTGTTTCTTGTATGATGGAAACGTGTATGTTGTGTTGTTTGAAGAAGTGTTCGGGTTTGTGTTTTTTATGCCATCAATGTCGTGTTGTAATATGTTGATGTTGTGTGTTCTGCATGTGTTGTGTGTTGCCGTCTGGGGTTGGGGTGTTGATGGGGAAGGTATAGGACCTGGATTAGAGGGAGGAAGAGGTGTGATAGGGGACAAAGGAGGGAGAGGATTGATTGAGGACAAGAGTGGAGGAGGGAAACTGGGTCTGGGCAAGGGTGCTGGTTGTGGGTGGGAAGATGGGAGTGAAGTTATTGGAGGGTAGATAGAACATGTCCAAATGTTTATGTATTCATTTGTGTTTGCAAGTGTTATACAAGAAGCTATGTAATTCTATTCAACCTCAGACCTGTAGGTAAACTCAAAGAAAATAGAAGAAAATCGACAAAACCCCCATATTGTATTGCGTTTACCCTCTCCCTCCTGGAAAAAGATTAACAAAAAAATAAATAAATAAATGAAAATAAAGATAAGGTACCAGTTTAGAAACAAATATTTTTGGTACTAAGTACGACATTATGCCATAGAATTTAACTCTACTCAACAGAACAGGTGGAACTAAAGGCCGAGAATGTGACATGATCAGCACAACCTTTAGTCTAAAGTCCGATAAGGCAAGCTAGGTTGGAAAAACACCAAGAAAAAGTGCCAAGAAATAAAAAAACTTGCATATATAAAAGATCCTTACCTTACCAATATTTCAAGACCAGCAGACTGTAGAGCCATTGAGCGAAGAGACTATGGAATCTCAAGGACCTCGAGGAATAGAGAGATGCGAGGTACGTAAGGTCAGTGAGGACGAGGGTGCCGTGTGAGGCTGTTTGATTCTCAAAGGAGGTTCCTAGAAAGGGCGGAGATATAAGGTCGCTAAGGACGTGTGGGATTGAAAGGGAAAAGAAAAATGGAGTGAGGAACTTCTCGACGAGGGAAGTAACTTGTGTACAGTAGCGCGAGGGAAGGAAGTAAGGTGACAGGGAAAAGCCGGGTCGACGCGGAAGCCAAGTGGCTTTGGGCGCGAATGGCTAATACGTTCCAACGTGTTTCGCCAATGAATTCCGTTAACGTGTTCCGCAACGAGTCCCACAAACAAGTCCCAAGAATGTGATCCACCTAGGCGACCCGCTCCCTTCGAGAGCGGAAGATGCAAGTGAAGCAAAACATCCACAAGAAACAGCGAATAAGGATGAAGAAATTCAGTGGAATAATGTCTAAGATAAGCAGCAAACTGGGCCATAAAAGAGTGAAACTAACCAATGAGAGTAATTCTAAAAGGTGATAAGGTTTAGTAGCTGGAAGGCGTAAAATAAAGAAATATGTGGAATTGAAAGTCGATACAGAGGGACAGAAGCTCCGCGACAGGCAAAGACAGACACATGGGTGTGGCTGTCAGGAAAGATAAAAATTTTGTGGAAGGATTCGAATCAAATTTATCTTTAGATAAGCAATGCGGAAGTAATGAAAGATAAATGACGCAAAAAATAAGATTTGAAAGAAAAACAAAGAAACTGTAACAAAGAGATAATGATTAGAACGTTAAAGATCGGGGGTAAAAGAAAGATAACGATCTTAGAAGAATGAATAATGCACGTCATGGAAGAAAAAGGGAGAGGAGAAATTAAGAAATAGAAAAAACCGTAGGAAAGCACAATGATCGGCAAAGATGGAAACTTATAATTAAAGTAAATAATTCACTTCTATAAAAGGAATATTACGTAAGTGAAGAACGAGAAGTCAAGGGAAAGAAAATTCTTTATACAACGCAAGCAACAATCCACACAACAAGAAAACAGTAAGAAATAAGATATAAAACAACCACTGCTGGACAAGTCAGAATGAGAAGAATCAGAGGGGACGTCTATGAAAAAAAAAGAAAAAAATTCTAAACGGATTTTAGACAAAAAGAGTAAAAGAATAAAAGAAAAAGAAAGCAGAAACAGCGTTAAGCATAAACGAGGAATACCATGGGCTAATGAGAAGAAAATAAAAATGGCAAAGAACATAAGATTAGATAGCGGTATTATAAAAGGGGAAAGAAATAGGTGGGAAGCAGCGAGCGAAAAACATTGCAGCGAAGAAGAGGTGAACGGACGGCATATCACCAGAAAAAAAGGCGTGACAATGTGTATGTGTATGAGAGAGAGAGAGAGAGAGAGGGAGAGAGAGAGAGAGAGAAAGAGAAAGATAGAGTGATATATATATATATATATATGTATATATATATATATATATATATATATATATATATACATGCATACATACATATAAACTTCGAAACACTGGACTCAGAGTAACAGAATTTATTACCGACGTTTCGAACCCTGTCCGGAGTTCGTCCTCAGGGTTATACATAGTAAGCAAAAGGATTCATTTACATAGTGTACCGATGTTCTCTGGGACAGGTCCCATCGGAGTGTACAAAGTTGAATAAAATTTATGTAAAGCGTCACCCAAATGAAAAGAATTGACAAAAACCTCATAACACATGTCATAATAAATGGAACAAAACCAATTCTAAACGACACCCAGAAATTGATAACAGAGTAAGTACAAAGTGTTACCAAATGGCTCCACCAGAGAGAGAAAGAGAGAAAGAAAAGGTGAATTAGGAAGGAGAAGAAGAAGAAGAAGAAGAAGAAGAAGAATAAGAAGAATAAGAAGAAGAGAAAGAAGAAGAAAAGAAGAAGATAGAAGAAGAAGAGAAAGAAGAAGAAGAGAAGAAGAAGAAGAAGAAGAAGAAGAAGAAGAAGAAGAAGAAGAAGAAGAAGAAGAAGAAGAAGAAGAAGAAGAAGAAGAAGAAGAAGAAGAAATAATGATGATGATGATGATGATGATGATGATGATGATGATGATGATGAGGATTGTGATGATGATTATGATGAGGATTGTGATGCTGATTGTGATGATGATGATGATGATGATGATGATGATGATGATGATGATGATGATGATGATGATGATGATGATGATGATGATGATGATGATGATGATGATGATGATGATGATGATGATGATGATGATGATGATGATGATGATGATGATGATGATGATGTAGATTGAGGACAAGTTGCAGTAGAAGTAGGAATGAGACGAGGAAAAGTTACCGGAAAGATCGAATACCGAAGACGGAGGATGTAAACAAAGAGAAAATGGAAGAGGAGGACGAGGTATAGAAAAGAATGAGTTGGTGGAATAGGATTTGGATCAATTACAAGAGAAAATAGAGATGAAATAATAATAGGAGTAGAAAGGATAATAGGAAGGTAGGTTGGATTATATGGAGGAGAGCGTAGAAGATGAAATAGTAATAGGAATAGGAAGGATAATAGGAAGGTAAGGTGGATTATATGGAGGAGAGCGTAGAAGATGAAATAGTAATAGGAATAGGAAGGATAATAGGAAGGTAAGGTGGATCATATAGAGGAAGGCGTAGAAGATAATGAAGACGAATGTAGGAAAAATAAAGAAAGGGAATATGAGAAGGATGAAAAAGACGAAAAGAAGAGTCTATATTTCTTTTTGGAAAGTGATATGGATTGAAACCTGAAATTATAAATAAAGCATATTAAATGTTAAATCAGGAAAATGAAAATAAGTGGGAGTTAACGCATACCAGAGAAGGTTTTTTTCTGATCTTTGAAGGGGAGTGGAAAATGAGCTTCAAGAATAATTATTGAAGATTGAAGAATAAGAAGAAAGAAGAGGAGGACAAGGAGGAGGAGGAGGAGGAGGAGGAGGAGGAGGAAGAGGAAGAGGAAGAGGAGAAGCAATATATATTGAGAAGAACTAATAGGAGGAGAAGGATAAGAAAGAAGACCAGGAGGAGGAGTATGGGACCAGAGAAAAATGATAAAGACAAGGATGACAGGAATGCGCGGACGAGGGGGACGAGTGGGACGAGATGAACGAGAGATAAGAACAACAACAAGAAGGGCAAAAAGGACGAGAAGGACAAGGAGGAGAATGAAAATGACCCAGAGAACCAGTAGAACGAGGAGGGTTAGGAGGACATAAGGAAGTAAAGGGAAGAAAAGGGAAGAAGAGGAAGAGATAAAGAGGAGGAAAAGGAGGTGGAAGAGGTTTAAGAAGCTAAATATGGAAGAACAGGCAAGCATGGTAGAAAATAAAGTGGAAATGAGGAGGAGAAGCGGGGAGTGGAAGAGGAGGAGTAGGAGGAGGTGGAGTAGGAGGAGAAGTAGAATGGGGAGGCGGAGGAGAAAGAGAAGGAGGAGGCAGAACGGAGGGAGGAGGAGGAGAGGAGTAGGAGGAAGAAGAGAAGGAGGAGGAGGAACGGAAGGAGGTGGAAGAGGAAGAGGAGTAGGAGAAGGAAGAGAAGATGGAGGAGGAGAAGGTGGAGGTGGAGGAGGAAGGGTAGGAGGAGGAAATGGAAGGGGAAGACATGGAAGAAATAGAGGAAGAGGTTTGGCAAAGCACAACCACTAGATGGTGAAAGACAAGGTGCAGTGGACCAACATCCTGTTCTGTATATTGTCAACGACAAGAGGACCAAAAATTGAAGCCATAGAGGGGGCCAGGAGCAGCCACAGAAGAAGTTGTCAAAAGGACGATAATGAGTTCAGACTTATCAAGGAAAGAAGTAAAAAAGTTGACACTATTAGCGAGGTAGAAGATGAAAGGAGGAGGAGGAAGAAGAGGAGGAGGATTTACTTTCGTGGACGACGAGGACGTTGAGAAAGAGGATGAGGGGAGGAGATAGAAAAATAAAGGAAAGAATATGAAATGGAAGAGGAGAGGGAAGAGGAGGAAAAGGAGGACGAAGAAGAAGAGGAGGGAGAGGGCGTTGAAGAGGGGGAGGGAGAGGAGAAAGCCAAGGTACAAGGAGATAATAGAAATAAAAATTAATTTTCAATTCATAATTTGTATTTCTTTTAATTTCAAATCCCATGGCGTAGGTGGAAAATATCGAGACTGGAAGAGGTTGCTACTAAATATCTGCAATAAAGTTCTTCCACTGGCAACTGATGTCTGACTGAGTCAAACGAAGAAAGAATACAGTACATGTAATCTAATGTTATTGCTTAAAGTACCATCCAAGAAATCCAGAATCATACCAACAATAATTAAGACTTCATCCATGGTTTCAAGGCTTGAAGATTGCTCCGAATATTTATCTCAAATCAATTAGTGAATGAATTAGGAAAGGCATTATGAAAATTATATTGCGAATGGAAAATAATAATAGTAAATTAGATAAATAGCGATTTTTATGTTAACTAAGGGAAATATAAAATTATTTATTCTGAAGCGAATGAGCTGATAGCAAATAGGGTTTAAATAATTAAAGTGATTCTGTAATGAGAAGAATGAAACATTTTGTTGGTGTTATCAACTTTCATAATGTAAGAAAAAGATAGGAATACGTTGTTATTAAAAAGAAATATCGGGCACAGACCTGGAACCAAATACCAGAGGAATGTGAGTTGCTCAGAAACAGGTACATTCCTGCCACTTTTAATGTATATATATATATATATATATATATATATTATATATATATATATATATATATATATATATATATATATTATTATATATATAATATATATATATATTACATATATATATGTATATATATACATATATATATAAAATATATTTACATATATATATTTAACATATATATATATATATATATATGTATATATATATATATATATATAATATATATTATATATATAGAGGAGAGAGAGAGAGAGAGAAGAGAGAGAGAGAGAAGAGAGAGAGAGAGAGAGAGAGATGAGAGAGATGAGAAAGAGAGAGAGAGAGAGAGAGAGAGAGAGAGAGAGAGAGAGAGAGAGAGAGAGAGAGAGAGAGAGAGAGAGAGAGAGAAGGCTTAGGCCTTTCACGACCTGTGCTTAACTTGAAACCAGAAAAAGAGACAGAAATGCCCCTCTGTTTCCGGAAGCCTCATATCCACATGGAAGAGCTTCTTACGGGTTTAAAAGGCGAAAGGCGAGGAAATGATTCTCTCTAACATTCACCTTCTTTGTCCATCACTTGGTGATCCATGTAGAAAGTGTTTCCTTACATATACACAGATATACACAATATTCAATCTAGATATTACCCTCGTCGACATTTACTTTCCCTCGAGTTGATGTGACTGGAGGTTAAGAGTCTGAATCTCTAAAAGCCCAGTTCTTCTTTAGGTTTATCTAAATATGTTTTCGTATTCGTAGTTTCATTTGCAAATTGATAAATTCTTTAGTGCTATCACAGACTTTGTTTTTTAATCATTCTTTACATAGCATAATTCATAAAAAATTTGCAGTAGATTTTGTTATTTATGCATCTCTCTCTTACCATGCCATCAACCTCCTTTACTTAGTATCAGAAACATGGCATTGCTCTTGTTATCATTCGTAATGTTCAGTTGTCACTAATTTTTCTGTTCGTAGTCACAACGTTTGCTCTTTCTTTATCAAGCTCCCCGCCATACCGGGTTGGACTTTACAGTTGAGTTTCCATGGCTTAATTACACTCATAATCTTTCCAACTCAATTTGAGTTTAGTCCTTCTTATCTCAGCCTAGGCCACGCTGGTCTTTTCTTATTAATATTCATACTTCATCCTTGCTTTTCCTTACTTTGCTCCCCCGTTCTTCATCAGATGGTATCTTTCCTTGTAGTCTGCCGCCAGACTCTTATTCATCTCCATGCCCTCTTCGGGAGAAGGATTACACTCTTCTCTAATAGCCCATTCCATGCTGATGGCAATCTTCTTCATAATTCGCTTGCCGTCCGCCTATTTCATTCACCTCAGTAGCACGCTCTGTCGTATAGGGCAGTCTTACTCAACCTTTCAAACAGTGTGCATCCTTTACACCGACTTGTACATTCAGGGGACCTCTTGATACGGGATTAGATAGGATATAGTCACTTTTTCTACGAATTTAGTGGTAGAAACATTATTATACAATATACAATTCATCGCCGCATTCTGAGAGACGCAACTAGGTAGGAAAAAAATAGAAAAAAGGACATCTTGGTTAAGACATACTGTGTAATGATGTGTTATATAGAAAAAGTTAAACTAAACCATGACAAGATTAACTGTAACATGTTGAAATCCCCGTCCCGCGGTTCCCCTGG
>NC_134795.1:14242902-14250402 GCF_046742065.1 Oratosquilla oratoria | reverse complement strand
GCGCGTAAACGGGCCTCAAGGAAGGCACGGTTCACTGAACTAAGTAGTCTTATTCAAAAGGTTTTGGCCGTAGCCATTCTTCAGGAAGCTCAGGTTCACTATTAAAATTGCAATAAGCGAAGATATACTTGAGTCGTATCTTGGCTGAATGGCCTGGCTGCCTTTCTGACAAAGAACACAACCAAGGCGGCGCCGAGCAATAGACAGGTGGATTGCTTTATAAATGGACGTTCAGCAAAATGTAATGGACTCACATGGAGTGATGTGATGCGGTTTTGTTTAGTGTGAAGGAAGAAAAGCGACGAGACGTTGTAGTGAGGAGTGCGTCATTTTATCATGTATGCTGTTATGGTGTTTTAAGTATGAAATGGGATGCTATAGTGGCAACACTCTTTGCGTGATTTATGTAATACAATTTTTTTTTGTATCTCTGCTTCATTCATTTCTTATATCTTCGTCTGCCTTATTACGCATTGCCGGGTGTTTATGCATATAGGCTGTGGCTTCATATAGGACAGTTGACAAGGGTTTAGTAATGTCTATGTAGTATTGAATATTTAGTAAGTAGCTTATCATCTCTGCTTCAAAACATCTATATTGATTTCTTTCAACAAAAACTTAGTGATATTATCATCACAGTTACAAAGGATAACAAAGGTGGAGCATGCCGACAGGAGACCTTATGGTCCATAACTAGGTCGGATGCGAAAAAATATATATAATAATGAAAAAAAAAGAATAAAAATTATAGTAATATATATAATAATAAATAACATAAATAAATGCATAGGTATAATTAAATAATAAACAAACAGGTAAATAGTGAATAATAATAAATTGAAAGTTAAGTAATAATGAATGAAAATCAAGCAAATAATAAACAGACAAATAATAACAAACAAATAACTAAATAATATAAAATAAATGGTAGTTATTGCAGCATCTTGCTTAGGTGTTTATCTAAACGAATCTTTAAGCTTCGAACTGAACTACATTGCACTACCTCTGCAGGAAGTTTATGCCATTCATTAACTACACGGTTGGTGAAGTTGTTTCTACCCATTTCCAAATTAAATCTATTTCCTGACAGTTTGAGACCATTTTTTCTTGTCAGATTCTCATTCAGTGTAAAAATTTGGTTAATTTGGATGTTGTCAATCCCTTTTAGAATCTTAAAGATCTTTATCAAGTCACCCCTGTGTCTAATTTTTTTTTTTTTTTTTTTTTTTAGGAAAAACAGATTTATATGCTTTAGTTGATTTTCGTATGCTTTATTTTTGATATTTGGAATCAGTTTTGTGGCTCGCCGTTGTACTTTTTCCAATCTGACAATGTCTTTAATGAGATTCGGTGACCATACAGAAACAGCATATTCCAAATGTGGACGAACTAACGATTTATATAGCTTGTTAATGAGAGATGGACTTTTGAAGACAAAAGATCGCGCAATCAGTCGTAGAATCTTATTTGGTTCCTCAGAGGCTGAAATACACTGCTTAGATGATTTGAGATCGTTATTGATAATTATCCTGAGAGTCTTCTCACTTTCCACTTTTGTTAACGAATTTTCTAATAACTTGTAATCGTACTTACTGTTATTTTTACCTACTGTATGGTTTCTACATTGTTTCTTTTGTCATAATTCGAGATAACTGTGTTGTAGAATTCGAGTAAGTTAGTCACGCAAGAACGTTTCCGGCTGAAACCATGCTGGCTATCATTTATCAAACGGGTTACTTTCTAAATGATGTTCGATAGCATCTCTGATGATAGTTTCCATTATTTTTCCTACGATTGAAGTCAAAATTATAGGCCTATAGTTATTTGGCTTCTTTTTGTCACCTTTTTTGAATATGGGAGTAACGTTAGCTAGCTTCCATTCTCTTGGGACATCTCCGGATATGATGGATTTCTTGAAAATAATTTCTAATGGAACAACAATCTCATTTTTCATTTCCTTTAAGATTCTTGGATGCCAACCGTCAGGCCCTGGTGTTTGATTAACTTTGAGTTTATCTATACACCTTTTAATTTTTTCTTTTGTTATATTTACCGTTTTTTAGGGATGAAATGGGTGGGAGTGTTTTTATGCCTTTCCCTTTTTGGCTACCTCCCTTGGAAGGGGGAAAAAGCCTTGGTATATGTATGTATGTATATTTACCGTAGTGAGTAAGTTTACCCTAGACTTTTCACAGGTTTCAGTTTGGAATTCACTTTGAGGTGTTTCGTTTACGAATACCGAGCCAAAATAATTGTTTAAGATATTACACATTCCTTCATTTGAATATTCAAGTTGACCGTCAGCAGATAATAGTGGACCAATGTGATTCCTAACAACCTTTTTATCTCTAATGTAACTATAGAATTCTTTGGGATTCTCTTTGGATTTATCAGCGATGATCATTTCGTATTGTCGTTTTCTTTTTCTTATTGTCACACACACACACACACACACACACACACACACACACACACACACACACACACACACACACACACACACACACACACACACACACACACACACACACACACACACACACACACACACACACACACACACACACACACACACACACACACGCGGGCGCGCGCGCATAGCAGGGATATAATACGGATGGAGGATTTCTTGCAAGGAAGGAAAATAAGGGTTGTGCTCAGAGAAAAGAGTTCAACTAAGGAAGAGTTGATTAGTGGAGTTCCACAGCGATCAGTATTGGTTTCAATAATGTTTGCTATTTATGTGAATGACATGGAAGAAGATGTGGAATGTTAGGTAAATTTCTTTGCAGATGACGCAAAATTGCTGAGGAAAGTGAATACTGAAAAGGATTGTGAATCGTTACAGAGAGATCTGAACAAGGTTTGAAAAGGGAGTCAAAAGTAGGAATTGGACTTTAACATAAAGACATGTACCATAATGGACTTTGGAAAAAAAAAATATCAGGACAATATAAATCGGTACAAAGGAAGTAAAGAAGGCGGGTTTTGAAAAACATCTGGGAGTAATCATCACAAATGATATGTCTCCTGATAAACAAATAAACAAAATTGTTGCGGAGAATCCTACAACTTGCTAAGGTCAATAAAGGTGGCTTTTACCTACTTGGACGAGGAAATGGTAAAGAAAATACTAGTCACACTAATAAGACCAAGACTGGAGTGCGCAGCGACAATATGGTCACCCAGTATCAAAAATAATATAAAGAAAATTGGAAGAAAGCATAGTGCAACTACAAATATAGCCTCAACACTTTTAAAACTGTCATATGAGGAGAGATTGTCTAAAATGAAATTACCGACTCTGGAACAAAGAAGAGAAGGAGGGGACTTGCTAATGATCTATAGAATCATGAAAGGCGTGGAAGTCTTTGGTGGAAAAGGCTTAATAAATTGGGATAACAGAATTACACGGGGACATGAAAAAAAAATAATTAAAAAATTATAGAAAAAAAAAATCCGCTTTCCACACAGTGATGGATGGTCGGAACAAAATAGACAAAAGAATAGAGTGTGCAACAAGTATACACAAATTTAAGAGCAAACTAGACACTACAAGATATAAAGACGAGACTCCATGAGCGTAGATCCACTTTCCGTAAGATAAAACTAGACAAACAATTACGTAAATACAGACACACACAGACACACACACACACACGTACACATACACACACACACACACACACACACACACACACACACACACACACACACACACACACACACACACACACACACACACACACACACACACACACACACACACACACACACACACACACACACACACACACACACACACACACACACACACACACACACACACACACACACACACACACACACACACACACACACACACACACACACACACACACACACACACACACACACACACACACAGTGTTTGTGTGTGTGTGTGTGTGTGTGTGTGTGTGTGTGTGTGTGTGTGTGTGTGTGTGTGTGTGTGTGTGTGTGTGTGTGTGTGTGTGTGTGTGTGTGTGTGTGTGTGTGTGTGTGTGTGTGTGTGTGTGTGTGTGTGTGTGTGTTTGTCTGCGTGTGTGTTTGTGTGTCTGTGTGTTTGAAAGAGAGTTAGAGAGATAGAGACAGGTAAAACGATGAATGAAACACAGCGAATGATGATAGTCTCTCTTCTTAAGCATTTTGTTCTCACCAGAACATTTTCAGAGATCATACCAAAAGTTAGAAGTATCGGAATTTAAATCCGATATCAAGAGTGCGTTATATTCACCTTCAGTTTTCGTCTTTCTTTCCACATTCCGTCCTTTTCGCCTCGTTGCCCACCAATCACGCTAATCTAATGAATCCAAATCGATGGGTGCTGCAGGAATGATGAGCAATAGAGGCCACTTTCGCTATGTTCCTTCTTTGTTTTACTTCTTTGTGTAAGTTGTCTTCCTTTTTAAAGTCGGGTATGTATGTTCATTTAAACTTATCATATAGGGGTCGGACATCTTGTGTAGTTTTACTCAATTGCATGTGTTCATATATCTGTATCTCTAGACCTCTCTCAGTCTTCGCAGATAATTAGTTGCTATTTGTATCTAGTACATTATGATGTTGCTTTTGATCATGCGCGAGAGTGTGTGTGCGTGTGTGCGTGCTTGTGTGTGTGTGTGTGTGTGTGTGTGTGTGTGTGTGTGTGTGTGTGTGTGTGTGTGTGTGTGTGTGTGTGTGTGTGTGTGTGTGTGTGCGCGCGCGCGTTTAAGTGTATGTGTTGTGTGTGTATACTCGCGTACGTTTTTATATTTGCCTAATCGTATAATAATGTATGGAAATTTATAATATAAAGTATAGTATATACTTTGTATGACTTTGTATTAAAATTTTGTTTTTCCTAATGCCCCACTGCATAATAGAAGAACAGGTTTATTGAGTTGGATTAGAAACTGGTTAAGCCGTCAGGAAAAGCCTGTTGTTCTGAATAGGAAATCATTGAACTGAATTGGTATGCGAGAGCAGTTCATCGTCAAATTAATTTGTAATAGTCGTATATGCAAATCATTTAGATTAAGGTTTGATTTTGTTATATTGAATTTTGTTGATAATGAACAAGGACATTATTGAGGAATCTTGATTAATTTGGTAAACATAATTTCAAATGTACTGTTGCCATTGTTGCTTTTATTACTATTGTTATTATTATTATTACTAGTAATATTGTTAGTAATTTGTATAACTATCAATATTTCTACTGAACAGAATCAAAACTAAAAAATTACTTAGTTTATTTCATTACATAGAACCCCTCAAAATATGTTAAATCTCCATTCTTTCCATTTCTATTAGAAATAAAAGAGAGAGAGAGAGAGAGAGAGAGAGAGAGAGAGAGAGAGAGAGAGAGAGAGAGAGAGAGAGAGAGAGAGAGAGAGAGAGAGAGAGAGAGAGAGAGAGAGAGAGAGAGAGAGAGAGAGAGAGAGAGAGAGAGAGAGAGAGAGAGAGAGAGAGAGAGAGAGAGAGAGAGAGAGAGAGAGAGAGAGAGAGAGAGAGAGAGATCTGGAAGAGCAAATAATAATCAAGTATAATAACGTACCACCATGGAACTGCTAACCTCTATGAATAACCTTATATAACTTGGATACGTAAGACACCTCATTTATCATTATCATTTCACCTTCTTTCATAAATATTCACCAGTACTTTGGGTTTCGAACACTGTATAAGTTCATTTTCATGAAAACAATTATTGTCGCAAATATGTAATATTAGGTTTAAGTTACTTAGATTAGGATATATTAGATTTGAGCAGTTTTGGTTAGACTAAGTTGGATTATGTTAAGCTATATAGGGTACCTTACATTAATTTATTCATTTTACCACATTTCACTTTACATTTCCGTTGATCTTCATGTCTTTCCCACCATTATGGACCTTGTTTCAAGGTTGCTGAAAAACTACTTTTTATATCTTCATTTCATATTTCACCTTCATTTCCTTTCCCATAACCGTCATTTCCTTAGCGCCTGCCCCAGCTACCACCAGTTTCTCCCTATCATCTTCCACATTTAACAGCTCTCTAAAATAATCTGCCCATCTTCCCCTTATTGCCATCTCCTCCGTTAACATCTCTCCATCTGCAACTTTTACTTTTTCTCCTGTACTTGACTCACCTCCCCTTCCTTTCTTAACTTCCTTTTAATTTTTTTTTTATTAAATTCCAAATTTCCTATCATACTTCTCCCCCATTTTCATTTGTTCTCCTCTTTGCCTCCTTTATCTTAGGTTTTGTTTCTCTTCTTTCTTCTTTGCAACCAGCCCATGAACGCTCGCTTCTTTTCTTGCACTACCTTCTTCACTTCATCATCCCTCCACCCACTACTTCTCCTTCTACTTCCTCCCACTCTCCTTGCACACCTTGTCAATCCTCCTTGAAATATTCCCATTCCCACCTCTATCATTCACCACCTATGTTTTTCTCAGCTTCTTCTTGTACTCATTCTCAATTTCTTTCTCATTTAAACTGTTTACTCAAAGTCTCTCAAACTTTCCACCCTTTTCCTCATTCTTCATTAATTCATCAATTTCAACTTATCTTCAACCGAAAAAATCTAAAATTCCTGTCAATCTTCTTCTGGATACCCCTACATAGTACATTAATGCCTTATCAACCACCCATTCATCAACCACCCTCTCCCATGTGTAGTTATGCTTGACAATTTTAATAAACACTACGTCAGCTATCATCAACTCTCTAAACACATCTTTACCATCAGTTCTCCAATATGTTGTTTACCTGGTGCTCCAAAATTCCCAACCACTCTAACTATTGGTTCATCCACTACTCTAGCATTAAGATATCCCAATACCACTCCATCGACATTCCTCCCAAATGCATATATACATACATACATACATACATACATACATACATACATACATACATACATACATACATACATACATACATACATACATACATACATACATACATACATACAACACACACACACACACACACACACACACACACACACACACACACACACACACACACACACACACACACACACACACACACACACACACACACACACACACACACACACACACACACACACACACACACACACGAACACACACACACGAACACACACACACACACACACACACACACACACACACACACACACACACACACACACACACACACACACACACACACACACACACACACACACACACACACACACACACACACACACACACACACACACACACACGAACACACACACACACACACACACACACACACACACACACACACACACACACACACACACACACACACACACACACACACACACACACACACACACACACACACACACACACACACACACACACACACACACACACACACACACACATATATATATATATATATATATATATATATACATAAATATATACATGTATATTTGCATACATACATGCACACAAGTACACATGTACACCGATTTTTGAGACCGGTTTTTG
>NC_134795.1:14235402-14240402 GCF_046742065.1 Oratosquilla oratoria | reverse complement strand
TTACAGAGGCTGTTGGACTTATATGTATGTTCCGTGATGCTCTACTTTAGTGGAGCTAAGCAAACGTATTCGGGTATCTTTTTGTCTCTAAGCATAATGGTTTGTAATCAACGATGCGGAGAAAGCTAAAAAAAACACAAATAAAAGAAAAAGAAAAGAAATGAATGGTGATATTTATTTATTTGTTTATTTGCTTATTATTGTATTTTTCTATTCTATCTTATTATGTACTTTATTATATTTTTTTCTATTTTTTTGCTTTAAAAGAAAATGACCACCCTTTCTAATCTTTGATAATGGCTAACGCATATAATTGTAACACATTTTATTTCCTGTACTTTTTTTCTAATGAACTCATTAATATTTCTGTTCTCATTTTAGAGCTGTTGTTTTCTTTCCACCTTCATAAGCTTCCACTTTTACTTGAAACGTAATTTTATATTTTTCTGCACTTTCAGTGTCAAAAATATATTTGGTAAACATTTCACTTTCAAATATCCACCATCGTACTTGTTTCACCTCATTTCTATGTATAATACATTGCGTTTCATGTATTTCTTTCTGTCTACAACGATTATTTTTTCATTTTCTGTCTATATAATATCTCTGTGCGCATTATATTCTTCATATTTTCAATTCTGCTGGGACACTATCTTCACAATCTTTCATTTTTATATCATTAGTATTCTCTCAGCATCGTTAGTATTTCTGGCAAAACCATGTTTGTTGGTAAGCTTGTTAGAATTGCCTTTTTCGTGTGTTTACAAGTGGTTCACCTGGGCGTTCCCAGACTCGTTCCACGTTTTTGGCTATGAGGGTCTTTGCAGAGAAACTCGTTTATCACCAAGCTAGGTTTCTGTTTTTTCATTTTCATTTTTTATTTATTCATTATTTTATTTCATTCTTATTTTTTTGTATCAACACCCATTTCCTTTTGTAAAATAGAATACTAACCAGCTTTATCTCAATTCTTATTTTCTTTATAATCGTTATTATTTTTTCACAAGATACCTCCACCCCTAGTAACCTCCTATATCTAAATTTCGACCCATGAAAGAATTATATACTGTATGTACACTATGTCCTTGGTTCCTTGCTCTTATCTTGTATGATGTGGCCTTAGTTCATTCCATTTCTTCTTCTTCTTCTTCTTCTTCTTCTTCTTCATCTTCTTCTTCTTCTTCTTCTTCTTCTTCTTCTTCTTCTTCTTCTTCTTCTTCTTCTTCTTCTTCTTCTTCTTCTTCTTCTTCTTCTTCTTCTTCTTCTTCTTCTTTTTCTTCTTCTTCTTCTTCTTCTTCTTCTTCTTCTTCTTCTTCTTCTTCTTCTTCTTCTTCTTCTTCTTCTTCTTCTTCTTCTTCTTCTTCTTCTTCTTCTTCTTCTTCTTCTTCCTCTCTTCCTCTTCTTCTTCTTCTTCTTCTTTCTCATCCTTTTGCTCTTCTTCCGCTTGTTCATCCTGCTGTCCCTCCTGTTTTTTTTTTTTTTGTCTTCCTCCTCATTTTCCTCTATCTCCATTTCCTTATTTTATTGGATTGCCTTGATGTTCTCAATTATAAGATCACGCAACTTCTACCTTTCTCGTGACCCGTAGCATACAAACACCAGTCTGGGTGAAACTGTTTGTCTCCTTACTCACATTTTTTGAGTTTGATTCATGTACTTAATTCCAGTCCAGAAGTCGTACCCTTCTCACGATATCGGATACTCCCATCACTGTTATCTTTCTCCCTCCAACAGCTCATATTTTTTGTGGAGATTACAATTATGCCAAGCTTGCACGTGAGGTGCCGTTGTAAATTTTTTGTTTATAAAGTTCGAACACGATACTTTCTCGTTGGTCTATTTTTACTGGAACTTTCTGTTCCGAAAGTTCTCGTGTCATTCTTGTCCTAGGCGAGCTCACTGTTTTCTAACTTATGGGAGTTTTGTATTTCTTCTTCTTGTGGCTTTACTTCGTACGTCTGTCACGTGACACCTCCATGCAGCACTTTTGTCTCATAACTCATTTGATTCCTACATTCTTATTCACCGAAGACATTTACACTGCTCACATATTCGAAAATTATGATCATGGAAGTGACAAGTACTTAGTTCCAACAGTGGTATGATTCTCTCTCTCTTTATACATACATACATACATACATACATACATACATACATACATACATACATACATACATACATACATACATACATACATACATACATACATACATACATACATACATACATACATACATACATACATACATACATACATATATGTATGTATGTATATATATATATATATATATAAATATATATATATATGTATTTATATATATAAATATATAAGTAAATATATATATAATATATATATATACATATATATATATATGTATATATATATGTATATATATATGTATATATATATGTATATTTACATATATATATTTATATATGGTTATTTACATACATACATTTATATATGTACATTTGTATATATATATATATACATATATGTATATATATATATATATATATATATATATATATATATATATATATATATATATATATATATATATGAGACATTGTGACAGGTGGGAGAGGTGTATCATGAATGCACAAATTAGAGTCCAAGTATATTTCTGACTAGTTTCGCCCAATAAGGCTTCTCCAGAGAAATAGTGTTGTAAAGAGGAATCAGCTTCGTTGGGGTTTTGTTTCTTGGTCATTGCTGGGGTTTCTTGTATCTTTTCCGGTGGTGTAATGTCCTATATCTATTGAAGGGGCATTAAAAGCAGCAAAAGAGGTGGTCAACGACATGAGTGACGAAGACGTTCCTCTTGGCAAGGGAGATTATTTGAGGTTAATATCCTTGTGTGTTAAATTTGGTTTCTTCATATTCAATAATGAAGAATATTTTTAGAGCCTTGGCCTCGCGATGGTGAGTTCGCTCACTTGTGTTCTAGCCTCTTTATGCATGGAGGTTCTAGAAAGGGACCGTTTTATCACATTAATGGGGGCAAGATACAACATGGTTGTGGTACGTGGATGATGTACTTGCTATCGCTCCCAGGGATATGGATCTCAGGGATAAATTAAACATACTCAAAGGATAGAAAAGGGCATACAATTCACTATGGAACGAGAGGAGAATGACAAATTAGCCTTCGTAGAAACAGTAATATGGAGAAAAGGGAACAAGACTGCTTTCTCAGTACACACACAAAAATAAATAAATAAATAAACACAAATATAAACGACATCATCCACTATTACTCTGCTCACACCCAAGAATAAAAAGCGGGGTAGTAATAGGTTTCTTTTTGAGAGCATACCGGGTGGCAGTGAGGAACTTTTCCAAGGAGAAATTGAATACATTTTTAACATATTTAGGAAACTGTGTTACCCACAAGGTCTCTTACATAGGCTAAAAGAAAAATCTTTAAGAATAACCAAAAGAATCAGAGAAAGCCAAATATGTGAGAACAAAGGTGATAGCGGGGCTTTTTGTCCGTCCCCAACTTCAAACGCGCGTATGAAATAGGACAGTCGCTCACCAAGGCAGAATTAAGAATTGCATATGGCATAGGGATCAGAATAAATTATATCATTAAAAACAGAAAAAAAAAATGAGTACCATGTAGGTGCTGAGGACAGCTTGATTTATATAATTCCTTGTAAAAGCTGTCACGTCAGTTCTTTTGGGGAAACTGGCAGAGAGAGGAAAAAAAAAAAAGACTATATGAACACAAGAATGACGTAAAAGCCCACCGGACATCAAATTCTCTAGTGGTTCATATAAACAATTTTGGCCACCTTCTTGACTGGGAAAATACACAGGTACTCCACAAAGGGTTAAGAAAACAAGAAAGAAAAAGAATCGAAGCAGCGTACATTGTTTCAAAACCTTGCAATAATCATAGAGAAGGATTTATTGAATGATCAAAAATGACTAGCGACTTTGTTCGAGGTGAAGTGGAGCGAAGGAAGGACGGAGATAGGGGAGGAACGCGGTAAGGAAAGTGAAGTAAATAAGCTGTAAATATGATCCTAGTGTATACTCCGAGGAAGTCCTTTAAGGACGAAACATTAGTAATAAAACTCCTACTGTTTTTCGGCGTTTACCTCGCCACACTTTCCACTCATATATATTTATATATATATATATATATATATATAAATATAAATATATATATGTATATATATATATATATATATACATATACATATATATATGTATATATATATATATATATATATATATATATGTGTGTCTATATATATATATATATATATGTACATATGTATATTTATATATATACATATATATATGTATATATATATATATATATATATATAATTAAATATGTATATACATATTCTTATATTTAGATATATGTATATATACATATATATGAGTAGTAAGAATGGATATTACACGATTGGAAAAGACACTTTATTCCTGACCAGTTTTGCTTTATGAGGTTTCTTCAGAGCCTCATAAGGTGACATCGGTAGGTAATAAAATATCTTTCCAAATCGTGTAATTTCCGTTCGTACCACTCATACATCTGTTATGATGCCACATTTTATATATATATATATATATATATATATATATATATATATATATACATATATATATATATACGTATACATGTATATATGTATATATATATATATATATGTATATATACATATATATATAAAATATATATGTATACATATACATATATATATATATATATGTATACATATAAATATATATATATATGTCTAAATATACATATATATATATATGTATACAAGTATATAATATTTCTCTTCCAAAAATGGTTTTAGGAGAAAAAACTAATAGAATGTTTTTATTAAATGTTATAAACTTCAATTTCTGCATATTGAACAATAGACACTGATAAATGTAAGTACATGTAAATTGAACGTTACGTCGTCATTGTGCAAACTTCAGGGCATAAACTTCTGTTTCTTCAAACACCTCGAATGCTCAGCAGCAG
>NC_134795.1:14217902-14225402 GCF_046742065.1 Oratosquilla oratoria | reverse complement strand
CACACACACACACACACACACACACACACACACACACACACACACACACACACACACACACACACACACACACACACACACACACACACACACACACACACACACACACACACACACACACACACACACACACAACCACATACAGATACACATTGCGAATGTGCAAGACCATATATCATTTGCTTCTTCCCCCGCTTTGTTCTTTCCTTCCTCCTGAAGGATTATGCTTGTTCGTCATCTGAGCTCACTTTTATTAGTAAAGGAGAAAATTAGTTGTTGTTATTTTGGGTACTGCGTTTTCATTTCCCCTTTTTTTTTTTTTTTTTTTTTTTTTTTTTTTTTTTTTTTTTTTTTTTTTTTTTTTTTTTTTTTTTTTTTTTTTTTTTTTTTTTTTTTTTTTTGCATGTTCCATGGCGCGTCTGTATAGGATCAACTTTCTTTTGTTTGCTGAAGAGGCTGCGGTGTTTTAGACCTGGAGGAATTTGTTTTATTCTGGCTTACGCTTAAAAGTTCAATTGGGTTCTAATGAATCGGTAGCAAAGGATCCAATTCTTTTGATGGGGTGAAGAGTATTGTTGGTTTTAAACGGGAAATGAGTTTGCTGAAGAGATTAAGTCTCTCATTCAATTGCACTGAAACAGTGGAACCCTTGATATATTCCAGCCTAACTAATTCAAAGTGACCTTAAAAGTAAATGAGTTTGAATATTAAGATTCCCTTGAGCAAATCAGTTTCAGGAAGATCAAGACGACTTCGTGCAGTGAACTTGCAAGGATGAACGAGGATGAGATGGATGGATGGGGTGACAGGGGCTTTGAGCAAGAGAGGAATGTCTGTTAAGCAAGGAGTGAAGAAGGCAGGACTAGAGCTGAGTGTGAAATGGTTGTGTAAAGATTATATTTTGACGCAGCCCGAGGGGATTTCTTTATATATCTTGTCAATTTTCCGCATGAGAGGACGAGGAGGAAAGGTCGCCTTGTAAGTGAAGCGGCCCTGCTGTGGATGCTGTGTCTTACTGCATTGCTTCTGATTCAGACAGATGGATGGAAGTGGGTGCGTGCCTTGCCTTGGCTACTTCCCTCTTAAAGGGTAAGAAGCCCTTAGTAGATAGGTAGATAGATAGATAGATAGATAGATAGATAGATAGATAGATAGATAGATAGATAGATAGATAGATAGATAGATAGATAGATAGATAGATAGATAGATAAATAGATAAATAGACAGACAGACAGACAGATAATGCATACATACATGCATACATACATACATACATACATACATACATACATACATACATACATACATACATACATACATACATACATACATACATACATACATACATACATACATACATACATACATACATACATACATACATACATACATACATACATACATACATACATACATACATACATACATACATACATACATACATACATGCATACATACATGCATATATACATACATACATACATACATTCATAAATACATATATACATACATATATACATACATACATGCATACATACATACATACATACATACATACATACATACATACATACATACATACATACATACATACATACATACATACATACATACATACATACATGCATACATACATACATACATACATACATACATACATATATACATACATACATACATACATACATACATACATACATACATACATACATACATACATACATACATACATACATACATACATACATTGAAAGATAGAAAGATAGATATATAGATAAATAGATGCAATCTGTGGATTATTGTAGCCAAATGCAATGTTCTGATACATTAAAAACGTATATAAAACCAAAATCACGATAAAGATATGACATTATCTACTTTCTCATTTCTTGATCTGATCCGAGAGACTTGTTAGAAAAAAGAATGATAACATTAATTAAGGTCACCACTATCATCGTCACCTCTCGCCTTTCTCAAGATCGTCTCATCTCTCTCACTTTCGTTTAGCGTCTATAATCACCGAGTCAGTTTAAATATATGTCATTAATTTTAGTTCCCCTTCTCTGCCTGTCTTTTATGTTTCTTCATATTATCTTGTTCGTTGCTGTTCTTTCGTTCAGATTTTTACCCGCAATTAATTGAGTATTACAGTGTGAGTATTAGTGAACGTATGGATCGCCTATATGTGTGTGTGTGTTTGAGTGGTGTGTGTGTGTGTGTGTGTGTGTGTGTGTGTGTGTGTGTGTGTGTGTGTGTGTGTGTGTGTGTGTGTGTGTGTGTGTGTGTGTGTGTGTGTGTGTGTGTGTGTGTGTGTGTGTGTGTGTGTGTGTGTGTGTGTGTGTGTGTGTGTGTGTGTATTTACCTAGTTGTATCTTTTGGGAAGGGGAGCTATGCCCGTGGTGTCCCGTGTTTGCATCTTGCAGTATCTAGTTTGCTCTTAAATTCATGTTTGGTATTTGCACATACTATTGTTTCGTCAGATTTGTTCCAGACATCCACCACTCTGTATGGAAAGCTGTTCATTTTGAGGCCCCTTCTATAACTGGCTTTTTCGAGTTTCATTCCATGTTCCCTTATTTTTCTCTTTTCTCAATTTAATAAGTCTTCTTTATCAAGGACTTCCATGCCTCTCTTGATGCTATAGATGGTTAATAGGTCACCTCTTTCTCTTCTTTGTTCCAGAGTCGGTAATTCCAGGTTTGACAATCTCTCCTCATGTGACAGTGTTGAAAGTGTTGGGGCCATCTTCGTAATTGCTCTTTGGATTCTTTAAATTTTCTTTATATTCTTTTTAGTACTGGGTATCCACAATGTTGCTGCGTACTCCCGTCTTATCAGTGTGACTAATAGTTTCTACACGATTTCTTCGTACAAGTATGTAAAGGCCAACTTTATTGATCTTAGCAAATTGTAGGTTTCTCCGACTATTTTGTTTATCTGTTTATCAGGGGACATGTCCTTTGTGATGATTACTACCAGGTCTTTTTCAGAACACACTTTTTTGCTTTCTTTGTACCGATTTTATATTGTCCTGATATTCTTTATTCTACTTTTTCCAAATTTCATTATGCTACACTTCTTTATGTTGAAGTCCACTTCCCACTACTGACTCCATTTCCAAACCCTGTTCAGATTTCTCTGTACCGATTCACAGTCCGTTTCAGTACTTACTTTCCTTAACAGTTTTGCGTCACCTGCAAAGAAGCTCATGTAACATCCTACACCTTCATCCATGACATTTACATAAATAGCAAACATTATTGGAGCCAATACTGATCCCCGTGAGACACCTCAAATCATTTCTTCCCAATAGAACTCTTATCTCTGAGCACTACTCTCATTTTTCTTCCATGCAAAAAATCCTCCATCCATTTCAATAGTTATCCCTCTTATGGTTTCTAGTTTTCTGAATAGCTTTTCGTGTGGTACTTTATCAAAAGGTTTTTGTAAATCTAGGAAAACACAATAAGTCCATCCATCTTTTTTTGTATTATATCTATTAGTCTTGAATAGGAATAGGTCAGATTTGTGGCACATGACCTTCCCTGTCTAAATCTGAATTGTCTCGGACTTACTATATTGTTCTCCTCCAGATGTTTTATCAAACTAATTTTGATGATTTTTTTTCTCCAAACTTTGGCTACTGTACTTGTAAGGGAGACCGGTCTGTAATTGGCTGGGTCTTTCTTGTTTCCCCTCTTATATATTGGTACGATATTGGCATTTTTCCAGTCTTCCTACATTTTTCCTTCTTTGAGTGAGCATCTTGTTACCTTATATACTTTGTCTATTAACTAATCTTTACATTCTTTTGGTATCCAGTTTGCAAGTCCATCCGGGCCGTGCGATTTCCTGACATCAAGATTCATTATTTGGTCCATTATTTCTTTTCTTACTACAATTATTTCTATTAAAGGGTGGGATCTCACTTTACTCCTTTAATCCCAATGCTGTATATTTTCTCTAGTGAGCATAGACTTAAAGCGTCTGTTTAAGACTATAACTTCTGTGTGTTCTATATTTTCTTGGCGTAATTTTATCATTGCCTGTTTGCTTTTTATTTTACTGTTCACATATCTATAGAATATTTTTGGTTGGTCCTTACATTTTTCTATTATGTCTTTTTCATATTTTCTTTTTCATCCCTGCGCACTTTTACATATTCATTCCTTAGATTGATATATATTTGCCACTTTCCACATTTTTTCCATCTTTTCCGATCTTTATCTCTTCTATCTTTCACCTCACTGCGCCTTCTGTTAAACCAGCACTTAATATACACCTTTTCCTGTTTTTGTCTCGACGATTCTTCATTATTTTTATATCTGATATTTTCTTTCACCCATTGTGTCATCATATGTTCTATAGTCATGTCAAGTAATATATTTCCCCAAAGGTCTTCTTCACCTTTCACCATCATCTCTTCTCAACCTATTTTTTTGCCATTAAAATCTCCCATAAGTACTATAATTTTTCCATCCTTAGGCATCTTATATAATGAATGTCTTGTACCTTCTAATATTTTAGAATAATCGCTCTCTTTCCAAGAACCCATTTTTGGGGACACATGAATTACCACAAACTTTCTGTTTTAACATGGCATTATTTTCAACCCTTATCATGATCATTTTTACACTATTTTCCCCATCTGTAACCTTCGTCACACTTAAGATTTTCTTAGTAAAAAAAACATGACTCCACCCTGTTTTTACTCTCTATTTTTCATCCAGTGATTATATAATTCTTATCCAACACCATTTGGTGGTACTGGACTCCTTAATTTTGTCTCCTCAATTCTCATAATATTTGATTTTTCTTCTGACAGATAATAATTTAGTTAATTTAATTCTGAGATCAAACCGTCTATGTTAGTATAAGTAATCTTTATTTTTTCCTTCTCTATCATGTTCTCTGTTCCTTTTATTTCTTTTTATTGAATATACCAGTTTCTCAGCCTCATGTCTAGTACCCTCCAATAGAACTTTTTATTTTCGGTCTCCTTTTTTTTTTTTTTTTTTTTTTTTTTGCTTCGGTTCTTAGTGTCTCCTCTCTTTTTCCTCATCGTTTAATTTTTTATTCACATACTTCTATAGTTTTCACTATTTGCCAATTGCTAATACTGCTACAATTTGTGACCTTAGTTTGATCTCTAGTGGTTGATTTTTTCTTTTTCTTTTGAGTGTTGTCCCATGCTATGCACTTCTCTTATTTCCTTTTCTATATCGTGCTCTTCGTCTTGTATTGCTTTCAGAACTTTTCTTGATATTTCCTTCTCTTCTTTTTCTCTCAAGTACCTAACTAGGAAGTACACATCAAGTGTAGCTATAAAGAAATGCCACGTTTACCAAATGTATGCACATTCAGCATAGTTGGAACATAGAGGATAGGGAACTATTTTTCAATAAAACGGAAGAGGAACACAGGATCCCGGTGTAAGAGATAGGTTTGCTGATGAAAGTTTTTTATAGGAAGAATTAGGAAAGAACACCAAGGCACGTAAAAATAGACCGAGAACGCAAAAGAGAAATTTGTATAATTCTCCGTGAAAATTGCTAGAAGGTGATGAAAACATTTTTTTTTCACATAGGACGCATATACACTATATTCTAATCAAAGGTCAAAGATCATTTAAGTTATAAGTTTAGACAGAAATTTAGTAAACAATGTGAAGGTAGTATCAATAATATGTCTGAACTCTGTTCAGAGACTACTAGGGGCAGATCTGAAGCAGATCTGAGCAGTAGAAAAGTAATTAAAACAAAATGTTTGCGGAGGAAAAAAACAAAATCGAATACATGAACAAGTTAACGGAACAACTGGGAGTCAAATGGAAGAGTTTACAGAAAGTTGGGGGAATATGAAGAGAATAATGAAAGAGTAAACTTAGGAAACACGGTGAACGGAGGATGCAGGAATAGGTACACATTGTAGCTATCGGAAACCATGAGGACTGCTGTAAAGGCGAGGAAATCGTTAAATCGAAAATAAGTTGAAGACAGGATGGAATACGTGATATGAAAGAATAAAACAAGGTCGACAATAACTCGAATAAAGGGGAAGACGCAGAGGGAGACGAAAAAAGAAAATGACAGATCAACGGAGAGAAAAGTTGATACATGATTTACTGAAGTCATACAGAAAAAATGGAAAATGGGCGAGGCAACGCAATATTAAAGACAAGGAAGGGAGTGTGGCTGCAGAGCAGGAAGGCATAGACGAAACATGGACAAACTATTCTAAAGAAGTTTTGAATGCGAAAGGAGGAGAATTGAGAGACTAAACGAAAGGGAATGTAGAGGAAAGACTAGGACTGGGAAATTACAAAAAAAAAAAAATACAAGACAAGGTTTTAGAAATGAAAAATGGCAATACACCAGAAATAGATGAAATGCCCATAGAACTAATAAAGGGAAGAGGAAGAAAATTTCAATAAAGATTCCTAGAGCTTTACAACCGTTCCTATGGAGAAGGAAGAATTCAGGAATGGCGAAAACCCTTGATGACGCTTATGTAAAAAAAAAAAAAAAAAAAAAAAAAAAAAAAAATGTGGGGGGTAGGATGGTGAGTGAGCTTTGATATATTCAACGTAAAGGAGGTACAGTCAGATGTGAGAATTACAAAGGGATATTCGTCATATCACAAATCACAAAGTACACAACTAGAACTTGGTTGGAACCAATCTTAGATAGGGAGTAACACGTCTACAGTAGTACTGAAAGTGTCACAGACTGGGAATAGTGGTGGGAATAGTTATGACCAAATATTTTGCTTAGCATTCACCGGTCTGCGGAAAGTTGTTCGATTACCTAACCTTATCCAGCACACCGCCATGATCCTTCACTGGGATGTTTGTACCGTAAGAGGAATTTCCATTACTGTTCTGTTGGTTCTGCTGCAGCTTTGCATTCCAACGAAGTGGACTTAATGCACTAGTGATGCTATCATGCGTTTGCCTCGCCATATATGCCCTGCATTAGGTGTAGAGCTCTCTTCAGTGCTTTGTGTCTACTTGTGTAATGAAATTAAATTCACTAGACGAAATAGTAATGTCGATTAAGGTTTGTTTTGTGAACTAGTGGGATAAGACAAGGCTATATAACGACACCAGTATTGTCTAACTTGGTAAAGGAAGAAGCAGCAAGAGAAATAATTAATTTCACTTTTGTTCATCTGAATACATAAGATGTGGGTCTCTGGGCACATGTGAACGTTGTGGTTGTGATAGCGGAGAATGAAATCTTCTCCCCATTTCCAGTAAACTGCATCACAAATCTTACTTGAATATAACGAGAGGAGATGAGAATGAACAAAGAGGATGGCAATGAAGAGTAGAAGGATGGCAATGAAGAGTAGAAGGATGGCAATGAAGAGTAGAAGGATGGCAATGAAGAGTAGAAGGATGGCAATGAAGAGTAGAAGGATGGCAATGAAGAGTAGAAGGATGGCAATAAAGAGTAGAAGGATGGCAATGAAGAGTAGAAGGATGGCAATGAAGAGTAG
>NC_134795.1:14207902-14212902 GCF_046742065.1 Oratosquilla oratoria | reverse complement strand
CTTTAACCACAAAGTGATCAGTCATAGTTTACTGCAAAGCAAATATCGATCCCCAGTCATAGGTGACGGATTTTCCTATTGGTTTTTACAATATTGTGAAGTAACTGTTCATGACTTGAAGCATTATTGTACATATGTGCCATGTTTATACTCTTCAATAGAATCTTGACTTTATTTTGTTTATCTATTTACTCATTCACTTATTCATGTATTTATTTATTCAATTATTGATTGATTGATCTAATTATTCATACATGAATTTATTTTCCATTTATTTTCTTATCTGTTTATATATATATATATACATATATATATATATATGTATATATATATGTATATGTATGTATCATGTATTATGCATTATGTATTATGTATGTACGTATGTATGTATGTGTTTATGTGTGTATGTGTGTATGTATGTATGTATGTATGTATGTATGTATGTATGTATGTATGTATGTATGTATGTATGTATGTATGTATGTATGTATGTATGTATATATATATTTACTTATTATTCATCTCTATTTTTTCATCTACTTATCTATATTGTTATTCATTAATTTATCTATCCGTCTATTAATTCTTCTAAAGGGATGTATTTGAGGAGTGACCATAAACAAGAATATGTAGCTCTAAAGTGATTTTTTTTTAACCTTGAATACACACTTGTTTATGATGTTTCCATCAAACATGGGATATAAGTGACAAAGCAATTATATTTTTAAGTAAATATTTTTCATTCCTTGTCAGATAATGCCTATATTATCCTTAGAATTTTACCATTAGAATGTAGAAACGTTTTTTAATATATTTGGCCCTAGGAAAAAATGGATTCATTTGAGAGAAAATTCTAGCCCATCAACCTAAAACCTGAGTTCAGCTTGCTCTTTAGAAAAATTGAAGTCGCGGATGAGGTCATTAAGATCTCCTTGGCTCAGCAAATGCGGTTCATTAAAGAACAATTTACTTCGACTACTGTCTTTACTCGGTCATCTGTCCCATCACCAGACTAGTCGTCACTCAGTGTCATGTTTCATGAAACCTCTGGCAAAGCTGATTCCAGTCTGAAGAGCAGAAGATAAATTAGAATATCAAGTGAGACACTTGTAATATTACAAAGGCGGAGCATGCCGACAGGAGACCTTTTGGTCCATATCTAGGTCGGATGCGAAAAAAATCATAATGATAAATTAATGAAAAAAATTAGATAATGTAAATAACAAATAAAATAAATAAATAAATGCATAGGTATAGTTAAATAATAAACAAACAGGTAAATAGTAAATAATGATAAACTGACATATAACTAATAATTATAAGTTATATGTCAGTTTATCATTATTTACTAAATGAAAATCAAGCAGACAAATGATAACAAAACAAAAACAAATAATATATGTCATATCATCAATATTTGGCAAGCACGACCAGCTATGGGAAGTATGATCATTATGTTCTCTCCAAACTATAGGAATGGGAAGCCGTATGGTGTAAAACCTTTGGCTTATGCTATGAATTTTTTGACAAATGTGACACAACAAATATCTAAGCGTAGATTATAGCTTTGTTACTCACTTTACAACAATAAGTGGTATGGAATAAAGTTTTTGGAAACTGAGTATCAGTTCACTGCAGGTTTAGTAAATATCATTCGTAGTACTTACCAAATTTCTCGCCATTATAATATAGGTGGAGTATTAGCATAATAATTGTATTGTAGAAAACCAAAGTTTGTCAACGCAGTGGTAGAGATACTGTTGAATTCTAACATGCAGTTGGCAATGAACTGCTCCTTATGAGTGGGCACTATTGGCTCGTTTATCTGGAATTGTGTGTTTTATAAAATCATGTTGGTGTACTTCATAGAAAAAAGAAAGAATATATGTGCATGGCATTTTGTTTTTCTTTTTTCTTTTTTCTCCTTTCTTTCATTCTTCGTTTTTATGGAAATACTAATGCTGAGCTGACATTAATAAAACCTGGCAATCAGTAAATAATGATGAAGTCTATGAATCTGAAAATAGATGTCTAACCTAACATCCTTTTTCTTCATTGAGAGAGGAAAAGATTAGATAATAAAAATGGGAAAAAGAAAAAGGAAAAAGAAAGATAGATAAAGACATAACCAACAAAAGAGAGAGAGAGAGAGAGAGAGAGAGAGAGAGAGAGAGAGAGAGAGAGAGAGAGAGAGAGAGAGAGAGAGAGAGAGAGAGAGAGAGAGAGAGAGAGAGAGAGAGAGAGAGAGAGAGAGAGAGAGAGAGAGAGAGAGAGAGAGAGAGAGAGAGAGAGAGAGAGAGAGAGAGAGAGAGAGAGAGAGAGAGAGAGAGAGAGAGAGAGAGAGAGAGAGAGAGAGAGAGAGCGAGATCTACTTTTTTATACGTGACTTTAATCCAGTATAAATCCTTTTGCGCTATTTTCGCATTTTGTGTTTCTTTTGGCAAGCGTATTAAGAATTCAAATCGAAAGTGTGAACATTAGGTTTCATAAAAATATAACTGTATTGCCATCTATTCTATACAAAAATCATGATATTCTAACCAATATGCAAATTGTAACACCAAATATATAAAGCCAGTATAACCAGTCCCCAGTGCTACAGCCTGGAAGTACATTTCTCACTTTCTCCTGCACAGAATTCTCTACATAAATGCTGCTATGACTTTCGTCTCAGATATCTCGTCGCTCTGGCCTGGCTCTGCCAATATCTCTTGTTAATGTTATCACTATCACGACACTCATCCTCGTTAAGAAGATCATCACAGCCACCACACTCGCTGCTGCTAATATAATTTCTTCTAAGTATGACCTTGTCACCGTCACCGTCACCGTCACCGTCACCGTCACCGTCACCGTCACCGTCACCGTCACCGTCACCGTCACCGTCACCGTCACCGTCACCGTCACCGTCACCGTCACCGTCACCGTCACCGTCACCGTCACCGTCACCGTCACCGTCACCGTCACCGTCACCGTCACCGTCACCGTCACCGTCACCGTCACCGTCACCGTCACCGTCACCGTCACCGTCACCGTCACCGTCACCGTCACCGTCACCGTCACCGTCACCGTCACCGTCACCGTCACCGTCACCGTCACCGTCACCGTCACCGTCACCGTCACCGTCACTACCACCGTCATCGTCATCACCAGCACCGTTTTCACCAGTTCCACCACTCCATTCCTCCAACCATTACGACTTCGGCAATCTTCACCTTTCACATGTGTCTGCTCCTGTCTCGTTAATGCCAACGCCAAATGCATTCGTAATATTGTTTATAATCCTACCATTAACTCGTGCTTTATGTTGACGTTTCTAAACCGAATGAAATCGTCTGGTATTAACTGCGATGATATCTGTACAGTATATTATCAATGCTAAGTGGTTTATTGTGACAGTCACTATAGTGATGCCTCTCAAATTCGTGATAAAAGGGTTCATCTGTCTCTTGTTTTTATCATTCTTGATCATCACCTCAGAGCCTTCACGAACTTACATGAGATCATTCGATCATTCTTGGGGGAATAAATATGACTTACAATAAAAGAAGGAGGCACAAAAAAATAAGGTGTTTGGGGTGGCGTGTCTAAGAAGCATGGTAGGTGTTACAAGAAAAGATAGAGTAAGAATCGAAGAGGTGAAGGGGAGAGTGGAGATGGAAATAGTTAGCAGATAGTGTAGAAACATTGTTTGGCCACATGACAAGAACGAGAGAAAAAAAAATAGCAAAGCAGTGTGGAAGACATAGGTGGGGGAGTGAGGTTAGGTGGAAAACCGAGAGTGAGATAAATGTATGACTGTCGAGTAAGTAAAGGAAGGGGTAAAAGATAGGTGTGAATAGAGAAATGGTTGTGAATGGATGAAAAAATGACACGGCTTGAAAGAATTTCTCTTCCTCATATTCTTTATTTACTTGTTAATGGACCAGGAAGGAGGGTCACCATGTATATGAAGTAATGAGAGTAAACCAGCTTTGGCTGTCGGGCCCTGCTGTGGTTGTGCTGTGTCGCGCTGCATTACTTTTAGCCTGGGTAGTGGGCAGGGACCAAGAATGGCCCTTCATCCACAAGAAGCTAAAATGATAGTGAAGAAAGGGGTGTTGAACGGGTGTAGGATGGGAGGAAGGTTTCAACCTCCTCTTTACTTTCCCCCAACTTCTGCCACTGTCATTTTTCCCATTGTTAAAGTTCTTTGTCTTCAGTTATAGTCTTCAGTTTAGATTAAATTACACTGGTGACGAATTTTCTCGATTTTTTCTGCAAATTATTTTATTTGCTCTTCTGAGTATCACTCAAGTAACCTCCAAAGGAAAAGCAAGCCAGGTCCTAGGTGAGTTTTGAGGTGACGTAATGATTTCTTTAGTCCAAAGATCTTTAACTTTATATATAAGATCCTCCCCAAAGGGCGTGATCATATAGTCGTGAACCAATTGAATTTTCTCCTCCTCCACTGTCTTTTTTTCCCGCTGTTAAAGTTCTTTTTCTTCAGTTTTAGTCTTCAGTTGGGATTAAATTACACTGGTGACGAATTTTCTCGATTTTTTTTCTTCAAATTATTACATTTGCTTTCCTGAGTATCACTCAAGTAACCTCCAAAGAAAAATCAAGTCAGGTCCTAGGTGAGTTTTGAGGTGACGTAATGATTTCTTTAGTCCAAAGATCTTTAACTTTATATATAAGATCCTCCCCAAAGGGCGTGATCATATAGTCGTGAACCAATTGAATTTTCTCCTACTCCACCCTTTCCCCACGTCTACATGCAATATTTTTTACTTAGACAATCTCGAATCTCTGCATAACTCACTTAGCTTACAAGTCATCAGAACATGGTGTATGTCATCAATGGATACAGGCCCATAGCCAATTCTACTTTATAACTTGAAGCAGAGATCGAACTTATGCAACTCCTTGCCTACGAGCAGTACTGTTTACAAACATCCAATCCATAAAAATGCAACACTCGTCATCTACCCCTGTTTCTACCCATTTATCTACTAGCG